>NW_026775576.1:36807154-37407154 GCF_030987335.1 Cornus florida | reverse complement strand
TTTTATTTTCTAAAGCATTTTAAAGCAACTCTTTTGCTATGTTTAGTAGGAAGGAAAGAAGGGGGTAGAAAGAAAATAGGAAGGAAGGAGCAAATTTCTTTCGTTCGGTAGAGATGATATAAAGAAAGAAATGATAAAAGGACTCATCCTTCCTCCTTCACAAATTTTCATCTGTCTATATATGGGCCGATGATAGGAGAGAAGACAAGTGAACCTATTATAGAAGTTTTAAATTACTGCATCACCCTTCATAAATATTTAATAAATCCCATAAATAAGGTAAGGAATGGGTTTAATGGTAAAAATAAATTAAAAATTTATCTTTCCTTCTAACCTATAGATCAAGTTAAATTATCGGTTTTTTCCATTCTCTTTCATCCAACTTAATAAAAAGAGGGAAATGCTTAATCTCTTCCCTAAGAATGTCTCAGTCATCATTTCTTTTTTCCTATGTATTTAATTTTTTTCTTTCCCACCGAACGGGATATTAGTATAAAAATTAGAAATGAATTAAAATTTTACATTATTCAAGCTGTACCCGTGTGCTATTTTACTTTTTAAAATTTTAACATATCGACATATCCGTATCGTATTATTTTCGTATCTCCGTGTCCATTCTACATTGCCGAAAACTCGGCAAAGTCTTTGAAGTAAGTATTACTTCAATATACATTTCGCCGACGTCTCAAAATTGACAAATCAGACAACACCTCCTGGAAAAGTTCTCCCCAAGTTAGAAATTATTTTCGTATTGCATAAGATCCATTGGAACTTGGTATTGTCACCATCAATGAGCAGAGTACAATTGTAGGAGGAGCTGTACATGTTAAAAGTCTTTCTCCATTTTCTTGGCTGCCAAACGATGTGGAATTCAAAGCTTTGTTTGTTTTCCTAGCCTTGTTTAGTTTGGCATCTTTGGACTTTCGCCCGATGTTCAGTGTATTATTTACGTTAAAAACATTTGTACTATCAATTGAAAATCTGTGCGTGTGAAAATAATAGTCAATGCCAACTAAGTAGATGAATGACTATCTTTTGGAGAGGTTCGAAATTAGTTGATGTACTCCTACGTGGAAAGTTGGGGAAGTCTTTGGTGTATGTTATACTTCAATGTTTTCCTACGTTGAAAATTTTTCTTATTTATTGTCACCATCAATGACCACGTACAGTTCCATTAAAGAAATGACTAGACATGTCTTTCTCCATTTTCTTGATAACCAAACAGTATGGAATCTAAAGTTCAAGGATTTTTTTTTAAAAGGCAACGAGGGTTAGAATTTAAAAGTTCAATTAGTAGATGTATAAATTCTTGACATTTCAAAATTTACTGGAGGCCTTTGCTCACTGCGGCAAGCTTAAACGGTAGAAAAATAATTTTTTGCACCATTGTATGTTTGGGATTGTTTCTCAACTGCATAAAAGGGTTCTATTTTGAAATCAAATTTAGCTCTGTAAAACTTTTGACTAAAGCTAGAATTTGAAACTTTCAAAATGACGTTGAATATTTTAAATAACTCTTTTTTATGTGAAAATTTTATTTTTTATACAAACAATTACACTTCGTCTTCCTCACAGCTGTAGTGATAATGTTGCATATATCTCATTCTCTTCAGATTTTGTAATTGGTGGACACTAAGAAATTTCCTGTATTGAACAATGATAAGAGCCCTAATTCAATGATAAGAAATTTCCAGCATAATTCAATTTCATTATATTATTATTTCAAAAAGAGTGAACTTCCTGTATTGAACACTAAGAAATTTTACTCTAAAAAACATAAAATAATAGTATTATTACCAAACAATGATAAGAGCCCAAAAGTCGAAACGACAATCAAACAAATTTTTTTTTTTTTTTTTTTTTTTATGGTAAAATAAACACACACACACTTTTTCGCCCACGCCAAGGCTCGAACCCCTCCCCTCTTCTTTGAAGATGGGGAGGTTATACCATTGGGCCAAAGGCCCTTTGGTGATAACCGAACAAAAATTGCAAAGGACTAAACAATGATAAGAGCCCAAAAGCCGAAACAACAACCAAATAAAAATTGCCTTAAAGCCCAACTAAAATTGGGCCGAGTCAAGGCAAACAAAATGGTCGACTGGCATAAGAGTAGGCCCAAAGTATTTGCTCAAAATTTTGAACCCAACATAGCTATGAATGCAGCTTTACGCTGGGCCTAGGTGATCCATCAAGCAGCCACCCAAGACCAAACCCCTGCAAGACAAGCCCAATGTATATATACACACACGCTATAAAACTTGCCCACATTCTCCGTCACAGAGAAGCAATGATTTGGGGTGACCCACAAATGCTAAAACACATGCCCAATATTGAAGCATTAATAATAGGAAAAAGCTTGCCTTTACGCCAATGGATCAATAATAATATGACATGTGTTTTAAAAAAATTTAAAAAATTAAACTTAAATCATGCAGATCTTTTCATAGGTAATCCAAAAGGAAAGAGGATTTTTTTGGAACAAGTTTGCCTTAGGCCACCAACAACAACTTAACATGTGTCCAAATTTTTTATTTTTTAAATTAAACTTGAATTATGCAAATCTTTTTACGGGTCATCCAAAAGGAAAGAAGATTTTTTTTTCTCTACATTTGAGATTTTCTCCCACGCGTGTGAGACCCGATAGAGCTCTCTCTCAATCATGATTCCTTCTCTCTTCACACCAAATCGCCATTAGTGCCCACCATCTCCCCAATTCTGAAAACCTAATATTCATCATTTGTTCCGCCAGCCGACCCCACCACCTCCATTACTTGTTGACCTCCTCCATTCTCAAACGTACCCTAATACTTTAATTGCAAGCTTTAGAGTTTAGAGATTATTCAAGATGCCACATTCATTGCCTACCATATATGTTGCAATTGCATCTCTAGAATGACACAAGACAACAACTATTCATCTAAAGGAGAATTGACTTCTTTAAAATTTCTATAAAATCAATTGTGGGTTGATTTACCACTTTTTTTTATTTGGATTATTTGTTTAGTTTCTTATATAACGGATTGCAATATGAAAGTTTTTCTTTCTAATTTAACAGTTAGGTGAACTAATTCTTTGGTGTATAAATTTCCCTCGAAGGAAATTTATTTGTGGGTAAAAACTAAAAATAAAAATCTCAAACGCAAAGAAAAAAAATGGGAAAAAGCTTGCCTTAGGCCGCATCGATCAGTAGGTCTCTCTTTCTAATGCTGATATGGACCAACAATAACATGACATGTGTCCCAAAAAAATGAAAAAAATTAAGCTTGAATCACACGGATCTTTTCACGGGTCATCCAAAAGGAAAGAGGACTTTTTTTTTTTTTTTTTTCTCTGCTTTTGAGATTATTTTTTTTTACCCACAACACCAAAACATTAGATCACCCAACTGTTAAAATAGAAAGAAAAACTTTCATATTGCAATCCGTTACATAAGAAACTAAACAAATATTTTCCAAAAAAAAAAAAAAAATGGTAAATCAACCCCCAATTGATTTTATAGAAATTTTGAAAAAGTCAATTCTCCTTCAGGTGAATAGTTGTTGTCTTGTGTCATCCTAGAGATGGAATTGCAACAAATATGGCAGGCAATGAATGTGGTGTCTTGAATAATCTCTAAACTCTAAAGCTTGCAATTAAAGTATTAGGGTACGTTTGAGAATGGAGGAGTAGTGGAGGTGGTGGATGTCAGTTGGCGGAGCATATGATGAATGTTAGGGTTTCAGAATTGGGGAGATGGTGGGCATCAATAGCGATTTGGTGTGAAGAGAGAAGGAATCATGATCGAGATAGAGCTTTAACAGGTCTCACACATGTGGGAGAAAATCTTAAACACGGAGACAAAAAATCTTCATTCCTTTTGGATGACCCGTGAAAAGATCCGCATGATTTAAGTTTAATTTTTTTGGACACATGTTAAGTTGTTGTTGGTCTCAAAAGAAGAGGCCTATTGATGCGGCCTAAGACAACCTTTTTCCTATTAATACTAAGGGTAGGGTACAACATGATTACTAAGTAATTTTTTTTTTTAATTAATATGATTAATAAGTGTACACATAAATTTTGTATCTGTAAAATAAAGAATGAAATATGGAGTAAATAATCAATTTTATTAATATTTGATAAGCGGGTACAATTCTCTATAATATCTTTATAATAAAAAGAGTGTACCATCTGATTCGATCTCCTAAATCTTTGGTGCAAATGCTTCAATATTTGATGTTGAATCGGTTGCAACGAACTTTCTTCAAATCTCCGAGAAATGAAGGAAACTTGGATTGATTTTCGATTGAGAGCTGTGGAAGCTTAATCTCAAACGGTTGAATGAAAGTCTTTGAATATGGTCGGCACTTGTAGAACGTGCTTATAGTCTTTTGTATTCAAAGTGTTGAGTCTTCAAAGCTTTAAGTGGTGAATGGGTGTAGAATTTGGCAGAGCTTTCTTCTTCTCTTCGGATTCGCTTTTTCCTTCCCCTTCACTTCTATTTATAGACTTCATAAAGGGACAAAATAGTAATTTGAGACACTTTGAATAATTATCATAATTACAAAAGTGATAATTATCCTCGAATATATATATATAAAGAATAATTATAATTTTATTTAACTAACCTAATCTCCACGTGGGCCTGGCTAGTTAGCAATTTGGAATTGGCCCACTAAAATGGGTTAGGTCAATTGAGTCATTTGGACTGATCCATGACCCATACTCGGTAGTGGGCTTAGGTTATTTGGCTAACCGGCCCATAATTTAAAGTGGGCTAGATTGATGGTAAGCCCAAATTATAGCTTAAACCCATGTGAATTTTTCAATCTCTACAAATTGCCCCCACTTCAAGTCTCAACTTTGCTCATGCTTGCTAGGTGCAGAGGGCTCAACTTGAAGTTGATTATTTATTTTTTTTATTTTATTGTTATTATTTTTTTTTTGTGAAATCCGAACGAATCAAATTAACAGCCCCTAATGTACATAGTTTTGTCATGCACAGATTAGTTGGTAATGACATGGATAGTTTAGTTTAACAATGATTCTAAACCATCATTTTTATTTTATTTTATTTTTATTATTATTATTTTTTTTGACAACATTTGTCTTCTTTCAAACACTTAAAAATATATATATATATATAAAAAAATAAAAAAATTTACATGCAAATTTGGAATGCAAACAGTTGAAGACAAAATCAGCCTACTAACCAATTGGCTGATTTGCCTAGCATGCATTACATAGCAACTGCTAACAACTCCTCAACAAAGTCTGCTTGTAATTGGCCAACCTACTAGCTGGCACTTCATTCTCATAGATGATATGCGTGGCTTTTTAGATGTGATATGAGCTTGATTTATCCGAATTCGTTTGAGATGTGGCATATCTTTAGATGGACTCTATCTCTTTAGGATTTCAATACCCCTTAGGATTGCTTCAGAACGTCTTGAAATTATCTCCTTCACAATACTTCTTAAACGAGAGAGCTTCTGTATAAGGAGACCTATCTTTCATTTAGATTTTTTTATTTTTTATTTTTACTTCGGCAAGGATGGAGTTTTCTTATTAGTTGTGCCGAAGAAGCCAAACGGGCAGGACTACCTACGCCGAACTAGTGCAAGACTAACGCAGGTAACTAAAACCCTCTTTTGTTTTTTTAGATAGGACTGTGATATATGTCAAACCCATTTTGATCACTGCGTATTGTGTTCGTCTTGACTCTATAGAAAGATGGCTCATTTTGATCTCTACATACAACACTGGCTTGACTTGTTCATCTTTTTCTTTCAAACTCAATTTTTTGTTTTTTTAGACTTGTTCATCTTCTCCTTTACCCACTTTCAGCACCATTTGACTCACACATAGAAAGCGAGATCCTTTAGCTCAATCGTCTTGCATCATGATCATATATTGTTTCTTATTGTTGCTTTCGCCTTGCATCATAATAATGTAATGTTGCTCTTTGGGTTCCTTATTATTGCTTTCCACTTCTTCACTTCAAAGGAAACATGCATGTAGGAATAGGTGGATTGATAAACTTGCCAAACTTCGGTTATTTATTAATTTAATGCATGTCTTTATTTCTTAATAAAGTATGCATGCCTTTTTTATTTCTTCACATGTATGCATGCCTTTTATTTCTTCATTATTTTGTCAAGGTTTAATAACTAAACCATTTTGACTTAATCTTTAATTTAAGTCTGGTGGTGGTGGTCGTCGTCCTACCACAAGTTTAAAGAGTGTGCATTAAGACTAGGGCTAAGTTTTACATTTATAGAAACCACTACTACCTTCACTAAGAATATAGTTAGGGTGAGTAGGGATTGTCCCAAGCGATTGGAGTCGTATTTGGTTGTGTAATCGTTATTAGGATTAGTAGGTCGAGTGATCAAACAAATGGTTGGTTGGTTGATTAAACTAGAGAGCAAATTAAACTAAATAATTGAAAATAACAAAGAGTAAGTAAAAGAGAGAGAGAGTTTTTGGGGTTTAGAGGTCACCACCAAACAATGCTTTTCTACACCCTTAACAAGTAACTAATGAGGGAAATGTATGTTGCAATATTGATGTGTGTGTGTGTTTGGTTGATGCAACTAGCAAGGGTGACCAATTAAGCATTCATTGTCTAATCAACATGTGAAAAGCACAATATATCTAGCAATTAAGTATATATTGTCCAAATAGTATGTGAAAAGTACAATATATCTAGCAAGTCATTAATCCTTTTATTAAGCTCATAAGCCAAACACACCACAAGGTTAGAGACATATGCTTCTTGCATTCAAATGTATGGAATATCAAACAACATGCATGGATTGTCCTCCCATCTAACAACTATGCTACATCAAGAAAAGCTAAGTGAGAGGCACAATCTATCAAGAAATGAGCATGGACCATCACAAGAGCATTCCATTAAGCACTATGTTTTAACAATCTCTAAATCTATAATATCAATGCACATAAACATGCATCAATAACACAAGAAATAAGGACAAACACATGAACATCTATTCTAGCATACATAGACATATGGATAGAATGAAATGATCAATTGGAAGTATTAAACCACATAAATCATTGAATAAACAAGATCTATATATATAAAAGTGTCAAAACATGTATTACAACACTAATCCCTCAATAATACACAAAATCAAGATGTAGAAAGCATGTTTGGGGCTAACTCTAGCCCTAAGAGGATGTCTAGCCACTCATGGTGATGTTGTTCCAACCCTCAAGGGCTAACTCCATGGAAGAAATCTGCTCCTTGTTGATGAAAAACTCCCCCCTTTGTGTCTCTAGCCTCCTCCTTCTTTTCTTCTACACTAAGAATTGCCTCTAATGTTGTATCTCTAATTCTCCAAGAAGCTCTCACAAAAAGTGCATCATATTCCTTATATAGGTAGGTCAAATAACAGACAAAATGAGCTGGGGTCATGCAAAGAATATTCCCCAATGATTGGATACAAGACAACTTGAATGAGCTGGCTTTTTAACTTTTTCGCATTGGAGGAAGTTCAATTGATCGAACCTCGGACTTGGATCGATCAAACTTGGTTGAGATCTATCGAACTTAGACTGGATCGATCTTCAATGGTAACGCTTTTTGGATAAACACAAATCTAAGATATTTTGAAGATATTTTTGGGAAAAGGACAAAAGTGGTTGGTAGGGTGGTACAACTAGATAAGATAAATCATTTGGATAAGGACAAAGTAGTTTGATCGATCGAAGAATGGTGTTGGATCGATCGAACTTTTGAGATCTCTGAAAATGTCATTATGGCTCTGATCCATCTTGAAGTGCTGAGATCGATCATGTTGGATTGATCGAACTTTGATCTGAGATCGATCGAAGATGTTGATTTCCACCTTTTTCTTCCTTTTGCTTCCACTTGGCTCCTTTCTTTGATTCATCCCAGAATTGCTTCATTTCTGCTCTTATTTGGCTGAGTTAGTTTATTTTCAGGATAAGTGCCTGAAAATGAAAATAATACGAAATCAATCTAAAACGGTAAAATAAGATAGATAAAAGTACTAGAATGCCTAAGCTTAAGGGGTTTAAATACGCACTTTTCAGCGCTCATCACACCCCCAAATTTAAATATTGCTAGTCCCTAGCAATGAACTAGAAAGTAAAGGAATGAAATGAACAACTATACAAGTATGAATTTAGAAAACAATAAATGGATAACGCCACTTTCATAGGGAACACGATTGCACTTAGCATATGCAACAAGCATTTTAAACCCTTAGGTTACCCCTAGTGGACGAGTGAAATCTCGTGAGGGCTTCTAGAAATGATACCCATAAACATTAAGCTTATTCTTTCAAAAGAGGTACCAATATTGCAAACAAGCATTGGGAGAAAACTACCTTAAGTATGTAATGTTTCAAACATTTCCGAGCAATCTCCCAAAATCTCAACATCAAGCAAGCAAGTATGGTCCTCCACACATCAAGAAAATGAGCATGCAAATCAAAACAACTCTAGAATCCTTTTGAGTGGACCGGCATCAAATATGTTGCTATCTTAGCCAACTAAAGAATTAATCACATCCTTTCCCTCAAACTAGCACACAAATCTAGTACCGATCATCAAGACAAAAAGTGGACCTTTTATTAAAGCTTTATTGTTTTAGGTGCGCTTATTCTTTTCACTCGATTTTTTTATTTATTTTTTTATTTTTTATTTTTTTATTATAGGATCAAAGATGGAAGCATGGTGCAATGTGTTGATCTATTAAGCTTTCTAATGATTCATAAGGTGGAGCATTAGGTTAATGACTCTTAAACCAGACGGCTTTAGGGTATTAGGTATTCAAATACCTCTACAGACTTACAAGCTCAAATCAACTAGGCTACAAATTAAGACAACCTCCATCTAATCATTTCACACTTCTCACCTTTTGGGAGAAGTGCTTACTTTTTTTTATTACTTTTGTAACTTTTTTTTTTTTTTTTTTTTTTTTTAATCATTGAACAATCAATTATTAACCTAGAGTTTGGGCTCTCCACCTTTCGACGCGAGAAATTCAGTGCTTGATGAGGCTAGAATCCTGGCTACTTAGTGAAAAGGGGTTGTTATCTACCTTTATCAAGAATGAAAGTTTTCAATGCACTACTAGCTCAATTGGGATATAACCAATTCAATAATCAACAAAGCATGTACCCCACAAATGAATGCTAGTGTGTGCCTATGGTAGTGTAAAATACTAGAGTGAATCTTAAAACAATCACAAAATCAGAATGATGTGGACCACAAGTGCAAGCAATATATCAATCTTTCAAAAAATTTACTCCTAAATGGCATACATAAGATATACAAGGAGTATTGGACTCTCAAGTCAAGCAATTTTTAAATTTTAATCAATATAGTCCTCAAAAGATCAAAATCATAGCTAGATATGGACCAATTATAGAAATATCCCTCAAATACACAAGTCATGCTCAAAATTTTGAATGTAAAACTAACACTGCAAAGCACCATTCCCCCCAAACTTATATGGCACAATGTCTTCAATGTGCAAGAGAACAAAGGAAAGAGTATATCAGTGCAACTAAGGCATAGAATGATCGGGACTGAAGTATCCGAAGTGGGTGGCATGGCTCCCCTAAACTTGGGATAAACTGTGGTCCTGAAAATTGGCACTTGGATAAACTCATCAGATAACAAAATGGGATAATTAGTACACAGTGGACATGCAAGTGTAAATGGGATAAACAGATAAAGAGATGAGAGAGGTATCAGGGTGGTCATGAAAATCGGATAGCACTCTCGTACTGCAGTCACTGTGATTCACCTGATGGAGTTAAAAGGACAGATGTTTCAATAAAAGCATACGACATCCATCATAGATAAAAACAACAATAAAGTGCAATACATCCAGTGTCAAAGCCGATAGACCTGGCTGCAAAAATAATAGTATCACAAGTGTAGTAGACACACAACATAGATAGAAAACATAAAAAGATAAAGAGACTAGGAGTCTCAGGCAGAGGGGGCAGGACGAGTAGAGCGAACTCCGCGGATCACCCTGGCTAAGTCATCAATGGCAGTCAAGATCTCCATACGGAGGCGAGCAATGTCAGCTCTAATGGCAGCCAGTATATTCAGATGAAAGGTAGCAATGTCGGCTCTAAGGGCAACCAGCATATCCTCTAAACTTTGAAGTTGCTCCTCTAAGCGACATATCTGATCATGAGCCTCAGGTGTAGCTGAAGTAGAAGAACTGTCATTCTTAGTCATGGTCTGTAAAAAGGAAATCTTGCAACGGGAGTTAGCGCTAGAATAAATAATTGAAAGCACAATAGAAACATGTATGTCAAGTAAGATAGACAAAACATATATGACATGAATGTATGCACATGATAGGATGTGAAGCATGCTAAGTAATGTAAGTATGAAATGCATCCAATGTGGAATATCACAGGCATTGGGCATAATATGATAGCATGAAGTGAATATAAGATGAATGAAGTGCGTATGTGAGATCGATCACAAAGGTTGGATCGATCGAAAGTAAGTGAGATCGATCTCACAACTTCGATCGATCTGAGACACAAGTTTGATCGATTGAACTGTGTTCTGTGAAAAATGAGAAGTCACAAATCTGTGACTGTCGAAGCACAGGACCCACATGAACATGTTCGTGGGCCCATCAACACAACAAACATCAATCCCAATCACCTAGAATGGCTCACATTTCCAAAAATCAAAGTAACTCATTACAATGGACACGGCATAAAGATGAATATAGACATATATATATGAAAAGCTTAAAACTTCATCTATGGCCAACAATCATCATGAATATTGGAACGAATCAAACACTTAAAGCATACTCTTAACAAATCGAGGTGTGAAATCAATAATAGGGTCTCGGATCTTACCTTGAATCAAAGAGAGGAGAGATGAAATGTGAAGAGGAAGAAGATCCGAGAAGAGGGAGAGATCGACACCTGGTTCACTTCGGAGATCTCGCCGGAGATGGAGGAAATGGGTGAGGTTACAGCGGCGTAGGAACTAGGGTTTGGAAATAAGGGAGAATGAGATCTTATCCTCGGTTCTATTTAAAAACTGTAGCTCTTTAGTTCGATCGATCGAACTAGAATCACAGATCGATCGAACTTTGAATGATCTCTTCACAAAGTATTTTTGGATTTTTTTTTTTTTTGAATAAACAATAAATAAAATAAAACAAAATCTTTTTGTATTTTTGAAATATTTTTGAGAAATAAAATAAAATGAGAATAAAATAAAAATATTTTTGGATTTTAAAAATTGAAAAAGTCAAAACAAAGTCAAACAATGAAATGGAGAACTGAGATCGATCTGAACAAAACGTTCGATCGATCAGACAGAGGGCAAAAATATGCAAGTTTTTGGTTCAAAAATTTGGCTAAGTGTTGGAACTTGAAGATCGATCGAACATCGGAGTTGGATCAATCAAAGAACTTCCGATCAACCTTAAAATGTTTCGATCGATGAGACAGAGAGGTGAAATATGCAGGTTGATGCAAGCTCAAAATTTTTCTAAGTGTTGGATCATGAGATCGAACAAACTTTGAAGTTGGATTGATCGAAGGTCTCTTGATCGATCTAAGAATAAGTTCGAACGATGGGACAGAGAGGTGATTTGGATGCAGGTGGATGCAGGTAGAAATTTTTTCTAAATGTTGGATGCAGGTGGAAGTTCGATCGATCGAACTCTCATTTGAGATCGATCGAACTTATGCAAAATACTCAATTACAACACAAAATTCCATGCAATTCTAATCACAGTTCCTATCAATGCATATGAACCAAAAACAAGTATCTAGACTTCGCAAGAAATGAAATTTAAGATAGAAATGAGGGAGGAATAGGGTTTTGACACCCTACGAAATGTTTTTGCTAGTCTTTAACGTCTCTAACAAGACATTGGCCTCTTTTAGCCCAGATCAAAGATCTTGTAATGCATCCCCTCCTTGTTGGGGTGATAGATGCTTTGAACTCTACCCAACAAATTGTTCTTTAAAGAACTTGTTGGATTAAGCTCAAACGAAACTTTTGATCCCTTGTCAATGCAATCTTCTATGTGTTCATACACCGGGTCAACTAGATGTGCAGCTTCCAAATGTCTTTGAAAGACTTGACCCTCGATGTAAGGTTTCAACCTCTGTCCATTAACCTTAAAAATGTTTCCCTTCTTCAAATTTTTGATTTTAACCGCCCCATGAGGTGCAACAGAGATGATTTCATAAGGACCCTCCCATTTGGTTCTCAATTTCCCAGGAAAGAGTTTCAATCTAGAGTTGAAAATCCAGGCTTTTTGACCGGGTTCCAAAGACTTTTTCACAATATGCTTATCATGAAAGGCTTTGGTTCTTTCTTTGTATAGTTTGGCATTATCATAAGCATTGTGTCTCAATTCTTCTAACTCACTCAATTGAAGTAGCCTATTCTCTCCGGCTTTATCAAGGTCAAAATTGAGCTTTTTAACTGCCCATAAGGCTTTATGCTCTAGCTCAACCGGAAGATGGCAAGGCTTTCCATATACAAGCCTATAAGGAGACATGCCAATGGGAGTCGTGTATGCTGTCCGATAAGCCCACAAAGCATCATTTAGCTTCCTTAACCAATCCTTCTGGGAGGTGTTAACCGTTTTCTCAAGAATATGCTTAATATCCCGGTTAGACACTTCAACTTGCCCACTTGTTTGAGGATGGTAGGGAGTGGTTACCTTATGAGTAACGGAGTACTTAAGAAATAAGTGCCTCAAGAATTGATTGCAAAAATGTTTTCCTCCATCACTTATTATAGCCCTTGGCATACCAAAACGAGCAAAGATATTGGATTTAATGAATTGAATGACTACGGAGTGGTCATTTGTTTTGGTAGCACATGCTTCCACCCACTTGGAAACATAATCAACGGCAAGAAGAATGTATTGAAAACCATAGGACATAGGGAATGGACCCATAAAATCAATGCCCTATATATCAAAGATCTCAACAACAAGTATATTGCTCAAGGGCATTATATCTCCTCTAGACATTGTCCCCATCTTTTGACATCTCTCACATGATTTACAAAAATTGTAGGCATCTCTATGAATAGTGGGCCAAAAGAGCCCACTTTGAAGAACCTTCAAGGAGGTCGTCTTTGCACTAAAATGCCCACCACATGCAAGAGTGTGACAAAACACTAGGACGCTTGGAATTTCACTCTCTGGAATGTATCTTCGCATAATTTGATCCGGACAATATCAGTATAAGACAGGGTCTTCCCAATAATAATTCCGGATGTTGGCAAAGAAACGATTCTTTTCGTTCTTCGACCAAGAAGTTGGTAGCTTGCCTACTGCTAAATAATTCATAATGTCGGCAAACCAAGGCATTTTTCCATTAGAAATTTGAAAGAGTTGTTCATCCGGAAAAGAGTCACAGATTGGTAGACTAGGGAAAGGCTCTATCGATAACCTAGAAAGATGATTGGCAACCACATTTTCGGTGCTTTTCTTGTCCTTAATTTCAAAATCGAATTCCTAAAGAAGCAAAATCCATCTAATTAGCCTAGGTTTTGTTTCCCTTTTTGTCAATAGATGTCTCAAGGCGGCATGATCAAAATAAATAACAACCTTGGACCCTAAGAGATAGGAACGAAATTTATCAAGAGCATATACTACGGCAAGTAATTCTTTCTTAGTAGTGAAGTAATTCAATTGAGCTCCTGTGAAAGTTTTACTTGCATAGTATATGGCACAAGGAAGCTTACCCACTCTTTGTCCCAAAACTGCCCCCATGGCATAATCAGAATCATCACACATGATTTCAAATGGCAATGACCAATTAGGAGGTTGCATGATAGGAGTAGATGATAATAATTCACGTAATTTATGAAAAGCGTCTAGGCATGCTTGATCAAAGACAAAAGGAGTTTCCTTAGCAAGAAGGTTGCACAAGGGTCGAGCAATTTTGCTAAAGTCTTTGATAAAACGGCGGTAAAAACCAACATGACTAGAAGGAGCGAACCTCTCTCACTGTTGAAGGTGGAGGCAATTCAGAAATAAGTTCGACCTTCACTTTATCTACCTCTATTCCTCTCCTTGAGATAACGTGATCCAAAACAATACCTTCTTGAACCATGAAATGGCTCTTTTCCCAGCTAAGTACAAGGTTGGTTTCACGACATCTCTTAAGCACTAGATCTAAATTTTTGAGGCATGCATTAAATGAAGACCTAAAAACAGAAAAATCATCCATGAAAACCTCTAGATACTCTTCCACCATATCCAAGAAAATTGACATCATACACCTTTGGAATGTGGTGGGTGTATTGCACAAACAAAAAGGCATCCGTCTATAAGCAAATGTGCCGAATGGACATGTAAAGGTGGTTTTCTCTTGGTCTAGTGGGTCGAGGGCTAATTGATTGTACCCCGAATAGCCATCAAGGAAGCAATAATATTGTTGTCCGGCCAATCTCTCTAGAATTTGATCAATGAATGGCAAGGGGAAGTGATCCTTTCTAGTGGCGGCATTCAATTTGCGGTAATCAATGCATACACGCCATGAATTGGCGGTACGCTTAGAGATTTCCTCACCCTTTGCATTTTCCACCAACGTAATCCCCGATTTTTTGGGAACTACTTGAGTTGGACTCACCCATTTGCTGTCGGAGATTGGGTAAATGATTCCGGCATCTAAGAGTTTGACAACTTCCTTCTTAATTACCTCCTTCATATTTGGATTAAATCTCCTTTGGGCATCCCTAAAGGGTTTTGCATCATCTTCCATAAGTATGCGATGCATACAAATAGAAGGGTCAATTCCCTTAAGATCTGCCACGCTCCATCCTATGGCTTCCTTATTTTTTTTAAGCACACTTAAGAGAGCATCTTTTTGGTCTTTTTCAAGACTTGAAGAAATGATAACCGAAAGAGTCTCTTTTGGTCCTAAGAATGCATACTTGAGATTAGAAGGTAAAGTTTTAAGCTTAAGAATTGGTGGAAAGACTATCCTCAATTGGTTGCTTCATTACCATCGTTGGAATCGATTCCTCAACAACCTCATCTAACACATCTACAAGGAAACACTCATCTTCATCTATGGGATGTCGACTTGCATGGAAAACATTAAGTTTGATCATCATATTGCCAAAAGAGAGGTCCATAATCCCAGATCTACAATTAATTGTAGCATTTACAGTGGCAAGGAATGGTCTTCCCAAGATGATTGGGATGTGGTTGGAGGGATTAGCAACCGGTTCGGTATCAAGAACTACGAAATCAACCGGAAAGTAGAATTTATCCACCTTGACAAGAATGTCCTCAACCATGCCCTTAGGTGTTTTGACGGATCTATCGGCCATTTAAAGCATTACCGAGGTTGGCTTCAATTCATTCAACCCTACTTGGACATATACGGAGTAAGGAATCAAGTTGACACTTGCACCTAAGTCAAGAAGAGCTCTACGAATTTCATGAGTTCCAATTACACAAGAAATAGTCGGAGCACCGGGATCTTTGAACTTAAGCGGAGTGTTTTGTTGAAGAATGGAACTCACTTACTCCGTGAGGAACACTTTTTTAGGGCTTGGTCCCTTGCTCTTCCTCTTTTGTGTGCAAAGATCTTTCAAGAATTTTGCATAAGGCGGAATTTGCTTAATGGCATCCAAAAGTGGAAGATTGATGTTGACTTACTTAAAAACTTCCATCATGTCATGTGTTTTCCCTTCTTGCCTCCCATAAGGTGAAGTTTCTTTTAAAGCATAAGGGAATAGAGCTTTTGGCTCACAAGACTTTGTAATTTGAGAGGATGATGGAGAAGATTGAGAATTTTGGTTAGGAACATTTTCATTCAAAGGAGTAAGAGTGGAATTGGGAATTGGATGGGTGACAACTTTAGGTTGCACCGATTCACTATCCTCCTTTGGTAGTTCAACCCTATTGTCCACTTGCTTACCACTTCTCAAGGTGGTGATGGCTTGCGCTTGAGCTTGGGAAGAACACCCCGATGTAGGGTTTGCTTCCACACAAAATTGGGCTTTTGGATTCCTCTCGGGTTGACTAGGCAGTTTCCCAATTTCTCTTGCATTCAATACATTAGCTATAGTCCAAATTTGGGATTCAAGCTTTGATATGGAGCGAGAGTGGGAATGCAACAAGTTGGTATCCTTCTCTAAGCTACCCAAGGCCATCAAAACCTTATCTTCAAATGTAGAATTACTATAAAGTACTTGAGGATAATGAAAGCCAACTTGGGAATCATACATTTAAGGATGTGAGAGGTCATTCATTCTTTGATGATGGAAAGAAAAAGAAGAAACAAACCCTTGAGGACCTCCATTTCTTTTATGAGGTGGAATGTATTTTCTTTGAAAATTTTTAGCTTGATAAGGGTTTGAGCTTTCTTTCCACAATGGAACATATGCATTTGAATAGGGGTGAGCAAATGTAGCATTAACTTGTTCAAAGTGTTCATTAACAACATGTCCATGGGGACAATTGAAAGTAGTATGCAAAACAGTTGAACATGTTATGTAAGGCTCACAAAGATGAGTTGTATGATGAAAATGAGATACATTGATAGCTGGTTTTTGATTCAACAAGAATTGATTAAGTTTTTTAGAGAGTTTTAACCTCGGCTACAATTTCCCTTGAACTTTCAATTTGACACACTGTTACACTTTTCTCCTTTTTATTAAAACCATGATCAAGCCGAGAAGTATAATATTTGTGCAAAGAGTTTTCACTCATTTTTTCAAAGAGGTGCCAAATGTCATTTTCATGTTTTCCAAAATATGAACCTCCACATGAGGTATCAACTATGTCCTTTTGCATGTCGGATAGGCTTTCATAGAAGTATTGGACAACTTGCCATTTTGGAATACCATGGTGTGTACACTTTCTTAGCAAGTCATTCAATCTCTCCCAAGCCTCATGTAACAACTCTCCTTCTCTTTGAGAAAATTCTTTAATTGAAGCGCACATTACATTGGTCAAACTTACGGGATAAAATTTTTTTAAAAACTTATTTTGCATTTGTGCCCAAGATGTTATTGAATTTACCCCTAAAGTATTGAACCAATGCTTTGCTTTATTTTTAAGCGTGAAGGGGAAGGGTAGTAATTTAAGAACTTCCTCCGGGACATCCATGTACCTCACGGTGGAACGTAGTTCAAGAAATTCATTAAGATGCCTATATGGTTCCTCTTCATCCAAGCCATAAAAGAGTGGACACATTTGAATGGTCTCAGGCTTGATTTCATATTGATTAGCCTCAAAATTAGGCAACACAATGCAAGTAGGTGCATGGTATGCATGAAGATTATAATGATCACGAAGGACCATTGGAGGAATTGGAGCTTGAACTCCGGGGTCATGTCGATTAAGAGGTAGGTTTTGCATGAAGCGTGGGCCTAAGTAGCCAAGATAACCCTCTAGATTTTCCATGTGAATGCCTAGAATGTATGATATGACAAGGTTTATTCCCGACTACAAGCGACACACAAATCACAACAAAACAAGCAAGCACTCCTCATTCGCAACAAATCAACAGTTAACAAACATCCTCCACATATAATGTTTCCACACTCCCATGCTCAAACAATATGCAAGAGAAGTAAATTGCCTCCACGCGGGCTCACGATTTATCTAAGAATTTAAAAACTAGCCTCCACGCGGGCCGACGATTTAACTAAGGGATTGAGTAAGAAAGTCTCGCAAAGGTCCTTTAGCACTTCAACTCCAAATTTAAAGCTTAGCTTAGCAAATTTATTAAGTTTTTAGCACTTTTCCTTGCTTGCTTAGCTCCTTTGCTTGCCTCCTAGCTTAATGCTCCTTGTCAAAGATAAACAAACACAATAAGTAATCAAAAGAAAAATAAAAACAAAGTAAAGACACGATTAAAAGAGTACTAATTCCTAATTGATTCCACAAATACGACGTTGCCTAATCCCCGGCAACGGCGCCAAAAACTTGGTGGTGGTGGTGGTCGTCCTACCACAAGCTTAAAGAGTGTGCATTAATGCGAGGGCCAAGTTTTACATTTATAGAAGCCACTACTACCTTCACTAAGAATATAGTTAGGGTGAGTAGGGATCCTCCCAAGGGATTGGAGTCGTACTTGGTTGTATAATCGCTATTAGGGTTAGTAGGTTGAGTGATCAAACAAGTGGTTGGTTGGTTGATTAAACTAAAGAGCAAATTAAACAAAATAACTGAATGCAACAAAGAGTAAGTAAGAGAGAGAGAGTTCTTGGGGTTTAGAGGTCACCACCAAATAATGCTTTTCTACACCCTTAACAAGTGACTAATGAGGGAAATGTATGTTGCAATATTGATGTGTGTGTGTGTTTGGTTGATGCAACTAGCAAGGGTGACCAATTAAGCATACATTGTCTAATCAACATGTGAAAAGCACAATATATCTAGCAATTAAGTATATATTGTCTAAATAACATGTGAAAAGCACAATATATCTAGCAAGTCATTAATCCTTTCATTAAGCTCATAAGCCAAACACACCACAAGGTTAGAAACATATGCTTCTTACATTCAAAAGTATGGAACATCAAACAACAAGCATAGATTGTCCTCCCATCTAACAACTATGCTACCCCTACACTACAAATAAGCTAAAGGCATGAAATTAAACTAATTAAGTTAAGGGAGAGGCACAATCCATCAAGAAATGAGCATGGACCATCTAAAAAATCACAAGAGCATTCCATTAAGCACTATGTTTTGACAATCTCTAAATCTATAGCATCAATGCACATAGACATGCATCAATAACACAAGAAATAGGGACAAACACATGAACATCTATTCTAGCATACATAGACATATGGATAGAATGAAATGATCAATTGGAAGCATTAAACCACATAAATCATTGAATAAACAAGATCTATATATATAAAAGTGTCAAAACATGTATTACAACACTAATCCCTCAATAATACACAAAATCAAGATGTAGAAAGCATGCTTGGGGCTAACTCTAGCCCCAAGAGGATGTCTAGCCACTCATGGTGATGTTGCTCCAACCCTTAAGGGCTAACTCCATGGAAGAAATCTGTTCCTTGTTGATGAAGAACTCCCCCCCCCCCCTTATGTCTTTAGCCTCCTCCTTCTTTTCTTCTACACTAAGAATTGCCTCTAATGTTGTATCTCTAATTCTCCAAGAAGCTCCCTCAAAAAATGCATCATATTCCTTATATAGGTAGGTTAAATAACACACAAAATGAGTTGGGGTCATGCAAGAATATTCCCCAATGATTGGATACAAGACAACTTGAATAAGCTGGCTTTTTAACTTTTTCGCACTGGAGGAAGTTCGATCGATCGAACCTTGGACTTGGATCAATCGAACTTGACTGAGATCTATCAAACTTAGACTGGATCGATCTTCAATGGTAGCGCTTTTTGGATAAAGACAAATCTGAGATATTTTGAAGATATTTTTGGGAAAAGGACAAAAGTGGTTGGTAGGGTGGTACAACTAGATAAGATCAATCATTTGGATAAGGACAAAGCAGTTCGATCGATCAAAGAATGGTGTTGGATCGATTGAACTTTTGAAATCTCTGAAAATGTCAATATGGCTCCGATTCATCTTGAAGTGTTGAAATCGATCATGTTGGATCGATCGAACTTTGATCTGAGATCGATCGAAGATGTTGATTTCCACCTTTTTCTTCCTTTTGCTTCCACTTGGCTCCTTTTTTTGATTCATCCCAGAATTGCTTCATTTCTGCTCTTATTTGGCTGAGTTAGCTTATTTTTGGAATAAGTGCCTAAAAATGGAAATAATACGAAATCAATCTAAAATGGTAAAGTAAGATAGATAAAGGTACTAGAATGCCTAAGCTTAAGGGGTTTAAATATGTATTTTTCAGTGCTCATCAATATCACAGCTCACACTTTGGTGTTGGAGAAGTAGTTAACCGGGTAGGATCAGCTTCGGAGTTCGGTTGACATCATGGGATAGCATCAACAAAGGTATGCCAATCTCTCTCTCTCTCTATATATATATCTCTCTCTCGCTATATATATATATATATTACTGTTTGATTCTGTTTAGTCTTCAATGCACATATATGTATGCCAAAGTTCTTGAAGTTTTGACATCTCAGCTTGATACCCTTGAATGGTGGCTTTGAATCAGCATGCTTTGCATTACCATAATATGTCTTCTCCATAAGAAATTCCTCCATCCTTTATTTTATTTTATTTTATTTTTTTTTGTAACTATTAGCTCTCAAGGGCACAATTATTTTATATACATACCCCTTAGTTTTGTTGGGCACTGTTTATTTTTTTATATTTTAATACCCATCATTTGATTTTGTAACTATCAACTCTCAAGGGCACAAATTTTTTATATACCCATCAACTCTGTCAGGCTTTCTTTGATTTTAATATACATCATTTGATTTTGTAACCATCAGCTCATAAGAGCATTTTTTTTTTTAATACCCATCAGCTCTGTCGGGCACTGTTTCTTTGATTTTAATACCCATCATTTGATTTTGTAACCATTAGCTCACAAGGGCAAATTTTTATTTTATTTTATTTATTTATTTATTTTTTAATACCCATCAGCTCTATCAGGCACTGTTTCTTTTATTTTAATACCCATCGTTTGATTTTGTAACCATCAGCTCTCAGGGGCAAAATTTTTTTATAAACCCATCATCTCTGTTCGGCATTGTTTCTTGGATTTTAATACTCATCATTTGATTTTGTAACCATCATCATTTTTTATATGACTATCAGATTATCACTTATTTCTTTTGATGAGTCATGATTGTATTTTTATTTGTGTATATAAATATATAACACCAATGTCACATCTCTTGTATTTTCAGCTATCGGCTTCTTAACTATAGTGCATCAACCATGGTGCTTTTTAAATGTTTCAAGAAGAGAACCCTAGCCATCATTGAAAAGGACAGTGACCCTCAAGAAAAAGGAACAACATTAGATATGGGTACAACTTTTATTAGCAAATCCTCTTTTCATTTGCCAAGGTCATCTTCAGATGCTCAATATTTCCTATCCCAATGGTCAAGGGTGTCATCATGTAAGCTCACCAACTTCGGATTTAACAAGAATAGTGAGAATATATCCATCTCAAAGGCATTGATATTGGCTTAAGCACTCCATAAAAAAGCCAATAAACCAGAACAATTTGCACTATTGGGACATAAAGTGCATGTTAATGAGGTAGAGTGAAGTAATTCTTTGAAATTTTCAGCAGAGTTATCATATACTGAAGGATATTTTGAGTGGACAAAGGACATTCTGGGTCACCACAACAATTTCTTTAAAAGGGGATAACATTATTTGATGCCATATTTGCCTTATTATTCTCATATGATTGCCACGGACCCGTGCTCAAAGCTTTCCTCGAGTCTTGGTGCCCTTCGACTAATACATTTCATTGTTCAATCGGAGAACTTTCCAATTCCCTTCGAGATTTATGGGTGTTGGGTGGTCTCCCTTTTGGTGGAAATTTTTATGATGAGGTTGTCCCTGATGCAGTCGAACTATCTACTGTAAGAGAAGATGGAACTTTATTACTCCCTTTCAGTTGCCGATATTTATTCTTAGCCTTTCATAGGCTCTGCAAAAAATGTAAAGTGGACCGTGTAGTAAAAATATCTGATTGGGTGGACTATTGGTTTAAAGGTGACATAAGGCATAAGAAGATACCTTCGAGACAGGTAGCGAGAAACAAAACTCAACGTCTGAAAAAGATTTACAACCCTTTTGGAGTGATTTCAACACCTAGAGCTCTTTCAACTCGAGAGGATGAGGTTCTCAACAGTCTTAGGGTAGAACAAGAGGTGAAAGAAAAGACTCATTTAGCTGCATTTCTGGCGTGTTGGCTATGCAAATTTGTTTTACCTGCCAATCCCAATAATATGATTCAGCCTGGGGTATTTAAAGTTTCCATCATAATGGCGGAAAGGGGAAAAGTTTCATTTTTCAGTTCCAGTTCTTGCCAGTATCTATAGTGGTTTGAATGATATGGTTTCTTCGTTTGAACCTTGGAATTTTAACGCAGTATTTTGATACATTATGTGCATGGGTGGATAGCTGAATACTTCAAGACCCATTTTTTCCCTCCAAATTCCAATTTCCCGCCTCGAATAACCATTTATTCAGGGGAAGGGTCAATGATGCATTTTGAGGAGTTAGAGGCACAAGATTTGTTTAGATTATGTAAAGGTTTTGACTTATCTTGCTTGTCTAAATAGTTTCCCCAAAGAAAGCTTCTAATTGATGATGGGAAGTTAATTCTTTCAAAATTCGAGTGCATGGCTACCCTGCGTTCAAGTTATTTGACATTATGCCATGGGAACCGTTTCATTATCGAGCCTTATAGTCCTTACAGGTTCAGTAGATAATTTGGGCATCACTCAGATGTTCCTGGAAAGCTAAAAGAAGATATCTGCAGTGGTACCTTGGAAGTGATTTCAAAATATTAGAAATTGTCTACGCGATTTTGCACGCAATCTAAAATGTTAGTTCCATCAAAATCAAGCTTTCAGAAATTTTCAACTACCGAAAATTATGTTAAATGGTGGTCTCGTGTGTATGTGGACCCATTTGCAGAAAAAAGAGCTTCCTCGGGATAGATCAAACGCGTAATTTCTACCGAAAAGCAGCCAGCCAAGGTTAAAAGAGTCATTATTAGCAGCCCCAAGTCAAAATTTTCATTTACACCAGCACCGAGAGATGAAAGCTCTGGGAATTGTTTGGAGGTGGCCAAAGAACTTCCGCCATCAACAAAAACTCATCCTCGACGTCAGTTAATAGTGGATTCAGACGAGGACAAGGAAGATGATAATGCAGATTGTAACTGGAAGCATGTGGGGGACAAGACAGAAGATGTCGTCGCTCGTAACCCTATCATAGTTCATCATAATATGGACCGTTTGTTTGACGGGGTGCCCAACAGTACACAACCTATACACGTAACTCTTATTTATTATTATTATTATTATTATTTTTTCTTCATCTTAATTATTATTACTATTATTATTATTTATTGTCTTCTTTTTTTCTTTTTTCATTTTTTAGACAAAAGGCAACAAAGACTTTCTTGGAGATGACCTTGTCGTTGTTACCGATCCTTTTTGTAGCGAAGAATCTTGGTCATGGTTGTTCCTATGTGCCAAAATTGTGTGATTATGAAATGTGATAGTGCGGCCAAGTTTAAATTTATAAAAGCCACTACCACTACTAACTACTAATGTAGCAAGAGCGAGTAGGGATCGTCCCAAACAATTTGCAAGGTATTCCGAAATCAATGTTGGATTAGTAGGTCGAATGATCAAATAAGATTTGGTTGGTTAATTAAACTAATGGTTCAATTAAAACAAGCAATTTAAAACACAATTTAGAGATTAGGGATTAAAGAATGAGAGATGGGTCTTGGGGCTTAGAGTTCACCACTAAGCTTTATTTCACTAAATACTAGCAATTGTAAATTTAAGGAGAAATTCGTGTTGTAAGTCAAATGTGTGTGTGTGTCATTAATTGAAAACTAAGCATGGATTTAGTGAGTAGTACAACCTATTAAATAAGACAATTAACCATTCAATTAAACCACAATTAATGCACACAAAAATCTAGAGATATGTACTTGGTGGGTGTCGGTGTATGCTACTAATAATAATCAACCCTTGCAATAGCACAAATCATTGTAAAATAGGGCTATCATACGAGTAAGTCAAACCACAAGAACTGCAAGTTTATGGCAACTAAGGCCCTTAAAATCACTTTGTTCGATGAAAGAGGTGTAGAGTTTTTAGTTGTTTGTCATTTAGACTTTGGAATTAAAATGTGCATAAAGCAATAAATTAAGGAGATTAAAAGGAAAGAAACTTAGGTAGAGAGGACTAGGGAAGTGAATCAACTACCAACCCTATAAACATGCTAGCTTATGATTAACATGGGGAACAACATATATGTATAAGACCATGATATGTAGTAACACATGATTGCTACAGTATCTTTAAGAGATTCATGAAATCAAGAGGCAAGTATAATCTATCAAAGTTTTACACGCTTGAACTACCTAAACTAGGGTGTAGCCTTAGACATGCTCACTAAGCTAGAGATTATCAAGCTCTCAATCAAATGATAAAAGCACATGAAGTCAAGAACCAAGAATAGTCCATCAAAGGAAGGCCCTAAGCTATGAACTATCAAACTTCTCCAACAACATGCCATTAAAAACCATTTCACAATCTCATTTCCATTCTCACTATAAAAATGCAAGCTATATGATCGTGAGAGGAAATAATCTAAGACAAGATAATAAACTCAAAATGATCATTTATATACATTAATATCCATTACAACATGTGTAAAGCTCTAGATTATAAAACTATCCCATACATATTTTATTCCCCAAATTAAATAAAACTAAAGCATGCTTACAAGGAAAGGCTTCATCACCTCCTTAGAAAGGGAGTTAGTTACCCATAGAAGCAAAGGAGGAAGGAGTAGAGATGGCCAACACCTCCATTTTCGCACCTAGAGGCAGCTCCAACCCAAGGCTCTCAAGAACAATATTTCTTTCTCTACAAAAATCTTTACAATGTGTGATATCTTTTACCATGATACAAGCCACCAAATATAGGTCAAAAATCCTATCTAACTTTCTCAATTCGTGGCTCAGAAATCCCTAGAAGGAAGCATAGCCATTCATTCAATCAAAGGGGACAACTTGAGCAAAACAATGAAGTTGGTGGCCTGCTATCTGTAGCTTGGCGGGCGCCCGCAGGTTGTCATATAAACCTTCTACGCGCTGCAGAAGGGCACCCTTGGCTCGATGATGGCACTTGGTGGGCACCCGCAATTTCTGAAACTTTCTGCCAAGTTGCGCCCGCAGGAAATGGCCTGCAGTGGCGGGCGCCCGCGAGGCTGCAGCCTTAGCTCTGAATTACTTTCTTGAATTGGCTTTAGCTTGGCCCGATGACACCATCATTGTTCTTAGCACTTTTTGTGGAGAGAACCTTGAGTTCAATTGTTTACTGGCTTGGCAAAAGTGAAGGTTCCCGTCAATGGCATGCTTTGATCTTCAAGAATTCACTAAAGCTTCACTTTTAACCATTTTTAAGGAACCATCCTGAAAGCAAACAAAAACATGCAAATAAAGAAAATCTATATAATAGGACCAATAAATGGACTTAACTAATGCAAATAAGGGCGCTTGAATATGTAATATTCAGCGCTTATCACACCCCCAAACTTAGATTTTGTTAGTCCCATAGCAAAACCAAAATGGAGAACTTAACAAAATGACAACATTTGAAATGCTACCCACAGACATCAACCATGGTGCAAGAAAATGCACACAGCTCATCTGCAACTTAGAACAGACAGAACATTGGAGATAGAATCATTATGCAGACTACCTTGTGTATATAAAGCCTTGATATAACAAAATGGCTAAACATATTTTAATTCTCATGCATCAACATCATAGTCTATATAAATACTTCAATTATCATCTCTTTAATAGAAATCAACTATAACTTTAATGAAAGTGAACCGGATTCCCAATATGCAGCTTTTACCTACCTTTTCCAATCTCAAAACACAAGTCTTCAAATCATTGAATTTTCCTTTTAAATGAGGTCTCTGAGGCATGATTTATTCAAAATACACAAATTTTTTTTTTTTTTTGAATATATATTATGGTCGGGTAATGCCGAAGTCCCTTAAGCTTTCTAACCGACCTATGTAGCAAGTGTTAGGCCAGTAACTCCCAAACCGGATGGCTTTAGGGTGCTAAGTGTAAGGACACTCAAAGGGCTTAATAACTCGAGTTGGCAAGGCTACGAACTCCAACAAACCATATTTATTTATTTTTTTATTTCGTGAATGACCGCGTAATGCGTAAGTCCCTTAGGCTTTCTAACTAACCCATGTAACAAATGTTACGCCAGCAACTCCCAAACCGGATGGCTTTGGGGTGCTAAGTGTAAGGACACTCCAAGGGCTAAATAACTTGAGTTAGTAAGGCTACGAACTTAAACTAGTCATTATCATTATTTATCTTTTTTTTTTTTTAGATCAATGCCAAAGATATCCATTCATTAGGGTCATCATTTTAAATCAACTGAGTCATGGTCAAGGTAAATCAGGTTACATGCCTCACAATTAAGTTTCAGGTGTACATCTGTGAAGTGTGAAGCATAGAAGAGCATGAAATCCGATGAAAACCTAATTGAAGCAATTATACAAACTGATTTGAATCAACATGATCATTTCAGATTTTTCTTTATTTTCAAAACTATCATTTCCCTCTATACACAAAGTATTAAACACATGCTTCAATCTCCAACAAGTTCCAAGATTACAAGATCATTGCTTCCCAAAAATTAAATTTATTAACTTATATGAACAAGTTAGCACAAACAAGCAAAAATGCAATACCAAAATGTACCCCTAAACTTGAATGTCACATTATCCTTAGTGTGAGAAGACAAATAATGGAATTGGAAATGAAAAATAAAAAGGGTACAAAGAGCAATAATACCAAGTAGAAGAGGAAAATCAATGGCGTGGTAGAAACATGCCACTATGCGAACTCCAAAAGTAATGCCCCCCAAACTTGAATCTAAAAACCTGTTAAAATCACATACATGCACAACAAGCATTATACTAAACAAGACAGAGATGAAAATAACCAAAAACCAAGTATCCATGTAAAATAGCAACAATAATTGTAGTTATAAGTTCAAAATAGGAACTGAAAACAATGCCGAACGCGGCCCAACATAAAGCAAAAGAGTACTACTGAAAATGAAAATAGGAACTGAAAACAAAAAATCACTCTATCATCGGAGTGGAGGATGAGCCACCGGTGCCGTTTGGGGCTCGGTTAATCAAAGATTGCAGCATGGCCTGCAATACCTGCTGTCCCTCCTGATTCTCCTTACGGAAGTCCATAAGGGTGCCTTTTATGGTCTCGACTCGCAACTGAAGGGTATCAAGACGAGTGCTGAGAGAATCGTAATCGGCACGGGACATAGCAGGTGGTGGTGGCGCAACTGGTGCGGGAGCAGCTGGTGCAGGAGCAACAGGGGTAGCTGGACCTCCCCAATCAAACACACCACCAATACAGGCTTGACGAGAAGTCTTAAGCTGGATGGTGCTCGACTTCCAGGCACCAAGGTCTCAGTGCTCCACTCTTCTCTCTTGGGGACCTTGAACTTTTTATTCTTAAGCAGCTTGGTGACCAGATACGGGAAAGGAAGTGCCCAAGTGAGGGTATTATCTGACTACATCATAAAAAGATCATTGTAGACCTTGAGAAGCTGGTCCCAGATGAGCTGCGGGACACAAAACCGATGTCCTTTCTCAGTGGCATAAAGGGTGTCCAGAAAAACCCCTTTACGTTCAGAGTGCTTAGGGATGGGAAAGACATTTTTGGCAAGGACAGAGTCTAAGAACCATAGCTGCCACGAAAGGTATGACTTATTCGTGCTTGATTTGCGACTACCAGTGTAATTGTTGTGGCATATTTCCTCTACAATTTTTGATAAAGTCAGATCAACTGGAAGAGCACCGTACAGAGGCTGGTCCTCCTCATCCAAAGGAGATGCCAATGGACACTCCAAGGCCATAGCAAGGTCATGAAGGGTGAATGCAAAAGATGTGCCGTCAATGGTTGTCTTAATGACTCTCAGCTCCACACATGAATAAAACATGTTGGAGTAGAATTGGCAGACTATGTGCAGACAGAATGAGCCAGTGCAGGGTTTGAACAGGCCTTAAGCCCGTGGTCCTTCAATTCCTTGACCGCGCACACCATTTCTGGATTTTCTTTGAACTCATCTGTTATGGCAAATTTGGCCTCTATTTCAATGGGCCACTCAGCCCAAATTTGGAGTGGGAGCTTCCTCGGATGGTCCTTCGAAGGAGCGAGCCTGCTTAGAGGAAGTTTTGGGAACTATTTGGAAGAAGGAGTTGGCTTAGACAATTCGTCGAACACCTGGTGTGCAAGACAAAAAGGAAGAGGGCCAAATGTTGATTAGAGATGAGAAATCCCAAAAAATTTTGCCCTGCAAATGTAATATACAACCCCCAACAAATACTAAACCTCCACATATTCAATCCTATCCTCCGTTTATATCAAAGTTTGAAATAAAAAGAAACAAAAGGGCCCCTTTTTCGTGGAGTGAAATGGAGATGGATGAAAGAATGATGGAGATAGAAGGATGTTCAAAATGAGGATTTCTGATGAAAATAGGTTAAGAGGGAGAATGAGATAGAGTAGTGCGGCTGGAATGAAAGAGGGAGAGATATAAAATGTGAAATGGACCTTGGAAGGATGTTTTAATTCATGGCTCGAAGCCTGGCGGGCGCCCGCAGTGCAAGGTGGGCGCTCGCAAGGTGCTAAAGCTTGGCACAGGCTAAGCCTAGAGTGCAGCAACGGCAGTCCATGGCACTCGGTGGGCCCCCATAGTGGTTGGCGGGCGCCCGCAATTTTTGACAGAATCTGCCTTGTCATTTTGGCACAACGGAGGCCGGGCTGGAGTTAAAAAATTCTCCAATTAGAAACTTAAGCTCCAATAGACCCTAGACACCTTGTATAACCCTCGAAATGGGATTCGAAGTTTAGTTGCAAAAGCCCTAATTTTGGGGTTCGAATTTCCCGCGATTTTTTTTGGATTTTTGAGAAAATTGCCAAAATGACCTTAAAAAATTCCAAAAATGGTGTCGAGACCTTAAAATGACTAAGTAAGCCTAAAGTGACTTTTAGAACGCAATTTGAGACAGTTCATGAAAAGTTCATATTTTGGCTACACTTAGCTAATTTTTGAAAAATCTTGGCTAAGGCAACTTGAAAAAGGGAAGCTTGGAAGTTGAAAGAATTGCTTCCCAAGAGTGCTAAATTTAATGTCGATAGCTAGACAAGCCATGATTTCGCATCAGTCCTCGTAAATTAGGTCCGTCAACAGGACTTTTCTACTTTTCGGATCGGGACTTTGCCATCAACATACGGCTTAAGCCTTTGGCCATTAACCTTAAAGAGAGATCCATCGGTAGGATCTTGAAGTTTAATTACACCATGAGGAAAGACGGATGAGATAACATATGAACCATCCCACCATGACCGGAGTTTACCGGGAAAGAGCCGCAAGTGAGAATTGAAAAGCCAAATTTTCTGTCTAAGGGCAAAAGACTTGTTGACAATGTGCTTGTCATGAAATGCTTTAGTCTTTGCCTTATAGATTTTGGCGCTTTCATACACATCATTTCGAATTTCCTCAAGCTCATTGAGCTGTAATTTGTAAGTAGAACCGGCTTGCTTAAGATCAAAGTTGAACCATTTTATGGCCCAAAAAGCACGATATTCTAACTCTACCGGAAGATGACAAGCTTTACCAAAGACAAACCAATATGGTGACATGCCGATGGGCGTCTTATACGCTATCCGGTAGGCCCAGAGCGCATTATTTAGTCTTAATGACTAATCTTTGCAGTCCGGTCGAACCTTTTTTTCCAGAATATGCTTGATCTCACAATTAGATACTTTCACTTGAGCATTCATTTGAGGGTGATAAGGTGTGACAACCTTATGAATTACGGAGTATTTAAGAAGGACGAATCTGAGATAGCGATTTCGAAAATGAGATCCTCCGTCACTGATGAGGGCTCTTGGTGTACCAAACCAACTGAGGATGTTCGATTGCATAAACTTGACCACAACTTTATGATCATTAGTTTTGGTTGCTTTTGCTTCCACCCATTTAGACACGTAATCCACTGCTACGAGAATGTACTCATAGCAATAAAAGGATGGAAACGGTCCCATAAAGTCAATTCCCTACACATCAAAATTTTCTATGATTAAGATGGGGGTAAGGGGCATCATGTTTCTTCTGGACATGGATCTGAGCTTTTGGCATCACTCACATGACTTGTAAAAATTGTAAGCATTTCGAAACAAAGAGAGCCAATAAAATCCGCTTTGAAGGACTTTGTCAGCAGTTTTCTTGGCACTAAAGTGTCCTTTATATGCAAGTGTGTGGCAAAAATTTAGGACACTTGAGAATTCAATTTCGAGAATGCATCGCCGGATGATTTGGTCTGGCCAATACTTGAATAATTCCGGATCTTCCCAAAAGAAATTTTTGACTTGGGAGAAGAATTGGTCTTTCTCTTGTTTTGACCATTTGGATGGAATTTTTCCTATCGCAAGGTAGTTGACAATAGCCGCAAACCAAGGAAGATTTGAATGAGAAATCTGAAACAGTTGCTCATCCGGAAAGGAATCACGAACTGCAGCAAATTCAGAAGATTTCTCAATGAATAAACGAGAGAGATGGTCGGTGACAACATTGTCTGTCCCTTTTTTATCCCAAATTTCAATGTCAAACTCTTGCAGTAAGAGTATCCATTGAATTAGACGAGGTTTGGTCTATTTTTTAGCGAGCAAATACCTTAGAGTGGCATGGTCCGAAAAGACAATGACCTTGGATCTAAGGAGGTAAAAACAGAATTTATCCAAGGCATACACCACAGCTAGCAACTCTTTTTCAGTGGTGGTGTAATTCAATTGAGCATCAGAGAGTGTTTTGCTAGCATAATAGATAGCATGCAGAAGCTTGTCCACATGTTGGCCCAAAACCGCACCCAATGCATAATCGGATGCATCACATATGATCTCAATTGAAAGAGACCAGTTAGGCGGTTTCATGATTGGGGCTGAAGGGAGAAAAGTACTAAGCTTCTTGAAAGCTTCCAAATATGCTTCATCAAAATTGAAGGGAATATCTTTGGTGAAAAGATTACACAAAAGCCAGGATATTTTGCTAAAATCTTTGATGAAGCGGCGATAAAAGCCGGCATGGCCAAGAAAGGAATGGATTTTTCGGACAGAATTTGGAGGAGGAGGATTGGTGATCAATTCGACTTTTGCCTCGTCAACCTTAATTCCTCTTTTAAAAATAAAATGTCCCAAGACAATGCCTTCTTGGACCATAAAATGACTCTTTTCCTAACTTAGAATCAGATTTGTCTCCTTACATCTTTGAAGCACAAGGGATAAATTGTGGAGACATGAGTCAAAGGAAGATCCTAAAACGCAGAAATCATCTATGAATACTTCCAAAAACTTTTCAACCATATCAAAAAATATTGACATTATGCACCTTTGGAAAGTTGTCGGTGCATTGCATAGCCCAAAGGGCATGCATCTATAGGCAAATGTTCTAAAGGGATATGTGAATGTGGTTTTTTCTTGATTTTGAGGATCAATTACCACTTGGTTATAGCCAGAATAACCATTAAAGAAACAGTAGTGGCTTTGGCCGGCAAGCCTTTCTAAGATTTGATAAATGAATGGGAGTGGGAAATGATCCTTCCTAGTGGTAGAATTGAGTTTTCGGTAGTCAATGCACATACGCCCCCCGGTGGTGGTGCGTTGTGGCACGAGCTCTCCCGCTGAATTTTCAACAACGGTGAGGCCGGATTTCTTAGGAACAACTTGAGTGGGGCTCACTCACTTGCTATCCGAGATGGGGTAGATGATTCCCGCATCTAGTAGCTTGATCACTTCTTTCATAACCACTTCCTTCATGTTTGGATTCAACTGGCGTTGCACCTCTCTAGAAGGTTTAGCATCATCCTTCATATGAATGCGATGCATACAAATAGAAGGGTCGATTCCTTTCAAATCAGCCACTGCCCAGCCAATAGCTTCTCTGTGCTCTTGTAGCACTGCTAAAAGGCTATTTTCTTGGTCCTTTAAAAGGTCAGATGCAATGATGACTGCAAGAGTTTTATTTGCACCAAGAAACACATACTTGAGGTGGGCCGGGAGTGGTTTTAACTCAAGTTGTGGTGGAGATTTCAATGAAAGGACCGGAGGAGTAGTGGAAAGTTGAGGAAGTGGTTGTCTTGGCACCTTCCAAGGAGGAAAGTCCATGATAACACCAATGTCGAACAAAGAATTTACTTCTTAGATGGATTGATTGATATCAAAGTTTACGAAATCAAAGTTAGACATGCAAGTTTCAAGAGGATTTTTGCTTAGAATGAAGGGGGGAGATTCTTCGACCATTTCATCTACCACATCAATGAGAAAATAATCATCCTTTTCGGAAGGATGTTGAGTTGCATGAAAAATGTGGAGTTTAATTTACATATTTCCAAAGGTAATATCCATCACCCTAGTTCGGCAATTTATCGAAGCATTAGTTATAGCTAAGAAAGGCCTACAGAGGATCATGGGAATATGTTTCTTTGGATCATACACCGGTTCCGTGTCAAGAACCACAAAGTCTACCTGGAAGTACAATTTGTCCACTTTAACGATGACATTTTCAAGAATGCCCTGTGGATGCTTGACCGATCTGTAGACAAGCTGCAAGACCACAGTGGTTGGCTTTAGATCACCCAACCCAAGTTGTAAGTAAACTGAATATAGAATTAAGTTCACACTCGCTCCTAAGTCAAGGAGGGTCTTCTCTATCTTGTTGTCACCAATGACACACGAGATTGTCGGGGCTCCCGAACCCTTATACTTTGGAGGAGTGCTGTGCTGAATTATCGCACTCACTTGTTCAGTTAACCTTACCTTCTTCAGTAAATGACTTTTGGAAGTGCATTTTTGAGTCCACAAATCCTTGAGAAATTTGGCATATAGAGGAATCTGCTTGATAGCATTCAAGAGAGGTAGGTTGATCTTTACTTGCTTAAAGACCTCCCATATGTCCTGAATTTTACAACTTTTGTTCCTAAAATGTGTCGACTCTTGGAGACGTTGAGGAAATGGAGCCTTAGGCTCATAAGAAGACTCCACATTTGGGGTGACAAGCTTGGAATTTTCAGTGCTAGACTTTGGATTTTCAAGAGTGAAATTTGGATTAGAGGAGCTAGGATTTAGATTTTTGGGTGGAAAGACTTGTTCATGTTTTCCTCCATCAACCTTGTTGTCCACAATTCGACCACTCCTAAGGGTGGTAATTGCTTGGACATGTTCATGAGTAGGCCCACTCGGAGGAGGGACTTCGTCAATCACATGGATCCCTCTAGGATTCTCAAATGGTTGAGCGGGAAGTTTTCCCTTATCTCTTTGAAGAAGTTGGTTCATTGAATTAGCTATTTGTTCCACTTGATTCTCAAGTTTAGCTATTGACTAAGTGTGTTAATAAACCATTTGGAGAGTGGGCTGCAATGATGTCAAGAGTTGCTTGTTAGATTCTAACATTTGCTTGTTAAAGGATTCCATCATTTGCTTATTTGCAGCGAGAATCTCATCAGTTAGAAATACAGGAGGTGAAGTAGAAACATTTGGATTATAGGGTGGACGGTAACTTGAAGAGGCCTGAAATTGCCTATTTAAAAATTGAGAAGAGGACTGATTTTGATGCCCTTGATTTTGAAATGTTGAATTTTGTGGGGCGGGTTGGCTCCATGAAAAATTCGGATGATCTCTCCATCCCGGATTGTAGGTATTGGAGTAAGGATTATTTCTGGGCCTGAAAAATATGGCATTTGCTTGCTCTTGATTGTTACTAGGAAATTGCTCCGGTGTGGGGCAATCTTCCGAGAGATGAAATGGGCTAGTGCATGATGCACACACCGTACTTGTTGAATTTTGAGACAAGGAAGGAGAAAGATGTGGTGCCATTAATTGATAGAATTTGTGAGCTATGACATTCACTTGAGAAGATTCTTCTCTCATTGTCTTTGGTTGACATAGATTGGGGTTCTTTGCAATGGTTGAGGTTGGAGCCCTACGAGAGTTATGCTGCAATGAGTTTTCACTCAAATTCTCGAGTAAGGTCTAAGCCTCATCCGCATTTTTAGACATGAACATCCCTCCACATGAAGAGTCAATCATGAGTCTATGTGGTTCGGTTAAACCATTATAGAAAGCTTGCACCAATTGCCATTTTGGAATTAGGTGGTGCGGACATTTCCTAAGGAGGTCTTGTAGTCTTTCGCAAGTCTCATGGAGTTGTGCCCCATCGATTTGCGAAAAGCTAAGAATGAAACGCCTCATTTGGTTGGTTTTACTCACAGGATAATATTTTTTTAAGAATTCTTCTTGTAATTGAGCCCATGTAGTGATGGAATTTGCAACAAGTGAGTTCAACCAATATTTTACCTTATCTTTTAAGGCAAATGGGAAGAGATGCAAATGGAGTGCATTCTCAGGGAAGCCCCTCAGCTTGATGGTAGAACAGATTTCAAGGAACTCATCAAGATGCTTATAGAGGTTTTCATTTTTAAAGCCAAGAAAGGATGGAAGCATTTGAATTATGCTAGATTTGATCTCATATTGGGCTGCATCGATATTTGGCATCACTATGCAAGAAAGAGAGGCATAAGTGCTAGGGATGAAATGGTCCCTAAGAGTTATAGGTACCACATTTGGAATTTCAGCCTTATGATTATTGATTCCCTCATTCTCGACATTTTCTTTATTTCCGGCCATTGTATTAAATTCAGCTTCAATTCCTCTTCTATTTTTAGATTCCCTAAGGTTTCTTCTAAGAGTCCTTTCAAGTGAATTTATATCAATTAGGGCTTCAAGAGTTGGCAAATATAATGACCTACGTCCCAACATCAACAACATAATTCATAACAATTGCAACCCTTCTTCACCATAACATCCACATACAATGTTCCCTTTCTCCTCAATTATCAACAAGACAGAAAATAAATGGCCATGACAAGGACCGATAGTTTGTAAAATAGTAAAACAGTAATAGCCTTGATAAGGGCTTCACAAGTTAAATATCACTAAGTTAAACATATGTAAGATATTCACAATTTTGAGACTAGAACTTTGAAAACTTACCGGAAGTCCTCTAGAGTTACAATTTTTCCCAACTTTTCCTCGACAAGCCTTGAGTCCCTAAAATCTCACAAGAATACTTAAAACACAATGTCACCAAAACCAAACAAGAAAATATTCACAAAACACAATATTCACAATCAAACCAAAGTTAATCCTTAAACATCGGTTACAAAACCATTTGCAATCCCCGGCAACGACGCCAAAAATTGGTAGGCGTCAATATATGCTACCAATAATAATCAAACCTTACAATAGCATAAATCGTTGTAAAATAGGGCTATCATAGGGGTAAGTCGAACCACAAGGACTGCAAGTTTATGGCAACCAAGGTCTTTAAAATCACTTTGTTTGATGAAAGAGGTGTAAAGTTTTTGATTTGTTTGTCACTTAGACTTTGGAATTAAAATATGCATAAAGCAATAAATTGAAGGAGATTAAAAGGAAAGAAACTTAGGTAGAGAGGACTAGGGAAGTGAATCAACTACCAACCCAATAAACATGCTAGCTTGTGATTAACATGGTGAACAACATATATGTATAAGACCATGATATGTAGCAACACTTGATTGCTACATTATCTTCAAGAGATTCATGAAATCAAGAGGCAAGTATAATCTATCAAAGTTTCACATGCTTGAACTACCTAAACTAGGGTGTAACCTTAGACATGCTCACTAAGCTAGAGATTATCAAGCTCTCAATCAAATGATAAAAGCACATGAAGTCAAGAACCAAGAATAGACCATCAAAGGAAGGCAAGAAACTATGAACTATCAAACTTCTCCAACAACATGCCATTAAAAACCATTTCACAATCTCATTTCCATTCTCACTACAAAAATGTAAGCTATATGATCATAAGAGGAAATAATCTAAGATAAGATAATAAACTCAAAATGATCATTTATAGACATTAATATCCATTACAACATGTGTAGAGCTCTAGATTATGAAACTACCCCATACATATTCATTCCCTAAATTAAATAAAACTAAAGCATGCTTACAAGGAAGGGCTTCATCATTTCCCTAGAAAGGGAGTTAGTTACCCATAGAAGTAAGGGAGGAAGGAGTAGAGATGGCCAACCCCTCCATTTTCGTACCTAGAGGCAGCTCCAACCCAAGGCTCTAAAGAACAATATTTATCTCTCTACAAAAATCCTTACAATGTGTGATATCTTCTATCATGATACAAGCCACTAAATATAGGTTAAAAATCTTATCTAACTTCCTCAATTCATGGCTCAAAAATCCCTAGAAGGAAGCATAGCCATTTATTCAGTCAAAGGGGACAACTTGAGCAAAACAATAGATTTGGTGGCCTGCTATCTGCAGCTTGGCGGGTGCCCGCAGCGCAGGGCAGGTGCCCGGGGGTTGTCACAGAAACCTTCCATGTGCTGCAGAGGGGCACCCTTGGCTCGATGATGGCACTTGGCGAGCACCCGTAGTGCTTGGCGGGCACCCGCAATTTTTGAAACTTTCTGCCAAGTTGCGCCCGCAGGAAATGGCCTAAAGTGGCAGGCGCTGGCGAGCGCCCGCTAGGCTATAGCCTTGGCTCTGAATTACTTTCTTGAATTGGCTTTTACTTGGCCGGATGACACGATTATTGTTCTTAACACTTTTTGTGGAGAGAACCTTGAGTTTAATGGTTCACTGGCTTGGTAAAAATGATGGTTCCCGACAACGGCATTCTTTGATCTTCAAGAATTCACCAAAGCTTCACTTTTAACCCTTTTTAAGGAACCTTCCTGAAAGCAAACAAAAACATGCAACTGAAGAAAATCTATACAATCGGACCAACAAATGGACTTAACTAATGTAATTAAGGGCGCTTGAATATACAACATTCGGCACTTATCAGTACTACTTGCACTCATAAGCATAGATTATCAAACAACAAGAGTGGATTGCCTACTTATCTAGGAAATTAAAACAATTACACTACAACTATGCTAATGACATGAAAATTAAACTAATTAAGTTAAGGAGATAGCACAATCTATCAAGAAATAAGCATGATCCATCAAACAAACCACAAGAGTAATCAATTAAGCACCATGCCTTGACCATTACTAGATTATAATTCCAACACACATAGATATGCATCAAACTCATAAAATCTAGAGATAAGCACGTAAACATTCATTCTAGCATACATAGACATATGGATAGAATTAAATGATCAATTGAAAGAATTAATTCATACAAATCATGTAAAAACACGAAACCTATATTTATTTATGGTCAAAACATCAATTACAACTAAAATTCCCAAAAATCTACAAAAGACAAAGTTTAGGAAGCAAGCCTAAGGGCTATCTCTAGCCCCAAGTGAGGGATTTTTCCACTCATGGTAGGTGACATCCAATCCTCAAGGGCTATTTTCACAGTGGAATTGGTCTTCTTCCTCCTTGGTGGTCTTCCCAAAACCTTAGTTCTAAAATGAGAAAATATTTCTATAATTGGTAAAATATCAACCAGAGGACTTTTAGCAAATTGGTTCATTTAAATTAAATACAATGCGCTTTGAGTAAGAAACAAGTCAAAAATAAGGCTTTTGATTGGTGAAAACTCACAGCTACAAAAGTTGGCAGAGTCCGGGCGCTCAGAAATTAGATAGCACATTGCCAACAATCACTTCGATCGATCGAACAAGACTTCGATCGATCTAACACTTTCTTCGATCGATCGAAGCTGAGGTGGCAAGATATTTTAGACACCTGGCAACCGTATCCATTGAGTTGACACCATTTTCTTTTCGATAGATTGTAGCTTCCTTCGATCGATCAGGATTTCCTTCGATAGATCGAAGCCTCAACAGTGCAATTTCTCTGACTTTTTCTGGGTCTTCTTCTTAGCTCCAAAATTGAGCTAAAAGGCTCTTTTTAACCTGTTTGATCCTTATTAAATTGAATTAGACAAAAAAAACAAATAAGTACTAAAACATGAAAATAAGATAGACGATTGGACTAAGATACCCTAGCTTAGGTGCTAAAATGCATCACATTTGAGCACTTATCACACTCCCAAACTTAGATATTGTTAGTTCTTAGCAATGAACTACAAAGAAAAGAAATAAATAAACAACTAAACAACTATGAACTAGAAAGTAATGAAAGGATAGCACCACTTTTGTACGGAACACGATTGCATTTAGCATATGCAACAAGCCTTTTAAACCCCTAGGTTACCCCTAGTGGACGAGTGAAGTCTCATGAAGGTTTCCAGAAATGATACCCACAAACATTAAGCTCTTTCTCACTAAAGAGGCACTAACATATAAAATAAGCATCTTGAAAAAACTACCTCAAGTATGCAATTTTTCTACCATTTCCAAGCAACTCTCCAAAATTTCAACACCAAGTAAGCAAGTATGGTCCTCCACACATCAAGACAATGATTATGTAAATCAAAACAGCTCTAGAATCCTTTTTAAGTGAACCAACATCAAATATGTTACTATCTAAGCTAACCAAAGAAATGATCACATCCGGCCTCAAGCTAGCACACAAATCTAGTACCAGTCATTAAGACAAAGAATGAACCTTTTATTAATGTTTTATTCCACTAGGTGCACTTATTCTTTTCACTCGATTTTTTTTTTTTTTTTTTTTTTTTTTTTTTTTTTAGGATCAAAGATGGAAACATGGTGCAATTTGTTGATCTATTAAGCTTTCTAGTGATTCATAAGGTCGAGCATTAGGTCATTTCCCAGTTCTCACCTTTTGGGAGAAATCCTCACTTTTATTTGCTTTTGTAAACTTTTTATTTATTTATTTAGAGTTTGGGCCTTCCACCTTTCGGCGCGAGAAATTCAATGCTTGATGAGGCCAGAATTCCAGCTACTTAGTGAAAATGGTTTGTTATTCACCTTTATCAAGAATGAAAGCTTTCAATGCACTGCTAGCTTAATTGGGATATAACCAAATTAATAATCAACAGAGTATGTACCCCACAAATGAATCCTAGAGCGAATCTTAAAACAATCACAAAATCAGGATGATGTGGACCACAAATGCAAACAAGATATCAATCTTTCGAAAAATTTACTCCTAAATAGCATCCACAAATCATACAAGGAGCATTGGACTCTCAAGTCAATCAATTTTTAAATTATAAGTATCTAGTCCTCAAAAGATCAAAATCATGGCTCAGAACTCTCAAGTCACACCACATGCATAGAAACTAAGTGCAACATGTAAAATATTCTAACACATCCCAAAACTTAATCTGTGCATTATCCTCAATGTGCAAAGAAGCTTCAGATAATGAAAAGAGTATACTAAATGGGTGTAGCAAATAGGACTCGGCAATGGAAGCTTAGCATTAGAAGGTGCACCCCCAAACTTAGATTCCAAAAGCCTATCTAAAAAATGGTCACACTAGCAACTATCAAAGCATATGCATCAATGATATAAATGAGAGGTGAAACTGAGAACTGGGCAAAAAATCATGGCATATAGCAATATAAGGCTCAAAATATCCAAAATCGATATCAAAATCCAAAAATCCATATATATCAAGTAAATCCAAAACCATAATCCAACAACCAGTGTATATCAAGTGTAATACAAAAATATCCAGAATATCCAAAACCAGTGCGAAGTATCAAATTAGTGCAAAAATATCCCAATAATAGCAGTGTATCAAAATATCAGTGTATCAAAGTAGATAATGAGTAATAGAGAGAGAAAATGTGGGAATCAGGGAACAGCATCCAATGCCATCATGTCGGCAATGATCTGTAGCATATCAGACATCTCCCTGCTATGTCGAGTGAGAGATATTGTAAGGTCTGTCTGTAATATGGCAATATCTCTCCTCGCCTCAGAAATGTCTGTCCTCAAGTCATCAGATCGCCGGACTAAATCATTGTGCCTCCTAACTAAATCATCATGACGCCTCATGATATCCTCGTGCCGCTCGGTCATGTCAGCTCTAAAAGAAATGAAGTCTGTATGCAGCTGAATGAAATTAGATCTGTAGCTATAATCTGAACAGGCATACCGGGATTGAGAGTCGGCTTGTGGCATTAGCTCTATAAGAGGGACATGAGAGGGGCCGGCCTGCTGGGATGTAAGAGGTACATCTGGCTGTGAAGTAGATGCGGAAGTAGTAATACGTTGCCGCTGTCTAAGAGGTGATCCATCGGTTGCCTCCTTTACAACTGCATCCTCCCCGGCTCTCTCCTGATCTTGCTTCTTTTTGTTGTCTCTATTCTTCCTGTTCTTGAGGCAAGAATTATAAGTCTTTGTCCACTTTGCAATGTCATATGCCCTCCTAGCTCTCTGTGCATCAATCTTTGGAATCTCATCCGGGTCAAAGTGATAGCCTTGGTCAATCAATAACTGTGTAATCAGGTGGCTATATGGTAAAGGCCAAGCATCAGCTCTAGAATTATGCGTGAGGATCAGATTTTTCTAGAACTTATGAATAATCTCCCAGATGAGGGCAGGAACAGAAATCCAGTAACCCTGGCTCAAATAGTAGAAAGCCTGTAGAATCCCCTCTCGCTTCTGTGTGCCATAGCCGGAAGGAAAGGCATTGAGGTGCAACACAGAATCAAAGAACCAATATCGGGGATCAATATCAACCCGATCTCCAAATGTATTGCCTTCAAAGGCTGCTTGTGGAGATAGTGTCGTAACTATGGTTATTTTAGAAGGATAAGGTAAAACGTTGGGATATAGTGGATCCTCAAAGTTAGCGACCAATAGAGAGAGGTGGGGGCATCGGTAAGCAGCAAATCATTTATGACAACTATATCATTAGAATTATCAACTTGATATAAGCTTGAATTCTTCTTTCCACCTACATTTCTACCATTTTAGAAGACAAGAATCTGTGCATTGAGTTTTCACTTATGCTCTCATATAAACACCACACATCATCTTTATATTTATCTAAATAGGAACCTCCCATTGAGGCATCAACCATGTCTTTATGGTTATCCAAAAAACCTCTAAAGAAATATTGAACTAATTGCCACTTAGGAATGTCGTGATGAGGACATTTCCTAAGCAAATTATTCAATCATTCCCATGCCTCATGAAATATTTCTCCATCCCCTTGTGAAAATTTACGAATTAAAGTTCTCATGGCATTGGTTTTAGACATGGGATGATACGTTCTCAAGAACTCTTGTTGCATTTCCGCCCAAGAAGTTATAGAAAGAGGTCTCAAATTGTTGAACCAATATTTTGCCTTATCTTTAAGGATGAATGGGAAGAGTTTTAATCTCAAAACTTCTTTCGGCGTGTCCGTGTATTTGATGGTGGAACAAACTTCAAGAAATTCATCCAAATGCTTATATGGTTCTTCATTAGGTAGCCCAAAATGATTGGGAAGCATTTGAATGGTTTGTGGCTTGATTTCATAATGATGTGCTCTAAATTGGAGAAGACGAATGCATGTTGGTGCATTGTATTCATTAAACACAAAATGGTCTCTCAAAGCCATTGGAAGATTTACAATTTGTGGCTCTACACAAGCCCCATGATTTACTTGGACAACAAGAGGTAGAAGAGGCATAAATAATAGCCTTGGCATTCCAATTGGAACTTGGCCTTGTGGTTGTGGAACAAAAGGTCTAGGCATGCCTAATGGAACTTCCATATTATCATGTTATTATTGCACATTAAGGTAGAGAATGCCTTGTTGGTCTATGTGACCAAGGTTTTCAACACGGTTCTCAATATAATCGTCCATTGATGAAATGGATTCACTTGAATTACCCCTTCCCCTTGGATTACGAACAATCGATTCAAGATTAAAATTTAATGGGACAAGAGGGCGATTTAGAGATCTTTGACCATGCATGCACAATGCAAATCAACACAAACAACAACTTAACAAATAGCAAATAGCAAACACTTCTCCTCCATAACAAATCAATCAACAACAAGCCTCCACATACATTGATCCCATGCTCCCATGCTTTTCAACAAATGCAAGAAATAAAATGCCTCTATGTGGGCTGATGATAAACAATGAAGCAAAATGCCTCCATGCGGGCCGATGATTTAACTAAGCAAGAGGAGTTAGAATAACTCACAAAGGGTCCTTAAACAACTTCAAAAGATTTTTAAGCTTTTTGCCTTGCTTTGCTTTGCAATTTTTTTATTTTTATTTTTAGCCTTTTATGTTTTTTTGCTTAGCTTAGCTTGCTTTGAAGCTCCTTTGCTTTACTTCTCTTGACTCTAAGTACCTAAGCCAATCAAGAACAAACACAATAAGAAAACAAAATAAAATAAAGTAATAATAAGGATTAAAGGAGTACTAATTCCTAACTAATTCCAAATACGACGTTGCTAATCCCCGACAATGGAGCCAAAACTTAGTCACGGCCATTCCTATGTACCAAAATTGTGTGATTATGAAATGTGATAGGGCAGCCAAGTTTAAATTTATAAAAACCACTACCGCTACTAACTACTAACATAGCAAGAGTGAGTAGGGATCATCCGGAATCAATGTTGGATTAGTAGGTCGAATGATCAAATAAGGTTTGGTTGGTTAATTAAACTAATGGTTCAATTAAAACAAGCAATTTAAAGCACAATCTAGAGATTAGGGATTAAAGAATAAAAGAGAGGTCTTAGGGCTTAGAGCTCACCACTAAGCTTCACTTCACTAAATACTAGCAATTACAAATTTAAGGGGAAATTCATATTATAAGTCAAATGTGTGTGTGTCATTAATTGAAAACTAAGCATGGATGACAAATAAGCGTAAATTGTCTAATCAATCGAGTGAGTAGTACAACCTATCAAATAAGACCATTAACCATTCAATTAAACCACAATTAATGCACACACAAAAATCTAGAGATATGTACTACTTGCACTCATAAGCATGGATCATCAAACAACAAGAGTGGATTGTCTACGTATCTAGGAAATTAAGGCATTTACACTACAACTATGCTAATGACATGGAAATTAAACTAATTAATCTAAGGAGGTAGCACAATCCATCAAGAAATAAGCATGATCTATCAAACAAACCATAAGAGTAATCAATTAAGTACCATGCCTTGACCATCACTAGATTTATAATTCCAACACACATAGATATGCATCAAACTCATAAAATCTAGAGATAAGCACATAAACATTCATTCTAGCATACATAAACATATGGATAAAATTAAATGATCAATTGAAAGCATTTATTCATACAAATTATGTAAAAACACAAGATCTATATTTATTCATGGTTAAAACATCAATTATAACTAATGTAATGACCCAGGCATTTTCCTTCCTATCCTTTTTTCTCAAATTTTACGGATAAATTTTTTCCGTTTAATTTTCTTTTCTGAACTTTGTTTCTTGTCACTAAGTGTCATCTCAAGTGCTCAAAAATGGTTACTGAGACTCTTTCATTTGGATTGACAACTTTCTTTAAGGACCGAGTCATTTCCACATTTTCACTTTTTGGACACTATTCAATTTTCGTCCTTTTCCCTATTTCGTCTTTTCCCCGTTTGTCACTTTGTTGGCACAACCTCACTTTTCATGCTTGGAGTTGGTTTCTAACTTCACGTATCTTCATTCTAAGTGGTTTCCACGAAATACGTATCTTTACTTTTTTAGAAAAGTACTCTAGTTGCTCCCGGTGTCCATAGAGGCATGGATGCACAGTTCTTTAGAATCTTTTTCTTTTCTTGGAGTGTTTTTTGTAAATATCTTTTGAAGATATTTTATTTCAAGGGTTTTTAAGAAAATATTTTTGGAATATATTTTCATTCTGGGGCAGTTTTGTAGTTAACCCTTTTTGGAGGATCCATTGTGCAATTAATGAAAGTTATTGTAAAATACCTCGTTTTGAGCCTGGATCCTTGTACGGGATTCATTTTCACATTTCGTCGAGTCGTGTACTCTTAGAAATTCCTTCTGGTCATTTTTCTCCAGTTTTAGGGTTTTTAGACCCGGTTGCCGCCAAACTTGTTTGGGGCATATCTCTCTGCTCGGGACTCAGTTTTTGATGTTGTATCTTCCATTGTTCATATTTTCTCATTTTGAATCTGTTTTGTTCATGGGGTTTCACCATTTGAGCACATCTGCTCAAATTTCACTTTCTCTAGACCCAGTGGGACCCTTTCGGGGCACTTTTAGGGTTTTCCTATAATTAAAATGACTTAAAGTCAAAAAATCAGATTTCAACATCTTCCTCCCCTCTCTTGGCTGAATTCCATGGCAGCCATGGCTGCCACCTTCTCTCTCCTCCTTTGAACCACTTTTCTTTGGTGAAAAGTCTTCGGCTTTTACGTTTATCGTAGGCCTCGACATGCTCTACCTTTCCCCCTTATTAGAACCCATTTCTGACCATTTTTTGAGTTTGGGTTTCAAGTCAAGTTGTGATTTTCATAGGGCTTCCTTGGGGTTAATAATCATCGTGTTGTCCTCGACAAAACCCCGAAGTATCGTCGGATTCGGAGCACTTTTCTTTCGGTGGGGATTTGAAATTTTCATCTCAAATGGAGGTAGGGAGTGTTATAGTTTATATTCTTATTATATTGCATGCTATTGATGCTTATACTACTCATTTACATGCCTTTGAATCAAATCTAGAAACTTTAATTAATTATTTCTTTGTGTAAGATTTAATTTTCCCGGTTGCTCATAACTTGGTTTAAACATGTGGTATGGAATTATATTTTCCATTGATATGGTCATTGACATATATTAAATTGAGAGCATTTGAACAAGTATTGAAGATTTTATTTAATATTTTTCTTGAATGAAAGACTAATTCATGTGGCCTTAACTAGCTTGAAATTAACATGTGTTGTCATATTATATTAGGCCATAGCATACACTTCAACATATGTGAATTTGAGAGTAATCAGAGATGTTTAAAAATCTAGATAATATTTAATTAATTGATTAATTAATTTATTCCAAATATACTATTCACTCCATTGGATTTCTGACTTGACATTCTTGATGTGCATGCCATGTACTTTCACATATATTAAATCGGGAATATTTGATTAGGTTTTGAAACCTTTCATTTAATTATTTTCTAGTATTAAAGTTTAATACTCATAGTCATACCTTGCATGAAAAATTCTTATAACATGCTTTTAAATCAAGTCTTGACATGTTGTATGACATATATTAAATTGAGACCATTTGGATGAATTTCAAAATCTAGAGATTTTAATTAAATAAATTAATTAAAACCCATTCAATAGTTCTATGAGCTTAATTCACATTATCGTGTCTTGTATGGAATGAACTTGTAACTTGATATTAAACTTGTCCTTGATGTGACCCCCTTGTACCTAGGTTTCATTAATGTACTTAATGAACACACACATTTATCTTGGAATGGTTAAATTACACATGTATTGTTTTGTAGGTAATTGAATCATGTATCTTATACTTGTGATATATTTACTTCAATGGATTTCTTGTGCTATATATCTTGGTTCTACTCTATATAGATGCACACTATGATTTTTTGACATTTCACATGCCATCATAGTTGAGAACTTAGGGCATGACTTGTGTGTTCCAAAATCTTGGTTGTACATGAAACGTGGTTAATGCATTTCTTGTATTTTGATACAATCTTGACTTGCACAACTTGTTGATTTTGGGACTTGGGATATCAATCAAGAATTGACATGGCTAGGACTTGGTTCTAGTATGGGAGATAGAGAGCTCCCTACACTATAGTGCACACTAGGGGAAGGTACCCATGGGTTAGTAGCCCTAAAGTGATACCAAGAGTATGGTTTTAATCCGGGCGATATCCGAGTTGGTTGATTTCACTCTTTAAATTTCAAGTAGCTATTCCCTGAAGATTTAAAACTTGTCGTGTTATGTAAAATGCTCCAATCTTGTTAATTGCATAGATATTATGCCTTGTCCTTGACTTCATGTATTTTTTCTTATCGTGTTAATTGGAATACTCTAATCATGTTAATTGCATTGATAATGTAATTCTTGTTAACTTATATCCGAGTATACTTCTTGTCTTGTTAATTGAAATATTCCAATCATGTTAATTGCATTGATAATGTGATCCTTGTATTCAAGTACCCTTCATGTCGTATTGTATGGATTATTCCAAACCTTGTTTAATTGTATTGATAATGCAATTCATATTGATCTATATTCAAGTATCCTCCTTATCATGTTCCTTGGATTATCCCAACCTTTATTTGCTTCATATGTATATCGTGGTTCTTGTTGAGTTACACTCTAAGGTAGCTTAGGATGCTACCTGAGTCTCATCTTGACATAGAAGTTAGGTGGCATGTCCCTTTTGAATTGTTTTAAGTTAATATAAAAATCTATAAGAAATCGAGTCTATGCATGCTCATTTTCTTCGTGTAAACTTGTTTACTCATCCCAAATTTACTGGGGGTATTGTTCAGGTACAGGATTCAAAATTCAGAGATTTGCACTTACCTTGGGTGGTTTAGAGATTTGAAATTTCTTTTAAAGTGTTCTTGTTTACATGTAAGTGTTAGTATGTTTAAGTTTTGCTTATAAGGATGTAATACATAGCTAGGTTCAATATGTCATTTTTGCCTTATAATATGTAAAGTGTACTTAGATACACTATTTAGAACCTATTTGATATGTATGACATGAGGCCAAGGGCCACAAACTTTAAAGTTCAAGTATATGTATTTAAACTTCAAGTTTTACTTTTAAAATGTATTTTTATCAACTTTGGAGGTATGGTATGTCAAATTTTGTAAGTGAATTGTTAAACGGTCATAGGCCATTGTAACATGTTTAAAATGTCATATTACACTTGCGTATATGTTCACATCATCACACAATAGCATATAATATAATTTGATCATGCCATGGGGGATTCCAATGAGACTTAAGGCTTATTTTTTAGTTCTGGTGCATAACAGGCTTGATTTGCATGTTTTTGGCCTATTTCGGTCGACTGGTGGCTCACATCGATCGACCGGTTCTTTGTTCAATTCATTTGAACATCAAAATCTCACTTTCCAGTAGCCATTTTCGCTGTTTGGGCCCAGTTCGGTCGACCGATGCCTTATTTCGGTCTACCAAAGTGACCTTCCCTCAAAAACATGTTTTTAGCAGAATTTCAGTCCAGTTCGATCGTCCAAAACTCCAGTTCGGTCGACCGAAATAGCCCACATTCATCAGCCTCTTCAGTTTTGCTTCTGCACTGTTGTTCCGATTTCAAATGGTCATATCTTCCTCATTTCTAATCCAAATGGGGTGATTCTTGAGCCTAAATTCATGGATTTTGAGTCAGATTTCCAATGGTACTAATGCCATTCTTAGATTCAAATTACAGTGAGAGTTATTCATGTTTTAGTGATAGTGTCAGTTTTTACTTAAACCGGAAGGGGACATTTTGTGGGATTCTTGTCCAAAGTTCTTAGAACCTCTTGGAATGTTGTGAAATGATTTTTTTAGGTTACGTGGACCTCATTTGACTTATTTAGAGTCAAATCTCTCATCTCATTTGTAAATTGACCATTATGCCCTTGATTAACGGGTTTTGCTCATTTTTCTTCATCTTGTTGTTTCTTCTTCATTTGGACTTCGAATGATGCAATTCTTGAGTTTATATTGATTTATTTTTCATTGTATTTCCAATGGTGTGCTCGGTAGTATCAACTTTTATTTTGGAAATGACCATTTTGCCCTAGCTTCATTCTTGTCTATTTTTGAAATGTCATTTCCGCATTTACTTTCTTTGGGTTCCAGGACCTCATTGAGGGTCACATTGGCGTCTTAGAGACGTGTTGTATCTCTAGAGACCATTGTCTTGTTCCTTGCTTTTACATCTGGATCCGTTATCGGGTCAAACTTTCGGGTTATCACTGACGCACCGAGTTGAATAAAACCTGGGTTGCTACAATTAAAATTTACAAAAGACTAGGTTTAGGAAGCAAGCCTAGGGGCTATCTCTAGCCCCAAGTGAGGGATTTAGCCACTCATGGTAGGTGACATCCAACCCTTAAGGGCTATCTTCATGGTGGAATGGATCTTCTTCCTCCTTGGTGTTATTCCCAAAACCCTAGTTTTAGAGAGAGAAACTATTTCTATAATTGGTAAAATATCAACTAGAGGAATTTTTACAAATTGGTTCATTTAAATTAAATACAATGCTCTTTAAGTAGGCAACAAGTCAGAAATAAGGCTTCGTAGCTACAAAAGTTAGTAGAGTCCGGGCGCACTCAGGAATTAGACAGCACACTGCCATTAGTCACTTCGATCGATCGAACTGGACTTCGATCGATCTAACGCTTGCTTCGATCCATCGAAGTTAACGTGGCAAGATATTTTAGACACCTGGCAACCTTATCCACTGAGCTAGCACCGCCTTCTTTTCGATCAATTGTAGCTTCCTTCATCGAACGGGACTTCCTTCGATCGATCGAAACCTCAATAGTACAATTTTTCTGACTTCTTTCGGGTCTTCTCCTTAGCTCCAAAATTGAGCTAAAAGGCTTTTTTTAGCCTATTTGAACCTTATTGACCTGAAATAGACAAAAACACAAATAAGTACTAAAACATGAAAGTAAGATAGATGATTGGACTAAAATACCCTAGCTTAGGTGTTAAAATGCATCACAGTTGAGCACTTATCAAATCTGTTGATGGACTTTCTTTTTGGGAGTTAGCAACTCGAAGAGGAAATAGTGCGATCATCCTTGATGAGGTGAATCATCCTATTCAGGATAAAGTGTCTCACAAGAGGCAGTTCCAACCTCTAGCCTTGTCAATGGAGCAGGAGGTTCCAAGTCAGCCATCATAGAGGGTTGGTGAGACACTTTTGCTATGTTTGGTGTGCATGAATGGAATGGAATGTAATGCCCATTCCATAGTAAGATTAAATATTCTTGTAATATTCCCAATAAGCCCTCATCAAATTCCAATAAGGAAAAAATCTTTCGTATAGACAAAAAAAATCTTTCACATTCAATTTTTAACGTTTGTCGAGCTTCTTTATTTTTCACTAATCGTTCTCTTATTTTTTTGGCTTCAAAATTTTTTTTTATATATTATTGAGATTGATATATCATTAAAAATATATACTTTTTATTTTTTAGCCTTTATATCAGCTTCATAGGTTAAGTAATCAACCCCTTTTGGATAAAATTGTACTAGCAAATTTATTTGTGTGTCTTCAATCATTATGGATTGGTTTAGTTGTAAAACTTGAATCTGTCCAAGATTTAAAGCCAATTCTAGAACACTATTATGACCATGGGGCTGGGAAGTGGCTACGGTTTTGTGCTTGTGTGTTTTGGGAATTCAAATATTTTCTCTTTTGCAGTCATTTATTAAGATTAATATCTTATTAAAAATAATATTTTATTTTATTTTAAGGTTTTTCTTTGTATTTTTCAATGGCAATATTGGGCATCTTATATGATCCCATAATTCATCGTCAGAATATTAATTAGATTGATTCTATTAAAAAGTAATGTAAGCCAATGAAAAGGGTATTTTTAAGATAAATCATTTCATTCCAGATTTAATGATAGTTAACCAAACAATAGAATGGTAATAATCATTCCATAACGATTCACCATGTCACACCAAACAATGGAATGAGTATTCATTTTTATTCTCATTCCATTCTTATTCTCATTCCATTCCAAGTTGTATTTTATTTCATTCCTGCACACCAAACATAGCCTTAAAGTTGGTGTTGAATCATTAGCCGAAAAATAACCCCTTGGGAATGTTCAGTCATTACATCAAACTGCGCCCTCCGAAGCTATTACACTAGACGCAAAAGGTGTGATTTTTGAAGCTAAACACTATTTGAGGACAAAATAAAAAATGCAATAGCAAATACCCCGCTTTAGAAGATTCCGTCACTCAGGCCAAAGCTTGAAGAACTCTTTCACGGACTTTCTCTATTTTTTGTGGACTATTCCAAATTTTGAGAAAGAATTGATGCATACCTTCAGAGTGCTGAAAAATTTAATCAAATTCAATCTGACTATGCTTATACCTTAACTGAAGAGACACGTGCTCAACATCTAAACAATGTTGATTCTCGCCTTAGTGAGGTTCTTGCCTTGGATAATGTGGACATGGAGTGTCTTCAATCACTTCAAGAAGCTCTCATTAATGACGAGAAAGAAATTGAATGCTTGCGTGCTCAGATCGAGGAACACAAAGATTCTATTAAGACTGTGCATTTTCTCACTAGTGACATCAGGGTTAAGTTTTCTGAGACATTTAGGGTTCTTGAAATTATATTCAGATTTAGCTGTAATGACCGGGTCAATTTCCTCCTTTTCCTTTTTCTCAAAATTTTACGGATAAATTTTTTCCGTTTAATTTTCTTTTATGAGTTCTGTTTCTCGTCACTGAGTGTCATCTCGAGTGCTTGGAAATGGTTTCTAAGACTCTTTCATATGAATTGACAACTTCCTTTAAAGACCGAGTCATTTCCACATTTTTATTTTTTCGATACTATTCACTTTTCGTCCTTTTCCCTATTTCGTCTTTTCCCCGTTTTTCATTTTTTTGCACAACCTCACTTTTTGTGCTCGAAGTTAGTTTTTGACTTCAGGTATCTTCATTCTAAGTGGTTTCCATGAAATACGTATCTTTACTTTTGTAGAAAAGTATTCTGGTTGCTCCCGGTGTCCATAGGGGCATGGATGCACAGTTCTTCAGAATCTTTTTCTTTTCTTGGGGTGTTTTTCATAAATATCTTTTGAAGATATTTTATTTCAGGGGTTTTTAAGAAAATATTTTTGGAATATATTTTCATTCTAGGTCATTAGTGCAGTTAACCCTTTTTGGAGGGGCAATTGTGCAATTAACGAAAGTTATTACAAATTACCTCATTTTGAGCCTGGATCCTCATACGGGATTTATTTTCACATTTTGTCAAGTCGTGTAATCTTAGAATTTTCTTTTAGTCGTTTTTCTCCAGTTTTAAGGTTTTTGGCCCCGGTTGCCGCTGAACTTTTTCGGGGCATATCTCTTTGCTCGGGACTCAGTTTTCAACGCCGTTTCTTCCATTGTTCATATTTTCTCATTTTGATTCTTTTTCATTCATAGAATTTTACCGTTTGAGCGCGTTTGCTCAAATTCCACTTTTTCGGACCTTGCGGGGCACTTTTAGGGTTTTCCTATAAATAGAATATCTTAAAGTGAAAAGTTACTTTTCCATCATCTTCTTCCCCCTCTTGGCCAGCAGCCATGGGAGCCCAAGGGGCTGCCTTCAATCTTTCTTCTCCTCCACTTGATTTCCTTTGTGAAAAGTCTTCCGCCTTAACGTTTATTGTAGGCCTCGTCATGTTCTACCTTTCCCCCTTATTAGAACCCATTTCTGACCATTTTGTGAGTTCGAGTTTGAAGTCAAGTTGTGATATTCATGGGGCTTCCTTGGGATTCTTGTTCATCATGTTGTCCCTAACAAAACCCCGATGTATCGTCGGATTCGGGGAACCTTTCTTTCGATGGGGATTTGAGATTTTCATCTTAAATTGAGGTAGGGGATGTTATAATTTATTATTCTTGATGTATTGCATGCTAGTGATGTTTATACAACTTATTTACATGCTTTGATACAAAATCTAAAGATTTTATTATTTATTTTTCTGGTGAGGGATTTGATTTTCCCGGTTGGTCATACCTTGGTTTAAACATATGGCATGGAATTGTATTACCCCTTAATATGGTCATTGAAATATATTAAATTGAGAGCATTTGAACAAGTATTGAAGATTTTATTTAATATTTTTCTTGAATGAAAGATTAATTCATGTGGCCTTAACTAACTTGAAATTAACATGTGTTGTCATATTATATTAGGCCCTAGCATGCTCTTCAACATAGGTAATTTGAGAGTAATCGGAGATGTTTTGAAATCTAGTAATATTTAATTAAATTGATTAATTAATTAATTCCATGCGCACTATTCACCCCATTGGATTTCCAACATGATATTGTTGATGTGCATGCCATATATTTTCACATTTATTAAATCAGGAATATTTGATTAGGTTTTGAAACCTTTCATTTAATTATTTTTCTAGTATTAAAGTTTAATACTTATGGTCATACCTTGCATGGAATTCGCTTGTAATAGGCTTTTAAATCAAGTTTTGGCATGTTATATAACATACTTTAATTTGAGAGCATTTGGATGAGTTTCAAAATCTAGAGATTTTAATTAAAACCTATTCAATGGTTCCATGAGCTTGATTAAGTTTCTAACTTGGTATTCATGCTTTCCTTAACAAGTTCCTTCACATGTATTTAATTAAGAATAATCGGATAAGTTTTGAGACTTGCATTTATTTATTTCCTTTGTATGGAATCTAATTCACATGGTTGTATCTCGTACGAAGTGAATTTTTAACTTGACATTAAACTTGTGCTTGACATATCTTGTTCGTAGAACATTGGACTTGCCTTCTAATCTTAATGATTTAATCCCTTTAGTAGATTAAATTCCCTTTTATGCTTCCATCGAGTTAATCAAGCTTTGATATTAGACTCTTGTTAACTTATGAATCGGACTTGTATTTCATGGACTTTTATCTTTTTATCAAGCATCGTGACCCCTTGTACCTAGGTTTCATTAATGTACTTAATGAGCATGCACAATTGTCTTGGAATGGTTTAATTATACATGTGTTATTTAAAAAGTAATTGAATCATGTATCTTATACTTGTGGTATATTTACTTCAATGGATTTCTTGTGCTATATATCTTGGTTCTAGTCTATATAGATTCACACTGTGATTTCTTGACAATTCACATGCCATCATAGTTGAGAACTTAGGGTGTAACGACCCGGTCATTTGCCTTCCTTTCTTTTTTCCTGAAATTTTACGAATGAATTTTTTTCGTTTAATTTTCCTTTCTGAGCTCTATTTCGTGTCGCTTAGTGTCATTTCGAGTGCTCAAAATTGGTTTCCGAGACTCTTTCATGTGAATTGACAACTTCCTTTGAGGACCGAGTCATTTTCGCATTTTTCGTTTTTGGACACTATGCACTATTTCGTCTTTTCCCTATTCTGTCATTTTCCCTATTTCGTCTTATCTCCGTTTGTCAGTTTTTGGCACAACCTCACTTCTCATACTCGGAGTTGGTTTTTGACTTCACGTGCCTTCATCTTGAGTGGTTTCCACGAAATACGTATCTTTACTTTTACAAGAAAGTACTCTAGTTGCTCCCGGTGTCCATAAGGGCATGGATGCAAAGTTCTTTGAAATTATTTTCTTTTTTTGGGGTGTTTTTCGTAAATATATTTTGAAGATATTTTATTTCAGGGGTTTTTAAGAAAATATTTTTGGAAGATATTTTCATTCTGGGCCATAAGTGCAGTTTTCACTTTTTGGAGGGGCCATTGTGCAATTAATGAAAGTTATTGCAAAATGTCTTGTTTTGAGCCTGGGTCCTCGTACAGGATTCATTTTCACATTTCGTCGAGTTGTGTACTCTTGGAATTTCCTCCTGGTCGATGTTTTCCAGTTTCAGGGTTTCTGGCCCCAATTTTCGCCAAACTTGTTTTGGGCATAACTTTCTGCTCGGGACTCAATTTTTGACGCCGTTTCTTCCGTTGTTCATATTTTATCATTTTGAATCTTTTTTGTTCACAAAGTTTTGCCATTTCTTTGCTCAAATTTTACTTTTTCGGACCCGACAGGGCTCGTTCGGGGCACTTTTTGAGATTTCTATAATAGGGGGGTGATATATTTCATTTTTCATCTTCTGCCCTCTTCATGCACGACTTGGAGCTCCCATGGCAGCCCAAGGGGTGCAGCCATCTTCTCTCTCCTCATTTGGTTCACTTTTCCTTGATGGAAAGTCTTCGGCCTTAACGTTTGTTGTTCCCCTCGCCGTGCTCTACCTTTCCCCCTTATTAGAATTCAGTTTTGACCATTTCTTGAGTTTGGTTTTGAGGTCAAGTTATGATTTTGATGGGCCTTTCATGGGGGTTATGTTCACGGCGTTGTCCCCGACAAAACCTAGTAGTATCGTCGAATTCGGAGCACTTTTATTTTGGTGGGCCTTTGGGATTTTCATCTCAAATTGAGGTGGGAGATGTTTTTGGTTTAAATTCTTGTTATATAGCATGCTTGTGATGCTTATACTACTTGTTTGCATGATTAAATATAAAATCTAGAGATTTTATTATTTATTTTTCTTGTACGGGATCTAATTTTCCCGGTTGCTCATGACTTGGTTTAAACATGTAGCATGATTTTATATTGCCCCTTGATATGCTCATTGTCGTGTATTAAAATTGGAACATTTGAATAAGTATTAAAGATTTTATTTAATATTTATCTTAGGTGAAAGATTAATTCACATGGCCTTAACTAGCTTGAAATTACTATGTGTTAGCATATTATATTAGGCCTTAGCATGCTCTTCAACATAGTTGAATTTGAAAGTAATTGGAGGTGTTTTGAAAATTAGTAATTATTAATTAATTTGATTAATTAATTTGCCCCGAATGCACTATTCACTCTATTTGAATTCCGACTTGATATTCTTGATTTACATGCCATATAGTTTCACATATATTTGATTTAGAATATTCGGTTAGGTTTTGAAACCTGTTATTTAATTAAATTCCATGTTTAAGATTTAATCCTCATGGTGATATACAACTTGGAATTGAATTGTGGCATGCTAGAAAATTAAGCTTTGGTGTGGTTGTTCACATACGTTAAATTGGGATTAATTGCATGAGAATTGCAACCTTTATTTTATATTTAACTTTAGTGAAAGTTTAATTTACATAGGTGTAACTTGCATGAAACAAACTTGTAATGTGATATTACATTAGTCCTTGGCATGTTCTCTAAGATATGTTAAATTGAGAGCATTTGGTTAAGTTTAAAAATCTAGAGATTTTAATTAAAAGAATTAATCAAAATCTATTTTGTGGTCCCATTAGCTTAATTAAGGTTTTAACTTGATATTTGTATTGGCCATGACTTGTTTACTAGTACATATTAATTTGGGACTATTAGAAGTTGTTTTAGAACCTTGGTAATTAAATTAGCATGATTTAATTAAAGTTCTACTTTGTTGTTCCAACAACCTAATTGAGTTTTAGAATGGATATAGGTGATGACCATGCCATGTCCTTTAACATGTATTAAATTGAGGTTATCTGAAATTGGATCAGAATCTAGAGAATTTAATTGTGTTTATCTATTTAAATTCTATCAATTTGCTCCATGATCTAGTTGTGATTTAGAAGTGGTTTCTATATTCAAATCATGGACTTGGACTTGTTGTATATTCATTTGGATATTCAAATCATGGACTTGGACTTGTTGTATATTCATTTGGCTAACATAGTTGCTATGTTTGTATTCATGAGAATATGTTTTCCTTATTGAATATATTGTTGCCATGTGTAATGATTTGCACACTTCGTGTTTAACATCTTTCATGCATAGCGTGTAACGAATCGCACACTGAAGATTCGACATTCATCATATCATATTAGTTGTGGATTTAGAGCATGTATTGTATAGGTTTCCAAATTTGGTTATGCTTAGTAGATAGTTGATTATCTTGCATATTCCTGTTGATATATACGTTGTTGCATAACTTGTTGATTTTAGAAACTTGGGGATGTCATTGTTTGACTATGGCTAGGACGTGGTTCTAGTACGGGGGATAGTCCCTCTATATGGTCTAGTGCACACATTGGGAGGTTACCCATGGGCTAGTAACCCTAAAGTAACTATGTTGTCGGTCTGATCCGGCGTGACGTCCGAGTATCCACTTTGCTTGATTTCGCATTTCATTTTCAAGTTGATAACTAGATGATGTTGTAACTTGTTGTTTCTTATTTGTCGTTCCATTTTAAGTTACAAGATGTTAACTTTGCGAAATTATGCTTTATGCGTTGTATTGGAAGTTCCAATGTTGGTTAAATTGCATCGACATTGAAAATCGTGTTTTGACGTTCTAATAAAGCTTAGGATTGATCCTATTGATTCATTTATAACATAGACGTTAGGTGGCATGAACCACTACTGTTATTTTGTGCTTTAGATTCTAAGTTGATGGCTTTGAGAACTTAAACCTTGTTGCATTGTATAACATGCTCTTTTGTTGTTGAATTGTATGGATAATGTGATTCTTGTTAACTTGTATTCAAATATGCTTTTGTCATGTTGTATGGATTACTCTAGACCTAGTTCAATTGTATTGAAAATGCAATTCATGTTAATCTATGCTCAAGCATTCTTCTTGTCGTGTTCTTTGGATTATCCCAACCATGATTCGTTTCATACACGTATGTATATCATGATTCTTGTTGCTTAGACTCTAAGGTAGCTTAGGATGCTCCCCGAGTCTCACTTGGACATAGACGTTAGGTGGCATGAGCCCCTTTAACATGTTTCACCTTGAGGTGATAAATTTGTAAAATGCTAGGTCGATGCATGCTCATCTCCTACGAGTAGCTTTATGTTACTCACCCCTACGATACTGGGGCATATTTTAGGTACGAAGACTTGGTTCGTGAAGCCTAGCATTCCTTGGATGTCGTGTAGCTTTCAACTTTCCATTTCATGCAAATGTTAGCATGAAATGTCATTTTGTAGACTTATATGTCAAAATATGTATATTTGATTCCATGTATGTAATGTGTACATAAGTGCACTCCTTTCAATGTATTTGACATGTATGAGATGAGGCCGGAGGCCAATGACATGTGTATTGTATTCTATACAACTTTTTAACTTCATGAAATATTATGAAAACCTTGAAAAATCGCAAATCATTACTTCACCATGGTTGCATCGGGTGTGGGAATTCCATTTTCATTCTTTCATAAGGTCTTATTAATCTTGTATGAAGTGTGACCAAGGGCCAAATGGTCATTTGACTCCATTTTACATTTTTGGATTCCATGTTTTCCATTCCAAGTCCATTTTTGCCTTTTTGCCCGTTGGGGGGTCAGATTTTGTATCGGCTATATTTTTAAGTCATGGACCATTGTAGCGCATTTAAATAGGTAAGTTACGTTTGCGTGCATGGTCATTTCCGAGCAAAACCTTATCGTTTGTGTTTTGAGCCTCTTGTGAATTCATTTCGCATTTTTTTTGCATATTCTGATCTAGGGGCATTATGGACCTTTCACATCAGTTTTATTTTCTTCTTTTAACATAATTGAATAGAAAACATGATTTTAGGGGGGGTTTCTTCTTCGTGTTTTTCCAAAAAATATCGTCTTGGTACCGGAAATCCCTCATGAAGTTTCAGCTTCCAGTTTTCATTTAGCAGCTTTATGACCCTCTTGTTCAGTTCTGATCTAGGGGAATTTTGGAAATTTCGTAGTGAGATTTTTCGATTCCGTCCGCGCTGTCGGGTAGAAAACTCGATTTTAGGGGGGGTTTCTTCTTTGTGTTTTTTCAGAAAAACTTGTCTTGACCTCCGTTTCAAGCCTCAGTTCTGGGCAGATCAAAAAAATGTAGCAGCAGCCAAGGGCTGCCACCAGCCATGTCTTTGGGGGCCGGCATGCACGCCGGTGGGCTCGCGCATGGGCCCCGTGTGCGCCATGGCCCCTCGTCGGGCCGCCGCGACGTCAATTCTTCTTTTGGGCTTTTCTCCTTCGTCCGGACTCCGATTCAAGTGAATTTTTTTTTAACTTGATTAATTTTTCGTCATCTATCCAACGGTGTGCTCGGTTACACTCGGATATTTTTGGATAATTACCAATTTTCCCTTATAGCTTTAAGTGTTCGTTTTTCGTCATCATGCCGTTTCTCCTTTGTCCAGACTCCAAATCATGCGATTCTTGAGTCCATCTTGATTAGTTTTTCGTTGTCCTTCCAGCGGTGTGCTCGGTGGCACCCGAATATATAGTTTTCAGAAATGACTATTTTGCCCCTGGGGGCTTATTTGTCATATTTTCGATCTTTTGTTTCTGCATCAGTTCTTGTTGAGTTCCACGACCTCATGGAAGGTCACTTTGACTTCTTAGAGTCTTGTTTTCTGTTTTCGCTTCCGCATTTGGATCCATTATCGGATCATCCTTACGGTTCATCACAGGACACGCTGGCCTAAAAACCAGGGTCGTCACATAGGGCATGACTTGTGTGTTCCAAAATCTTCGTTGTACATGAAACGTGGTTAATGCATTTCTTGTATTTTGATACAATCTTGACTTGTATAACTTGTTGATTTTGGGACTTGGGACATCAATCAAAAATTGACATGGCTAGGACTTGGTTCTAATACGGGAGATAGAGAGCTCCCTACACTATAGTGCACACTAGGGGAAGGTACCCATGGGTTAGTAGCCCTAAAGTGATCCCAAGAGTATGGTTTTAATCCAGGCGATATCCGAGTTTCCACATTGGTTGATTTCACTCTTTAAATTTCAAGTTACTATTCCTTGAAGATTTAAAACTTGTCATGTAATATGAAATGCTCCAATCTTGTTAATTGCATAGATATTATATCTTGTCCTTGACTTCATGTATTTGTCTTATCGTGTTAATTGGAATATTCCAATCAAGTAAATTGCGTTGACAATGTGATCTTTGTATTCTAGTCTCTTCTTGTCGTGTTGTATGAATTTTTCCTAACCTTGCTTAATTATGTTGGTAATGCAATTCATGTAGATCTATATTCAAGTATCCTTCTTATCGTGTTCTTTGGATTATCCCAACCTTAATTCGTTTCATATATGTATATATATATCATGATTCTTGTTGATTTACACTCTAAGGTAGCTTAGGACGATCCCCGAGGCTCACTTTGACATAGACGTTAGGTGGCACGTCCCTTTTGAATTGTCTCAAGTTAATGTAAAAATCTGTGAAGAAATTGAGTCTATGTATGCTCATTCCCAACGAGTAAACTTGTTTACTCACCCCAAAGTTACCGGGTGATTTGTCAGGTACGAAGACTTGGTTCGTGATGTTTGTTGTTCCTTGAATGACTTGTAGCTTTTAAATTTCCATTTCATGCGAATGTTAGTATGAAATGTCATTTTGTATCCTTGTATATCAAAACTTGTATTCTTTGATTCCATATATGTAAAGTGTACATAAGTACACTCTTTTCAATGTATTTGACATGTATAAAATAAGGCCTGAGGCTAATGACATGTATCTTGTATTCTATGCACTTTCACTTTCAAGGTTTATTATAAAAATATTGAAAAAAATGCTAGGTCATTACTTCATAACTTTTGCATCGGGTGTGGGAATTATATTATTTTTCTTTCATTAGGTTTCTATGATCATGTATAAGGTGTGGCCAAGGGTCAAGCACCATTTGTTTAGGTTTTGCGTTTTGGTCTTCAAGTTTCCCATTTTTAGTCATTTTTAGCCATTGAGAGGCCATATATTGTATCGGAGTTGTTTTGAGGCCGCGGACCATTAGAACGGGTCCTAAATGTCTTTTTACATTTGCGTGCATGTCCACATTGCACAAAACTCTTGAGTTTCAACTTTGGAACTATTTTTGGGTGATTTTATGAATTTTTATGAAAAATTCATGCTTGGGGTATCCTTTTAAGTTTCCTCTTGTTTTAACATGTTTTGGATGCTTGAATGACGCTAGGGAATGTTTTCAAACTTGTTCGGATCATGTAGAATGCATGAAAATCCTTAGAGACGGAACGGGCATCATACACACACATTGCAGCAGCTTTTCTAAGCTGCAGCAGATATGTCAGTCGGCTGATGAGGATCCATCAGCCGGTTGACAAGCCTCGAGACCCCATTCCAGTAGGATTTTTAGAAAAATCATCATTTTGGCCGGCCGAAGATTGGGCTTTGGTCGACCGACCCTTCCTATAGCCTTCTATTTTTAGTTTTTCGTGATTAGCTTTGTTTCTTCAACTTCATAATGTTATATCTCTTTCATTTCTAATCCAAATCTGGTCATTCTTGAGTCTAAGTTCAAGAGCTTGAAGTTAGCTTTCCAATGGTACTAATCACATACCAAGACTCCAACTGTAGTAGGAGTTATTTTAGCTTTAGTGAGATAGGATTGTGGTATCATTTAAATGAAGAAGGCCAGTTTGTTTTAATTTCATATCTTTTCCATTCGGACTCAGAATTAGGCAATTTTTGAGTCTAACTTCATTCATTTTTCATTATATTTCCAATGGTGTGCACGGTGGCACCCATTTCAGTGTGAAATGACCATTTTACCCTTGGTTCATTTCTTTTTGGGTTTGACATTCTTGCTTCATTTGTTTAGCTCATTTGAGTTCCATGACTTCATGGGGAGTCATCTTAGTGCCTTAGGGGTGACGTACATCGCTTGAGGCCATTTTGCTTCTTTTGCTTCTGCATTTTGGATCCGTTATCGGGCCATCTTTTTGTTCATCACAGGACACATTGAGTTGAAAAATCCAGGGTCATTACAAGTGGTATTAGAGTGTCCGGGTTTGAATACCTTGGACGACGGGTTTTGGGTGCATATTATACTCACGTTGTTTTACTTTGATATGTCATTTGTATCTTGATAACATGTCTTGTATGATAATATGTTCACATGCTCAGGTGTTTTCAGACATCTATTATTCGTTAAACATGCCTTATGTGTATATATGCTTCCTGATAACATGGTTTGGGTTACTATCATGTCCTGGTGTGATATCATATCTGCGTGCTTATGTTAGCATGACCGTATGCGACGTATGTTAGCATACCTTATGCTTTTCATTCACGAGTATTGTTGTACAATGTACTTACATATTTTTTAATAACATGTTTTAACTTGATAACATGTCTGATTGCTTATGTGGCAACTTGTTTAGAAGCTTACCTTTACTATCTTAGCATATGATATATGCTTGTTTACCTTAGCACATTGTATCCACTAGTTATTTTAGCATGTGGTAGATGCTCGTCTGTCTGAGTACATTGTATACGCTTGTTCATCTTGACATGATTATATGCAGCATATCATCATGCTTTTCATTCTTCTCCTATATACACTGACATATCTTATGTGATCTTACTACTTGTGCGAATAGGTAGTCCGTTGCTATGTTGCATGCTAGTTGTTTACTTTTATGTCTGGTTTTGACATTGTCTCTTAGGATCTGTCGTATCCATTGGATGCATTCTTGTTTTATGAGTTTCTTCCTTAGATAGGAGAAATTCATTCCGTAAGGACCCATGTTGGGAACCTTCTTGTCTGTTTTCTTGGTTGAATGTTTCGAGACCTTAGTCTGACGATTGATGCGAGTAAGGCTCATATGAGCGTAGAATCGTAGTCTTTGTCTGGTGGAGTGAAATGCGGGCCAGGAAGGCACCGTTTCATTTCCTTTTCCTTCGTGGCTTCTAGATTTAAGGCCTTAAGCGTTATGGTGCCTATGACGTTGTTGTCAGAGTTTTGGGATTAGCTACCAAAACTCTCGTAAAATGCCTGGTTCCCATAGTGCTTTTGGTAATGATCATTTCCAACATTGATGTCATCCATATCGATAAGTTTTTCCGAGTTGACCTAGTTAGGTCATGTCATGAACTAGTGCCTTATACCATCATGCTACCTTACTAATGAGTAAGTGTGGGCGGGTTCTAATCGCTGTTCATACTGCCTTGTCACTCTCTTCTTTTATCGTGTTTCAACATTTTGTTGTCTTGTGATTCTTTCGGTGGTTGACATTGAGTTAACGTGCTGATTCGTGTTAGGTGTTGTCTCAGTTCATGGTTTCGTGTTCCTTTAGTTGATCTTGAGACTTCTGGAGTTGTCCTTCAGTGCTTTATGAGTTGTCCTTCAGTTTGACCTTGTGTTCAGTCCATATTCTGTTTGTTCCGGTATGTTCCTAATTTCGGGGACGAAATTCCTTTAAGGAGGGTAGGTTGTATTGACTCGGTCATTTTCCTCCCTTTCCTTTTCTCAAAATTTTACGGATAAATTTTTTTCGTTTAATTTTCTTTTCTGAGTTCTATTTCTCGTCACTGAGTGTTATCTCAAGTGCTCGGAAATGGTTTTTGAGACTCTTTCGTACGAATTGACAACTTCCTTTAAGGACCGAGTCATTTCCACATTTTTATTTTTTCGATACTATTCCTTTTCATCATTTTCCCTATTTTGTCTTTTCCCCATTTGTCATTTTTTTGCACAACCTCACTTTTCGTGCTCGAAGTTAGTTTTTGACTTCACGTACCTTCATTCTAAGTGGTTTCCACGAAATACGTATCATTACTTTTGTATAAAAGTACTCTGGTTGCTTCCGGTGTCCATAGGGGCATGGGTGCACAGTTCTTCAGAATCTTTTTCTTTTCTTGGGGTGTTTTTCATAAATATCTTTTGAAGATATTTTACTTCAGGGATTTTCAAGAAAATATTTTTGGAAGATATTTTCATTCTGGGTTATTAGTACAGTTAACCCTTTTTGGAAGGGCCATTGTGCAATTAATGAAAGTTATTGCAAAATACCCCGTTTTGAGCCTGGATCCTTGTTTTGGGTTTTGGTCGACCGACCCTTCCTGTAGCCTCTATTTTCAGTTTTTCTTGATCAACTTTGTTTCTTCGACTTCAGAAGGTCATATTTCTTTCATTTCTAATCCAAATCTGGTCATTCTTAAGTCTAAGTTCAAGAGCTTGAAGTTAGCTTTCCAATGGTACTAACCACACACCAAGACTCCAACTGTAGTGGGAGTTATTTCAGCTTTAGTGAGATAGGATTGTGGTATCCGTTAAATGGAGAAAGCAACTTTGTTTTAATTTAATATCTTTTCCGTTCGGACTCAGAATCAGGCAATTCTTGAGTCTAACTTCATTCATTTTACGTTGTCTTTCCAATGGTGTGTACGGTGGCACCCATTTCAGTGTGAAATGACCATTTTACCCTTAGTTCATTTCTTTTCGGGTTTGGCATTTTTGCTTTATTTGTTGGCTCATTTGAGTTCCGTGGCTTTATGGGGAGTCATCTTGGTGCCTTAGGGGTGACGTACATTGCTTGAGGCCATTTTTGCTTCTGCATTTTGGATCTATTATCGGGCCACCTTTTGGTTTATCACAAGACACACTGGGTTAAAAAATCCAAGATCGTTACAAGCTAAAAGTTTGTATGCTTTTGGATCAATCCCCTCATCTGTTCTTTGTTTTGGAAGTGACCCATGTTCAACTGGAGCTTGAGAAGGTCGAATAAATCCCTTAAATGGAAGTTTGACAAAAGAAGATTTTTTTTATCTTCGTGCGGGGAAGAGTTAACTTTCCTTGCAACCCTTGTAAATCCTTTTTTTCCTTTACGTGTGACATTTCAACTTAAATTCTTCACTTTCATGTGACGGCCCGAATTCTCTGAACTTGGTGCACCAGTGAGTAACCCAAAAATTGACCTGATAACGGATCCCAAATGTAGAAGCAATAAAAGAGAAAAGGTCTCTAGAAATGAATACCATCTCTAAGATGCCAAAGTGACTTCTTAGAAGTCACAGAACTCAAAGGAAAACATATGCGGAAACTAGGTTTTTAAAACGGATAAAGTGAACTACTAGAGGTAAAATAGTCTTTTCCAACTGAAATGGATGTTGCCATGCATACCATTAGATAGACAACAAAAAATTAATAAACTTAGACTCAAAAATCACCTGATTTGGAGTTGAAGCGAATAAATTATGAATTTCTGAAGTTCTGAGAAAATTTGATAAAAGTAAGCACAGGTGCAGTTGATCGCAGATGGTGCGATTGATCACCGAATCCACGATCGATGGGCAGTAGCTAAATCCCAATTTTAAAAAGAGTTGAAGTGCCCAGTGCGATCGATTTCCACCTTTGCGATCGTTTGCAAAATTTGCGAACGAAAAAAAAAAAAGGCAAAAAGGTGCCCTATGACCAATCACAACCATCAGCGACTGATCGCAGAACTTGCGAATGTGATCGATCGTGACTGGGCTGGCTACGACCATGAAGTTTTTGAAAATGCCTATTTTTGAATAAAAAATGAACTTTTTTTTATAAAATGTTTGTGAAGAAACCCCCACCAAAAATGTGTTTTCTAATCAACTATGGTCTAAACCAAAATTAAAATGCAACATGAAGTGCCCAAAATGCCTCCAAGATAAAATAGGTCATTGAAGTAAAAACAAACTGAATTTAAACATGTTGAAGTATAATCAAAATAAGACATTTAAGTTTACATTATATGCCCAAAAGGAAGCAAGCTATGTGGTGTCTTCTCGGTGGGTCGCACAAAACTTTGAATTTGAAAATTAGTGTCAAGTGGGCACCATAATTTAAATTTATAAACCGCTTAACACCTATACTATGTAGTATGAGTGAGAAGGGATCGTTCCAAGGGATTGAGTTGTCATACTAGCTTAAGTAATCAAAATTAAGGTTAGTAGGTCGAGTGATCAAAATAGTGGTTGGCTGGTTGAATTAAACTAGATGTAAATTAAACTAAAGTAAGCAATAATTCAATAAAGGGAATAAAAGATAGAGAGAGATCTTAGGGTTTAGAGATCACCACTAAGCATAGCTTTTCTACACCTTTAATGAATGATTAATGTGGGGAAGAATACGTATTTCAATAAAGTGTGTGTGTGGTTGTTTCAACAAGCATGGATGACAAATTAAGCATATATTGTCTAAACAACATAGTGGATAGCATAACATATCAAATTAAGTCATTAATCCTTTTTTTAAGCTCACAATCTAAACACATCACAAGGTTAGAGATACATGTTACTTATTTTTCATAAGTATGGAACATCAACAACAAGCATAGATTGTCCTCCCATTTAACAACTACACTACAATTAAGTTAATGACATGAAATTAAATTAATCAAACTAAGGGAGAGGCACAATCCATCAAGAAATGAGTATGAACCATCAAATAAACCACAAGAACATGACATTAAGCACTAAGTCTTGATAATCTCTAGATCTATAGCATCAACACATATAGACATGCATCAATAACACAAGAAATAGAGACAAACACACGAACATCTATTCTAGCATACATAGACATATGGATAGAATGAAATGATCAATTGGAAGCATTAAACCATATAAATTATTGAAGAAACAAGATCTATATATATATAAGTGTCAAGGCATAAATCACAATACAAATCCCCTCAAAAATACATAAATCAAGAAATAGAAAGCATACTTAGGGCTAACTCTAGCCCCAAGAGGATGTCTAGCCACTCATGGATGATGTCCTCTAACCCTCAAGGGAAAGCTCCATGGAAGAAATTTGTTCCTTGGTTGATGAAGAGTCTCCAATGGTGTCTCTAGCCTCCTCCTCTTCTTTTCTTCCTCCCTAAGAGTTCTCTAAGGTATAGTATAATATGAGATAATATAATATGATCCTCTATGTTCTATTTTACAAAAAGTAATCCTTATCCTTATATAGGTAGGTCAAATGACACCAAAAATGAGCTGGGATCGTACAGCAAATATTCCCCAATGATTGGATAAAGGACAACTTTTGTGAGCTCGAAATTTAACTTTTTCGCACCGGAGGAAGTTCGATCAATCGAACCTTGGACTTGGATCTATCGAACATGGCTGAGATCTATCGAATTGAATTTGGATCGATCCTCAATGGCGGCGCCTTTTTGGAAAAAAACAAATCTGAGATATTTCAAAGATATTTTTGGGAAAAGAACAAAGGTGGTTGGTAAGGTGGTACAACTAGATAAGATCAATCATTTGGATAAGGACAAGAATGTTCGATCGATCGAAGAAGGAAGTTAGATCGATTGAACTTTTGAGATCTTGGAACAGGGACAAACATGGCTCAGATCTATCTTGAAGTGCTGAGATCGATGAAAATTGGATCGATCGAACTTTTCTTGAGATCGATCGAAGTTGCTGAAATTCCACCATTTGTTTCCTTTTGCTCTACTTTGCTCCTTTCTTTGATTAATCCCAGAATTGCTTCAATTACGCTCTTATTTGGCTGAGTTAGCTTATTTTGGGGATAAGTACCTGAAAATGGAAATAACACGAAATCAATACAAAACGGTAAAATAAGATAGATAAAGGTTCTAGAATACCTAAGCTTAAGGGGTTTAAATACGCATTTTTCAGCACTCATCACACCCCTAAACTTAAATATTGCTAGTCCCTAGCAATGAACTAGAAAGTAAAGGAATGAAATGAACAACTATACAACTGAACTAGAAAGCAATAAATGGATAACGCCACTTTCGTAGGGAACACGATTGCACTTAGCATATGCAACAAGCCTTTTAAACCCCTAGGTTACCCCTAGTGGACGAGTGAAGTCTCGTGAGGGTTTCCAGAAATGATACCCACAAACATTAAGCTCATTCTTTCAAAAGAAGCACCAATATTGCAAACAAGCATTGGGAGAAAACTACCTCAAGTATGCAATTTTTCAAACATTTCCAAGCAATCTCCCAAAATTTTAACATCAAGCAAGCAAATATGGTCCTCCACACATCAAGAAAATGATCATGCAAATCAAAACAACTGTAGAATCCTTTTTGAGTGGACCGGCATCAAATGTGTTGCTATCTAAGCCAACTAAAGAATTAATTACATCCTTACCCTCAAACTAGCACACAAATCTAGTACCGATCATCAAGACAAAGAGTAGACCTTTTATTAAAGCTTCATTGTTCTAGGTACGCTTATTATTTTCACTCGATTTTTTTTATTTTTTATTTTAGGATAAAAAATGGAAGCATGGTGCAATGTGTTGATCTATTAAGCTTTCTAACGATTCATGAGGTCGAGCGTTAGGTCAATGACTCCCAAACCAGACGGCTTTAGGACATTAGGCGTTTAAACACACCTACGGACTTATAAGCTCAAATCAACTAGGCTACAAATCAAAACAACCTCCATCTAATCATTTCCTATTTCTCACCTTTTGGGAGAAGTCCTCACTTTTTATTGCTTTTGCAACTTCTTTTTTTTTTTTTTTTTTTGTATTCAATTATTAACCTAGAGTTTAGGCCCTCCACCTTTCGATGTGAGAAGTTCAGTGCTTGATGAGGCTAGAATCCCGGCTACTTAGTGAAAAGGGGTTGTTATCCACCTTTATCAAGAATGAAAGCTTTTAATGCACTACTAGCTCAATTGGAATATAACTAATTCAATAATTAACAAAGCATGTACCCCACAAATGAGTGCTAATGTACACCTGTACTAGTGTAGAATCCTAAAGTGAATCTCAAAATAATCACAAAATCATGATGATGTGGACCACAAGTGCAAGCAAGATATCAATCTTTCGAAAAATTTACTCCTAAATGACATCCACAAGGCATACAAGGAGTATTGAACTCTCAAGTCAAGCAATTTTTAAATTTTAAGCAATATAGTCTTCAAAAGATCAAAATCATCGCTAACATCAATCTCAAATCTCAATCATGCATTTAAGGTTCAACTTTAAGTAGAATGCAACAAGGTCACCTTACCCTCAAACTTAAACTGCACATTGTCCTCAATGTGCAATTAGAACAATGGAAAAGATGGAAAAAGTATACCGTGGTGGCAAAAGCATGAAGCCCAGTAGTGATCCACTTCGAAAGACGTCTCCCCCAAACTTTGAATCAACAACCTACTTAAATAACCACCTAGCAAACTCCCATCGAATATCAAATGGGATAAGAGTAATCAAATTAAAGAATGCATTCTAAGGCAATGTAGCATGATATGAAAGAGAGATATGAGATCAAGCCCGATAGAAAAGTAGCAGGACTACACATAAGGGCACAAGAGAAAATTTATTTATTTATTTTTTTTTTTTTCTCATTGAAGAAACAAGATGGAATTCAAGAAAGTATGAACAATGATTGCTAAGTTTAACGTCTCTAGCTAGACGTAATGCTGCTTTGAATAAATAAGTTCAAAATCCAAAAAGGGAAGAAAAAGGTCAAACCCAAGATGCTCAGATCGATCAAGGCAGATTAATCTCAAAAGATGTTTGATCGATCGAACATGCATGAACCTGCAAAAAAGTTCGAACGATAAGACAGAGAGGTCTTTGGATGCAGGTGGATGCAGGCTCAAAATATTTCTAAGTGTTGGAACTCAGTGTTGGAACTCAAGATCGATCGAACTTGAAGGTTGGATCGATCTAAGGACTTATGATCGATCTGAGAATAAGTTTGAATGATGGGAAAGAGAGGTCTTTGGATGCAGGTGGATGCAGGCTTAAAAGTGTTGAATACAGGCATGATATTCGATCGATCGAACTTTTCTTGAGATCGATCAAACAGACAAAAATTCTTTCATTTGCATTGCATCCCTAGATATCTTCATACACAGGGTCTATTAGATGTGCAGCTTCCAAATGTCTTTGGTAGATCTGTCCCTCAATGTAGGCTTTTAGTCTTTGTCCATTAACCTTGAAAATGTTCCCCTTTTTAAAATTTTAAATTTCAACCGCCCCATGCGGTGCAACAGAGATGGCTTCATAAGGACCCTCCCATTTGGTTCTCAACTTCCCTAGAAAGAATTTCAGTCTAGAGTTGAAGAGCCAAACTTTTTAACCGGGTTCGAAAGACTTCTTCACAATATACTTATCATGAAAGTCTTTAGTTCTTTCTTTGTAGAGTTTGGCATTGTCATAAGCATTATGTCTCAACTCCTCCAACTCACTGAATTGTAACAACCGGTTCTCTCCAACCTTATCAAGGTTAAGATTGAGCTTCTTAACCGCCCACAAGGCTTTATGTTCCAACTCAACCGGAAGATGGCAAGGCCATATACAAGTCTATAGGGAGACATGCCAATGGGAGTCTTATATGCCGTCCGGTAAGCCCACAAAGCGTCATTTAACTTTCGTGACCAATCTTTCCGAGTGGTGTTAACCGTCTTCTCAAGAATATGCTTAATTTCCCGGTTAGACACTTCTACTTGCCCACTTGTTTGAGGATGGTAAGGAGTGGCCACTTTATGAGTAACGGAGTACTTAAGAAATAAATGCCTTAGGAATTGATTACAAAAATGCTTTCCTCCGTCACTTATCATAGCCCTAGGCATACCAAAACGAGCAAAGATATTGGACTTGATGAATTGAATAACCACAAAGTGGTCATTTGTTTTGGTAGCACATGCTTCCACCCACTTAGAGATATAATCAACGGCAAGAAGAATATATTGAAAACCATAGGACATAAGAAATGGACCCATAAAATCAATGCCCCATATGTCAAAAATTTCTACAACAAGAATGTTGGTCAAAGGCATCATATCTCTTTTCGACATTGAACCCATCTTTTGACATCTTTCACATGACTTGCAAAAATTGTAAGCATCTCTATGAATAGTGGGCCAAAAGAGCCCACTTTGAAGAACCTTGAAAGCGGTCTTCTTTGCACTAAAATACCCACCACATGCAAGTGTATGACAAAACACAAGGACACTAGGAATTTCGCTCTCCTGAATGCATCTCCTCACAATTTGATCCGGACAATAACGGTACAAGACAGGATCTTCCCAATAGTAATTTCGGATGTTGGCAAAGAAATGATTATTTTCGTTCTTTGACCAAGAAGTTGGAAGTTTGCCAATTGCTAAATAATTCACAATGTCGGCAAACCAAGGCATTTGTCCATTAGAAACTTGGAAAAGTTGTTCATCCGGAAAAGAATTACGAATTGGTGGACTAAGGAAAGGTTCTATTGATAACCTAAAGAGATGATCGGCAACCATATTCTCGGTGCCTTTCTTGTCCTTGATTTCAAAATCGAATTCCTGAAGAAGCAAAATCCATCTAATCAGTCTAGGTTTTGTTTCTCTCTTTGTCAAAAAATGTCTCAAGGCAGGATGATCGGAGTAAATAACCACCTTAGAGCCTAAAAGATAGGATCGAAATTTATCAAGAGCATACACTACGGCAAGTAATTCTTTCTTGGTAGTGGAGTAATTCAATTGAGATCCCGAGAAAGTTTTACTTGCATAGTAGATGGCATAAGGAAGCTTTCCTACTCTTTGGCCCAAAACCGCTCCTATGGCATAATCAGAAGCATCACACATAATTTCGAATGGCAATAACCAATTGGGAGGTTGTATGATAGGAGCAGAAGACAATAAATCACATAATTTATGAAAAGCGTCTAGGCATGCTTGATCAAAGACAAAAGAAGTTTCCTTGGCAATGAGATTGCACAAGGGTCGAGCAATTTTGCTAAAGTCTTTTATGAATCGGCAATAAAAGCCGGCATGACCTAGAAAGGAGCGAACCTCTCTCACCGTTGAAGGTGGTAGTAATTTAGCAATAAGCACCACTTTTGCTTTATCTACCTCAATCCCCCTCCTTGAGATGACGTGACCCAAAATGATACCTTCTTGAACCATAAAATAGCTCTTTTCCCAGCTAAGAACAAGGTTTGTTTCACGACATCTCTTAAGCACTAGATCCAAATTTTTTTAGGCATACTCAAATGAAGACCCAAAGACAGAAAAGTCATCCATGAACACTTCTAAATACTCTTCCACCATGTCCGAGAAAATTGACATCATACACCTTTGGAATGTGGCGGGGGCATTGTACAAATCGAAAAGCATCCGTCTATAAGCAAATGTGCCGAATGGATAAGTAAAGGTGGTTTTCTCTTGGTCCAATGGGTCAAGGGCTACTTGATTATACCCTGAATAGCCATCAAGGAAGCACTAGTACTGTTGTCTGGCCAATCTTTCGAGAATTTGATCAATGAATGGCAAAGGGAAGTGACCTTTTCTAGTGGCAGCATTTAATTTGCGGTAATCAATGCATACACGCCATGAATTGGCAGTACGCTTAGAGATTTCCTCACCCTTTGCATTCTCAACCACGGTAATCCTCGATTTCTTGGGAACTACTTGAGTTGGACTCACCCATTTGCTATCGGAGATTGGGTAAATGATTCCAGCATCTAAGAGTTTGACAACATCCTTTTTGACTACCTCCTTCATGTTAGGGTTAAGTCGCCTTTGGGCATCCCAAAAGGGTTTTGCATCATCTTCCATAAGTATACGATGCATACAAATAGAAGGGTCAATTCCCTTAAGATTCGCCACACTCCATCCTATGGCTTCCTTATTTTCTTTAAGCACATTTAAGAGAGCATCTTCTTGGTCTTTTTCAAGACTTGAAGAAATGATAACCGAAAGAGTCTCTTTTGGTCCTTACAATGCATACTTGAGATTGGAAGGTAGAGTTTTAAGCTCAAGAGTTGGTGAAAAAACTAAAGATGAGACTGGTGGAGTGCTAGAGAATAGAGGAAGGGGTTTTATTGGAGTTTTCCAAGATAGAAAATCCAAGCTTGTAATGGATTCCATGAGTTTGCTTACTTCATCCATTGATTTTTCATCTTCAAACCCACAATTTTCATACATTTCAAGAAGACAAGAAGCAAGAGGATCATCGAATAGAAGAGATGAAAGGTTATCCTCAATTGGTTGTTTCATAACCATGGTAGGAATTAATCCCTCAACAATCTCATCCAACACATCTACAAGACAACACTCGTCTACATCTACGGGATGTCGACTTGCATTGAAAACATTAAGTTTAACCATCACGTTACCAAACGAAAGGTCCATAACCCCGGATCTACAATTGATGGTTACATTTGCGGTGGCAAGGAATGGCCTTCCCAAGATGATAGGGATACAATTGGTGGGATTGGCAACCGGTTCGGTATCAAGAACTACAAAATCAACCGGGAAGTAAAACTTGTCAACTTTGATGAGTATATCATCAACCATGCCCCTAGGTGTTGACGAATCTATCTGCCAATTGAAGCACCACCGAGGTTGGCTTCAACTCATTCAAACCTAGTTGGATATACACAAAGTAAGGAATCAAATTAACACTTGCACCTAAGTCAAGAAGAGCTCTACGAACTTCATGGTTCCCAATCACACATGAGATGGTCGGAGCACCGGGATCTTTGAACTTAGGTGGAGTGTTTTGTTGAATAATGGAGCTCACTTGCTCCGTGAGGAACACTTTTTTAGGGCTTGGTCCCTTGCTCTTCCTCTTTTGTGTGCAAAGATCTTTCAAGAATTTTGCATAAGGTGGAATTTGCTTAATGGCATCCAAAAGAGGAAGATTGATGTTTACTTGCTTAAAAACTTCCATCATGTCATGTATTTTCCCTTCTTGCCTCCCATAAGGTGAAGTTTCTTTTAGAGCATAAGGGAACGGAGCTTTTGGCTCATAAGACTTTGCAATTTGAGGAGATGATGGAGATGATTGAGAATTCCGGTTAGGAACATTTTCATTCAAGGAAGTAGGAGTGGAATTGGGAATAGGATGGGTGACAACTTTAGGTTACACCGATTCACTATCTTCCTTTGGTAGTTCAACCCTATTGTCCACTTGCTTACCACTTCTCAAGGTGGTGATGGCTTGCACTTGAGCTTGGGAAGAACACCCCGGATTTGCTTCCACACAAAATTGGGCTTTTGGATTCCTCTCGGGTTGACTAGGCAATTTCCCAATTTCTCTTGCATTCAATGCATTAGCTGTGGTCCCAATTTGGGATTCTATCTTTAATATGGATTGAGAGTGGGAATGCAACAAGTTGGTATTCCTTTCTAAGCTACCCAAGGCCACCAAAACCTTATCTTCAAATGTAGAATTGCTAGAAAGCGCATGAGGATAATGAAAGCAAATTTGCGAATCATACATTTGAGGATGTGAAAAGTGATTGGTTCTTTGATGAGATGAAGAAGAAACAAATCCTTGGGAACCTCCTTCCCTTTTATAAGGTAGAATATATTTGCCTTGAAATTTTTTAGCTTGATAGAAATTCAAATTTTCATTCCACATTGGAACATATGCACTTGAGTAAAGGTGAGCGAATGTAGCATTGACTTGTTCAAAGTCTCATTAAATACATGTCCATGGGGACAATCGAAAGTGGTATGTAAAACACTTGAACATGTCGTGCATGGCTCACTAAGATGAGAAGTATGATGAAAAGAAGGTGACTTTATAACCGATCTTTGACTCAACAAGAATTGATCAAGTTTTTTATAGAGAGTCTTAACCTCGGCTATAATCTCTAATGGATTCTCTATTTGACATACTTGCAAGACTCTTTTCTTTTCCTTTGAATTATGGTCAAACCGAGAAGTATAATATTTTTGCAAAGAGTTTTCACTCATTTTCTTGAAGAGGTGTCATATGTCATCCTCATGTTTTCCAAAATATGATCCTCCACATGATGTATCGACTATGTCTTTATGAATGTCGGATAGACTCTCATAGAAATATTGAACCACTTGCCATTTCGGAATACCATGATGTGGACATTTGCTTAGCACGTCATTCAATCTTTCCCAAGCCTCATGCAACCACTCCCCTTCCCTTTGAGAAAATTCTCTAATTGAAGCACGCATTACATTAGTCAAACTTATGGGGTAAAATTTTTTCAAAAATTCATTTTGCATTTGTGCCCAAGATGTTATTGAGTTTGCCCCCAAAGTATTGAACCAATGTTTTGCTTTATTTTTTAGTGTAAAAGGGAAGAGAAGTAGCCTAAGAACTTCCTCCGGGACATCTATATATCTTACGGTGGAACATATTTCAAAGAATTCATTTAGATGTTTATAGGGTTCCTAATCATCTAAGCCATAAAAGAGTGGACACATTTGAATAGTCTCAAGCTTGATTTCATATTGATTTGCTTCAAAATTAGGCAACACAATACAAGTAGGTGCATAATACGCATGAAGATTGTAATGATCACGAAGGACCATTGGAGGAATTGGAGCTTGAACTCCAGGGCCATGTTGATTAAGAGGGGGGTTTTGTATGAAACGTACGTCTAAGTAGCCAAGATTTTCCTCTAGATTTTCCATGTGAAAACCTGGGACGAATAATAGAACAAGGACTACCCAAGACTTCTAGCGACACACGAAACACAACAAAACAAGCAAGCACTTCTCCTTCACAACAAATCAACAATCAACAAACTTCCTCCACATACAATGCTCCCATACTCTCATGCTTTAACAATATGCAAGAAAAGTAAATTGCCTCCACGTGGGCTCATGATTTATCTAAGGATTGAAATACAAGTCTCCACGCAGGCCGACGATTTAACTAAGGGCTTGAGTAAAGAAAAGCTCACAAAGGTCCTTTAGCACTTCAATTCCAAATTTATAGCTTAGCTTAGCAATTTTTTTAAAAAATTTTTAGCCTTTTTCCTTATTTGCTTAGCTCCTTTGCTTGCTTCCTAGATCAATGCTCCTTGTCAATCAAGAACAAACACAATAAGTAACAAAAATTGAAAACAAAGTAAAGACACGATCAAAAGAGTACTAATTCCTAATTGATTCCACAAATACGACGTTGCCAATCAATCAATCCCTGGCAATGGTGCCAAAAACTATGGTGTCTTCTCGGTGGGTCGCACAAAACTTTGAATTTGGAAATTAGTGTCAAGTGGGCACCATAATTTAAATTTATAAACCGTTTAACACCTATACTATATAGTATGAGTGAGAAGGGATCGTCCCAAGGGATTGAGTTGTCGTACTAGCTTGAGGAATCAAAATTAGGGTTAGTAGGTCGAGTGATCAAAATAGTGGTTGGTTGGTTGAATTAAACTAGATGTAAATTAAACTAAAATAAGCAATAATGCAATAGCGGGAATAAAAGATAGAGAGAGATCTTGAGGTTTAGAGATCACCACTAAGCATGGATGACAAATTAAGTATATATTGTCTAAATAACATAGTGGATAGCACAACATATTAAATTAAACCATTAATCCTTTCTTTAAGCTCACAATCCAAACACATCACAAGGTTAGAGATACATGTTACTTGTTTTTCATAAGTATGGAACATCAACAATAAGCATGGATTGTCCTCCCATTTAACAACTATACTACAACTAAGCTAATGACATGAAATTAAACTAATTAAACTAAGGGAGAGGCACAATCCATCAAGAAATGAGTATGAACCATCAAATAAACCATAAGAACATGACATTAAGCACTAAGTCTTCACAATCTCTAGATCTATAGCATCAACACACATAGACATGCATCAATAACACAAGAAATAGCGACAAACACATGAACATCTATTCTAACATACATAGACATATGGATAGAATGAAATGATCAATTGGAAGCATTAAACCATATAAATCATTGAAGAAACAAGATCTATATATATAAAAGTGTCAAGACATGAATCACAATACAAATCCCCTCAAAAATACATAAATCAAGAAATAGAAAGCATGTTTAGGGCTAATTTTAGCCCCAAGAGGATGTCTAGCCACTCATAAATGATGTCCTCCAACCCTCAAGGGCAAACTCCATGGAAGAAATTTGCTCCTTGGTTGATGAAGGGTCTCCAATGGTGTCTCTAACCTCCTCCTCTTCTTTTCTTTCTCCCTAAGAGTTCTCTAAGGTATGGTATAATATGAGATAATACAATATGATCCTCTATGTTCTATTTTACAAAAAGTAATCCTTATCCTTATATCGGTAGGTCAAATGACACCAAAAATGAGCTGGGGTCGTACAACAAATATTCCCTAATGATTGGATAAAAGATAACTTTTGTGAGTTGGAAATTTAACTTTTTTGCACTGGAGGAAGTTCGATCAATCGAACCTTGGTCTTGGATCGATCGAACATAGCTGAGATCTATCGAACTGAAGTTGGATCGATCCTCAATGGTGGCGCCCTTTTGGATAAAAACAAATCTGAGATATTTCAAAGATATTTTTGGGAAAGGACAAAGGTGGTTGGTAAGGTGGTATAACTGGATAAAATCAATCATTTGGATAAGGACAAGAATGTTCAATCGATCGAAGAAGGAAGTTGAATCGATCGAACTTTTGAAATCTTTGAACAGGGACAAACATGGCTCAGATCTATCTTGAAGTGCTGAGATCGATGAAAGTTGGATCGATCGAACTTTTCTTGAGATCGATCGAAGTTGCTGAAATTCCACCCTTTGCTTCCTTTTGCTCTACTTTGCTCCTTTCTTTGATTAATCCCAGAATTGCTTCAATTATGCTCTTATTTGGCTGAGTTAGCTTATTTTGGGGATAAGTACCTGAAAATGAAAATAACACGAAATCAATACAAAACGGTAAAATAAGATAAATAAAGGTTCTAGAATACTTAAGCTTAAAGGGTTTAAATACGCACTTTTCAGCGCTCATCACTATGCTTCTAAACAAGTTATACAATTACAACAACAAAACTAGTTAAAACATGCTAACACTTGCATGTCAAATGTACACAAAAGATATCTAAATGCAACCAAGTAAAGCTATGGATGTTGAGCATTTAAGAACAATGTATTTTTACCTGAAAAAGATCCAAATCAACTAGGGTAAGTAAACGAGTTACTCAGTAGGATAATGCATATGCGTATAACCTGAAGTTTTAACGGCTTTGCAAGTTAATATAAACAGATACACGTGGATCATGCCACCTAATGTCTAAGTTCAATGTGGAGCTAAGGGAACATCCTAAAGCTACCTTTGAAACTATATAAACATATTCCACAATTAAACAAAATTGGAATCAACAAAGCCAATATAAAGTTACAACAATTTAATGTTATCAACTTGAAACGAAATGCGAAATCAACAATATGGATATACTTGGACATCACGCCGGATAAAACCAAACACATAATAGCTATTTTGGGTTACTAGCCTGCCGGGAACTACCCTAGTGCACAAAATTTAGGAGAAACTCGTACCTTCCATACTAAAAACCTGTTCTAGCTATTTCATAGAATGACGCCCCAAGAATCCAAAATCAACAAATTAAACATGACGTATACTAAGTACACAATGCACTGAACCACTTAACATGCACAACTAAACATGAATTGACACAATTCATGCCCTAAGTCTTCATCTACAATGGCATTTTCAACATCAACCTCATAATGTGTATTAAGTCAAACCACCACTATATTGTCAACATAGTAATTCCATTTCATGTGAATATACAATAAGCTTCTAAATCATGATTTAAACAATAATATAACTTCAATTACACAATTAAATTATTGACAACAATTATTAGAATTTCCATAAGATCCCTAAATTATAAGTCATCACCAAATGAATTGACATTATCAGAAGGTAAATATCATACACAAGCTTTAAACAACGATAAGCCCTAAGTTAATTTCATACAATATGTAACTATATACAACCCTAGAATTCAAAAATCATGCATATAATGTATATCAACTCCAAGAACAACATAAAACACTAAGGGTATAAACAGAGGTCATTCCCTACCTCACTAGAGGATTGTTCCTCTAGAATCTAAGGCAAAAGAACCTAAATTGAAAAACTGTGAAAAGGTTTTCTAAAGAAAGAAGAGAGGGAGATTTGATCTTCAAAGTAGAAGACCAAATTCTCAAGGGAAGGGGGTCGAATTTCAGAAATGGAGACTAGGGTTTCAGGATTTCTCAAAGTGTCTCACTATAGGATTGTCCCTCTAGAATCCGAGGCAAACAAGGGCAAATGGAGAAACTGAGAAAGGTGTTCTAGATATGGAAGAGAGGAAACTTTTGTTTTAAGGTGGAAGACCAAAATCCAAAGGGAAGGGGGCCGAAATCTGAAAATGGTGGCTAGGATTCCAGGTGGCTGCAATGGTGGTCTTTGTGAGGAAGATGAAATCACACCTTTCTCCACTGACCCTAAGGCCTTGTTAGCCAAACACACACACACCAACAGTATCTCTCTCACACACAAACACATCCACCCCCTACTTATCACTAATCTAGGCCTCCTCACAAGGTTTGATTATGGCTTTAGACAGAGAAGATGGGTTGAGTTCTTGGAAGATTACAATTTTGACTTGCAGTATCATCCGAGCAAGGCAAATGTGGTAGCAGATGCCTTAAGCCAGAAATCTCATGGGACTCTGGCCTGTTTGGCTATTTGGAAATGGAAGATGCTTAAGGATTGGGCAGAGATGGGATTGTATTGTTTTGATGACGATGTTGACAGTGAGCCGGCATTCTTGTTTAGTCTTATGGCTCAGCCTACTCTTGTTGTACGAGTGATTGAGTCACAGCGACAGGACCCTGATTTAGATGCCATTCACGCTTTGATCTCTAGTGATGAGACAGTAACAGATTGGGCCTTGCATGCAGATGGGGGTCTACGATTCAAGGGTTTGTTAGTAGTTTCCACAGGTTGTCATGAGGACGTTTTATGGGAGTTTCACACTTCCTGCTTTGCAATTCATCCAGGTGGTACCAAGATGTATCACAATTTGAGACGTCAGTATTGGTGGAACGGGATGAAGAAAGATGTTGCACAGTTTGTGGCTAGATGCCTTACCTATCAGTAGGTGAAGGCTGAGCATCAGAGACCAGCCGGTTTATTGCAACCATTGCCTGTAGCGCAGTGGAAATGGGAATATATCGCTATGGATTTTGTGACAGGTCTACCAAGGTCACAGAGGGGCAATGAGGCCGTATGGGTCATCATTGACAAATTGACCAAGACGGCTCACTTTTTGCCTATTAAGGCAACAGATGATGCAGAGAAGCTTGGTGTTCTTTATGTGAAGGAGATTATAAGATTGCATGGAGTTCCAGTAACCATTGTTTCAGATAGGGATGCCAAGTTCACTTCGAAGTTCTGGGAAGGACTTCAAACAGCGTTTGGTTCAGCATTGCATCTTAGTACGGCATTTCATCCACAGACAGACGGCCAGTCGGAGCGTACTATCCAGATCTTGGAGGATATGCTTCGGGCATGTATGCTTGACTTGGGTGGTAGTTGGGAGGATCACCTTCCACTTATTGAGTTTGCCTACAACAACAGTTATCAGGCAAGCATTCAAATGGATCCATTTGAGGTGTTGTACGGTAGACCTTGTAGGTCTCCTATTTGTTGGACTGAGGTAGGGAAGACAACCGTCTTAGGACCCGACATAGTACTTAAGACTATCGAGAAAATTAAGTTGATAAGACAGAGGTTGCTCACAGCTTAGAGTTGACAGAAGAGCTATGCGGATAGGCGGAGACGACCGCTATCTTTTGAGGTGGGAGACCATGTTTTCTACGAGTTTCTCCACGGAAGGGATTAATGAGATTCGGGAAAAGTGGTAAGTTGTCGTCACGATTCATTGGACCGTCTGAGATTTTGGACCGTGTAGGAGAGGTTGCCTACAGACTTGCTTTGCCACCACAGTTAGACAAGGTCCACAATGTTTTCCATATATCGATGTTACGGAAGTACGAGCCAGATCCATCTCACATTTTGAGTTGGGTAGATGTAAACATTGATGAGGATGTTTTCTACGAGGAAGAACCAGTTCAGATTCTTGACACACAACAGAAGGCGTTGAGGAACAATACGATACCAATGGTGAAAGTCCTTTACAGACACCACCGAGTCGAGGAGGCTACTTGGGAGCTCGAACAGGTGGTTCGCTCCAAGTATCCAGAGTTATTTTCTTCTCCAGGTATGTCTTGATTTCGGGGACAAAATCTTTTTTAAAGTTGGGGAGAATGTAATGTCTGTGTCTAATATATATATGTGTGTGTGTGTGTGTGTGTGCATATGTGCATATATTTGTGTGTGTGGAGTAGTTTAAAACGTAAAGAAAAAGGAAAATAAAAAAGGAAAGTGGGTGGGACCCACAAGCTATTTAGATTAGTGGCATTGGGCTGATTTCATTTCTGCATTCTCTAACGTTCGGCTCTCTCTCTCGCTCACTGGTTTTTTTTTTTTTTTTCTCTTTTCCACATCAAATTCAAGGCTTGATTTCTCCCTCATCTCTTAGTGTTTTTAAGTGCCATTTGAAGCAAAACAAAGCCCACGACAAGCTCTACGCGCTAGTGTAAGCAATTTCAGATTTGGTGCTTTATAGGGAGTTCGAAATTAGAGACCCATTTCAAGGGTTTTGTACAATCTTGAGGTAGGGGCTCTTAATCCACAATTTTCTTGCTCCTATGTGAATTACATCTTCTAAATTGTTGCAGGACATGCTTATTTGTGCTAGTTGTAGTTTAGAATTAGTTAGAACATGTGTATATGGTTATGTGTGAGCTTGTATTAAATGTTTTATGTTGAAAACTTGCCTATGTGATGATTTATATATGCTCGTTAGGCTAGATGTATTGTTGTATAAGAGCATATTGAAATTCCTTGAGAAATTCTTGTGAAATTAGGCCTTGCTTACTTAAATTGAGTTGGTTGTGGAATGATGAGTATATTTATGGTACTGATGCACTCATGCATTTACATTGGGCATGAAATGGGAGAAATTGTTTTGGAACAAATAGGAAAATTTTGGGAAAAGAGTTTTTACGAAATGGTTTTATGAAAACCCGGTCGCCGCGGGGGTACCAAAAGGTCGGAGTGTTAATATAGCCTAGAGAGGACTAGGGAGTCGCCCTAGCGTGGTTGAGCTATCTGGGCCCCTCGATGACGCTGAGGGGTTGCCAAAGGTCTAGGGATAATAGTCAATCCTCCTCTTGTGCCGCTGCGGGGTCACCAAAGGGCGGGTTGTATTAACAATTTGAAAGTGATGGTTTTGGAAATGAAAATGGGGAGCGACATCAGCATGCATTTTGCATTCCATGGCATTGCATTGTTTGTACTTGAGTTGGTTGGAATGTTGTATTATCCCAACCTTGTATGATTCCTATTCCTATTGATCTATTCTTTGTATGGATTCACAAAGACACAAGATGCGTGTCTTAAGTGCTACCTACTGAGCTTTATGCTCACCCTACTATTTAATAATTTTTTTCAGGAAACGGGAAAGAAGTGGCGGATGACTTTCCACCACAAGCCAAATTTGGATTAAAAGACTTCTTTTTGCTACTTTTGTATTAAGTCCCATATTTTTGTAAAATCGTAGTTTGTTATATTTGGTTTAGAGATTTGTGAAACTCTTGTTATTGTAACTATATTTTGGGATTGTAATCATGATAATTTGGATTAAATGGTATGAGATGTTCCACCATGAGATGAACCATGTTAAAGTATAATGAACGGATGGATAGAATGTTGGAGTATCTTAATTGTATTTGTGTTAGGACAGATTAAAAATACATTTAAACAGGTTGTTGTAGGACGAATTTTAGCGAAAGTCATGCCGAATTTTTTTTAAAATTTTGGCATCAGCTAGGGTCATTACAGAACATGATACAGAGTGTAACGACCCAAACCCGTAGGTCGGAACCGTTAATCGGGTCCTTAACCGAACCCGAAGTCAACTGAGGACAACAATGTCATTTCCTACATCGATGCGAAAATGTAATTATTTATTTATTTATCTTTCCTCACTGCTTGAGTGCCCAAACATTTAGATGTCAAATGGACAACATATGAAATCTGTAATATGATCAAAACACTGTCCCAAGCCTAGGTTTGATGTCATCCATTATAATTAAACTTTTATGCATTTAATTAAATTATACGTGAGCTTAATTTGTCAGCGAAAATCACGACAATTGCAAATATATAACAAGATGGCCTTAAGGCCTTACATGAAACTCAAATTATATGCAAAGCCTCATCAAAACTCGATCTTTAACAAGTTTCATTATTTACATCAATCTAACAATTTTCAAATTATGCTAAGGCCTGTTTAATAAATAAATAAATAAATATATATATATATATATATATATATATATATATATCTATGATGTTAGCATGATTAAAGTTGTAGATCTCCCACCACCTCCTTTCCAGTCCTAAAAAAAATATTAATAAGGGGGGTGAGCACAACGGCTCAGCAGAGATTGCCTAAGTGGCACCTCCTCAAATGAAGTAAATAATCACTACAAGAAAAAAGGGCTTCTACGAAGGGCCAAAAACGTCGTGGAAACCTATTCACGGCGCATTCTAGGCCCTCGTGTATGAGGGTTCCGCAAATACTCAATTTTTTTTACGGGAAAAAATCTATCTCGTAAAAAAATAATAGATGCACCGTAGAAAATAATTTCATTTATATATTAAATTTATTTACGGCATGTATATTTTTCCGTTAATAATTAACTTACGAGGCACTGGATCATGCCGTAAAAAAATTTTCTACGGCGAATTATAATTACCCGTAAATAATCTCGACTTTTCTACGGCGAATTGTAAATACCCGTAAATAATCTCATGAGGTATCGAGAAAAGGTTTCTACGGCGAGTTATAACTACCCGTAAATAATCTCACGAGCTAAAGATTCATGCCGTAGAAAAGTTTTCTACTGCGAATTATAATTACCCGTAAATAATCTCGACTTTTCTACCGCGAATTGTAACTACGCGTAAATAATCTCACGAGGTACCGAGAAAAGGTTTCTACGGCGAGTTGCCGTAGAAAACTTTTCTACGGCGAATTTAGGTATCCGTAAATAATATAAACCATTCTCACGACTTACCATGTAAAAAAGTTTTTTAAGAAGAATTTTCACTTATTTACAAGATTTCAAGCTCCCCGTAAATAAAATATAGATATATTTTTTTTTAACTAAAGCACCCTTAATTAATGTCAATTAATCATCCACTACCTATAATTCACATCACTTTCAGCTATAATTCAATTCAAAAAACATTCATATCACATTAAATATATCAAAAGAGTTAAAACATTTTTACAATTCATCATTTATCAATGTGCCAAAATAATTCAACATTTATCAATATTCCAAAACAAGAAGTAAATCCATTTGTCAAGAAAATCATCAATTTCTGAACACTTCTGTTGAAAAATTCATAACCTTCTAGCACTTGAGTTTCAGTCTGCACTTGTCAAAAAACCACCTCACTATACAAAATCCAAGGAAGTAGCTACAAAATCCACGGTACAAAATCTAACAAAGTAGCTGCATCACACAAGTCTCAAATTCAGGAGTGGTCCATGTGAACATGTCAAGTGATATCTAAAGCTAGTGTTTAAATTAGGCTAAAACACCAAAAGTGAAGCAAAAGATATATATCATCCCTGGTAGACACCCTCCTCTCACACTGCAAAAGAATTGTCTAGAACTATCTAATAATTTCTAAATTATGTTCATAATTATAATCTAATGCAATCTTATGCAATCTAATCTACATTATAAGTAATACTTCTTCTTTTTGACATAAAGTGCAAAATGTTATGCATATTTCTAAACACTAGATTATAAAGTAAGAATATATATACACTTCTTTTACTTTTATAATGTAGATTAGATGGAAAGTATGCAAGTTATTTATTAATATCATAGTTTGAATCTAGTGTCATATTACATCATTTGAAATCAAAATTAATAAAATTAATATATATCTTAATCTAGTGGATAGTGACAAAATGTCCTCAAATGGACCAAGTTATTAGGCTATGTGAATTCGGTGGTTTTGACTGCCATTATGTCACTAAGAAGATAATATCATGATTTATGGAAAGTATGCAAATTGATAACTAGTTTCCATAAAGGAAATTGACACAAATACTGATGGAATAACTTCCTTTAGTAAATATTTGCATTTATTTATAAATTACCTTTAGTATTATTCTTGTTAAAACATCATCTCTTGGGTCTGCTAACTTATGATAGAAGTTATAAGGAAATTGAAAATATTCATTTAAAAATTTCCCAAACACGATTAGTCTATCCCCGGGACTACACTTAAATGGGAAATGATGTGATTATGGCATATTACGAATTGTGCAATCTACACATGTACAAATGATTTACTCCTTCAATTTGGTATATATATACATCCCATATAGCGTTATTTGTCCTTGGTAGTGAAATATTTTTTTGGTTTGTTGTAAAAGGCCGTCCTCTCATGCATATTATTCTGGGTCCATTGCTGTCATGCGGAGGCTTAAAATGACAGCAGATCATGATAACGAGTGTTTATTTCCTTTCATATGAACGTGAAAAAGCAACATCTAACACGAGTGCAGGAGGAACAAGGGACAGACAGTTTTGCCCATCTTCTACCATGTCAAAGCATCCGAAGTTCAGCACCAGAAAAGGAGTTTTAAGGAAGCATTTACAGAGCATGAAAATATTCATGAGAAGGAGATGGAAAGGGTGCAGAGATGGAGGGCTGCTTTGAAGGAAGCTGCAAATATAAGCGGCTTGGATTTACAAGATGCAGCAAATGGGTATATTTCAATTCTTTTATTTTTTGTGGTAAAACATAACAACTTTATCAATATCAGTAACCTAATACAATACAGATTCCTTATACATGTTCTGCTTCATCATTATTAAGATCCTATTACAATACAATTTATTCTCTTATCTATAATTTATGGTGGCAAATTTTAATATTTGAGTAAAATTCTGTTGATATGGCTGGGAAAAATTTTGATACCGTAGAAAGGGTATCAGGCATCTATTTTGTTACTAAAATGTTAGTACTTCAATGTATTTATATTTTTAAGGGTAAAGTACACCAACACCAACATCATTAAGTTTGACAAAAAGACATATATATGAAACTGACTTTATTTTTGGACAATGACATCCAAAGATTTTCGGTTATGATCAAAATAGTAAACAACTCCAACAGCATTGCAATCTAATCTGCTTAATAAATAAATGGTTATTCTAATCGTGTTTAATAAATAATTTTACAAAATGACCGAAAATGACCCTATTGGAGGACACCGGCAATGGAAAAGTAAAGATAAAAATATAAAATAAAATAAAAATAAAAGTATAAAAGAAAAGTAAAGATAAAAATATATTGAACATCAATTTCATTAAATTTAATCTTCTCCCGAAAGTTACAAGAATTTGATTTGTCTTTTATTTCTCTGTTCATTTACTTTTCTTTACTCTTCAATTTTAACCAAACACAAGTTATCATTCTTTCTTCTTTCTTTCTTTTCTTTCCTTCCAATTCTTTCAATCTAAATTCTAAACATAATGTAAATTTTTATACTATCCAACATCTACACATGTTATTCGTTTGTGTTACTAATAATCCTATTCTGGTCAGGATTCGTCAACAATCAAATTGTTTAAGAAGTGGTAGAATTTGTTTCTTTCTCCTGGATTTAACATTCTTAGTCAGTTCATTCAACTCTAGAAAAGAGAAATTATTCTAAGGGTTAAAGATATCTCATATCTTATATACTGTGCGAAATTATAAGCCTAATTAATGAAATAAAAAGATTAGATTGCAATCACAAATTGCCAATCAAAATCTCATATCATTGTTTAGAAGGAAAGAAAAAACAAAATTACCACTTTTTTTAGAAAATGCAGTTAATTTAGATTCAATCTGATTATGTCAAAAAGAAGTAGTATGAGCATAATTTATTTTAGAAAAAATAAAATTAATCAGTAAAAATTTTAGTGTTTACTTCTTCATAAAATTGTCTAGTGTAAGATATATATTAATTTATTTATATGAATCTTATTACAAAATATTTTCTCTCACCAACTGATAAGAAAATATTTTATAATTTTTTAAGAGACTACAGTCGATAAGAAAAAAAAAACACGATTAATTTTATTAATAACTTGCATACTTTCCATAAAGGAAGTTATACCATCAGTATAACCGGGCACTAGATTAAGATATATTTTTTAAGAGATTACAGTCGATAAGAAGATCATATACTAAGAAAGGTAAATAAAATTAAAGATGAATAAATTTGCGATTACAGTCGATTTAAATTGCTTTACATGAATAAATTTTATGAAGAAGTAAACACTAAATTAATTAAGCTAGTGTTTGTTAAAACCTCAGCCACTGGTTATTTTAAACAATAGCATCTCTGGTAGACACCCTCTGAAAAATTGTGATGCAAATATATTTACTAAAGTATGCCGTTACTAAATTAATCAGTAAAATCAAATGATGTAAAATGGCATAAAAGATTTTATGAAATTGATGATGCATTAATAACAGTAAGTACAAAAAATCTTATTTACGAAAATGTGCAAATAAGATTTAAATCTTAAATCTTATTAATAAAATTATAACCAGACATTTGAAATTTCATAAAATTGTCTACCAGATAGGTGAAATTTCCTTTAGTAATTTTTTGCTCTAACATCAATCTGATTGCCTATTCTAATTATCACATTTTCGTAATACACCATCTTTGAGACTGGCATACTTTTGCAAATAAGATTGCACTAGATTATAATTTGATTGGAATAAGATTGCACAATTCAGTAAATCATTTTATTATTTTCATGGCTCCATTAATAAAAATTTCATAAAGTGCTTTTTATTGCAATCTAATCTTTTATTCCTCTGGTTTACGGCTACTAAATTATAATTATAGGATCAGTGGAATAGAGGGAATTGGTCAGGAGGGTGTGTTAGGAGGACACAATTGCAGTGTGAGAGGAATAACAGCCTAGTTGAGGGAGGGAATGGGGAAGAAGATGGATTTGTCAAGGTTGAGGGGATGAAGTTACCGGACTTCGTGGACTACGTGGGATCAGATGATATCAATGCTTGCAGAGATATGTGTCTTAACAATTGTTCATGTAAAGCATATGCATATGTAACTAGGATCAGCTGCATGATGTGGAGTGAGGATTTTGTTGATCTTCAGCAATTTGCAGATGGTGGGAACACGCTCTACATTCGTCTTGCGAATTCTGAATTAGGTAAGATGAAACTTTCAATTGTATATGTCACTGCTGTTGTTAGCATTTTGAATTTTCATTATATCATATAATATTTTTTGTTGCCGTTAGACTGTCTGACATTTAAGACATATTCTACCTCCTATAGGAAGAATAGGATAAATATCAGAAATTTCTCATGAATATACTTTTTGCTGCTGTTAGAATTTCTAACATTTAAGAGATATTTTTACCTCCTATAGGGAGAATAGGATAAATATCAGAAATTTCTCATGAATATACTTGATTAGAACTCTAGCAGAATAGGATATCTAATTATCAGAAATTTCTCATGAATTGACCTTTTCAAATAGTTTTTGCTTTCTTGTGGAGCAAGCTAGAGTTCTTTGATTCTTTAAATTGTTCAATTATAAACAATATAATGACTTTTGTATTTGTTTCTCTTCTAACATAGGTGGTGGGAGAAAAATATCCAAATTTGTAATAATAGCAATAGTGGTGGTGGGCACATTCTTTCTAAGTGTTTCCATTTGGCTACTATGGAGGTTCAGAGCAAAATTGAAAGGTAAATTTTAGAAAGTGAAATGAAAATTGTACTATTATTTTGTTAATTATCTTGACTGTTTATGCTAATTGTTGATTCTTCATTACAGCATTCTTGAATCCATCGCAGAAGAACAATGAGTTACTGATGCTTTATGCACGCAGAAGTGAGGAACTTTCGACAGATCTTTCTGGACCGGATGACCTTACAGTTGAAGGGCAGCATGTAAGCGGAGCAGAATTATCATTCCTCGATTTTAATACTGTGGCATTAGCTACAAACAATTTTTCAAATGAAAACAAGCTCGGACAAGGTGGATTTGGCCCTGTCTACAAGGTATGTTCTTTAATTTTCTATGAAAAAATGGTAAAAATTGAAGGTTAATTGTGTATTGGAATGCACTTAAGTGCTGCTAACTTTTATAATGCTTAACAGGGAAAGTTGCCATGGGGACAAGAAATAGCTGTAAAGAGGCTTTCAAGAAAGTCTGGACAAGGCTTGGAGGAGTTCAAGAATGAGATTACACTAATTGCCAAATTACAACACAGAAAATCAGTCTTTATCTTTTATCCTCAAAGATTTGCTAACTTGAATTCCATGATCACTTGTAAAATGTAGTGGCTATATGGCTCCTGAGTATGCAATGGAAAGCCTATTTTCTGTCAAGTTTGATGTGTATAGTTTTGGAGTATTAATACTATAGATTATAACCGGCTGAAGAAACACTAGTCTTCGTTCACCCGAACACTCAAATATTATTGGATATGTAAGTCTATACATAAATCTTCTTTTCTTTTCTTTTCTTTTCTTTTTTTTTTTTGTCTTTTCTTTGATGTGTATAATTTGACAAAATGTTGGAAATGTTTCAGGCATGGGACTTATGGGATGGTGATAAGGCAATGGAGATGATTCATCCTAAAATTGCAGATTCATGTTGCCAAAATGAAGTGTTGAGATGCATACAAGTAGGGATGTTGTGTGTGCAGGACATGGCATTTGACAGACCAACAATGTCATCTGTGTTGCTGATGTTGGATGGTCAAAGTACAAGTATGCAGATGCCGAGACGACCGAGTTTTACTTCAATGAGAAGAAGCTCTATATACATGGATGAATCTTGGAAGGAAAGTCGAGACATTGTATCCTCAACTAATGTAACAATTAGTGTGATAAATGGTAGATAATACTTTTGTGTGTGTGTGTGTGTGTGTGTGTTCCTTCCCCTTTTTCTGTAATGAAATGGATTTTGGGAAAGAATTTTGAAAAGGATTTTGTGAAAAACCCGGCCGCCCAGGAGTTGCCTAGGGACCACAGCATTAGTGAGGCCTAGAGGGGATTAGAGAGATCGCCCTAATGTGGTTGAGTTACCTAGCCCTGTAACAAGCCGAATTTTTACGAGTTCAAGATTTATATTTATTTCATGATTTTTAATTATTAAGATTGGGTATTTTAATTTTGAATTGGAGACTTACGTAATGAGATTTGAGTTATTGATTATTTAATTGGAGAATTCTTTAAAGAGTTGAATTGATTTTTTTTTTTTTTTTTTTTTCATAATTCTGCATGTGTAATGTTAATGGTGCTATTTGGTGATGATGGAAGAAAGACATGTGATGAAAAAAAAAAAGATTTTAGTCACCATCCATGATATAAGATTATTATTATTGTTATTTGTGTAGTTCTCAAGTGCCCCTAACATTTCCGCATGCCCATGAAGCTTGTTTTCATCCACTGTTTCAGACATTTTTCTAAACTTCCCTTCCATTGGTAGCAAGTTTTTTCATCCAGTGTTTCAGACATTTTTCATAAGCAAAGTAACCTAAGTTATGGTAGCAAGTTTTCCAAGTCCAACTAACCTGAATATTTTTTTCAACATCTGTGCTATGTTAACAAGTCTTTTACACGTTAATTATCCATGGATCAATAGAACCGGCCATATATAACTAAGCAATTACCCTCCAGAGGGGGCATGGGAAGTGTTAATTTAATGGTTTTAGTATGATATTTTTTTAGTCTAAATCCTTTTAGATGTGGGATGCAACATACTTGTGTGCTCACGAATGATTTTTCATGATAAGGCCTGATTGAAATAAATTATAATTCTGGGATTGGTTCTCATTATCTCTGATGATATGTGGTATGTCTGCTCATTAGTATAGGGTCATAAATAATTAGAATATGGAGAAGTCATTCTCCAATTTACCTACAAATATTGTTCTCCAATTTAAGTAAATGTATAAATAACATATCAACAACTTCTTCTCCATAACAATCAATCAAAACCTCCACATACGATGATCCCATACTCCCATGCTTTCAACATTTTAAAATAAGAAATAAAAATGGCCTCCACACGGGCCGATGTACCAATAAGGTAATAAAGTTCAAGATACACCGCAAAATTGGTTACTTAAAGGCACGTGACCCCCCTAAGTATGAGTATTATCCTGAAGTACTATTTTGTGTAAAATATTAGCCTGAAGCACTATTTTGTTCATGTTTGATGCCTTATGAAACCATGTTAAGGTCGTGGTTGCTGTGCTAGAGTGAAGATGACAACATGCTCTCTGCCATGTGTTCTTTAGGACTGGGTACTGTATATAGATGTTTTGTGTATAGCCTGCTAATGGTAGCATATGTACTTAGTGATTGGGCATCAGAGCTGTGACTCTTTATTTTGTGTGTACAAATTTGGACTGAAATTATCTTTCTACGGATGACTTTATGCAATGTATATATTCTTAGCCTCTTTAGATCTTTGTTATGCCTATGTATTATATAAGTTGTTCATGGGGGTAAGCTCTGAATTTTCTGTTAGAGGGTTTTATTTAAAGAAAAAAAAAAAAAAAAAAAAAAAAAATCTGTTTTAAATTTCCTCTAGTACTTTCTTGGAAACGAATTTTAATCAGAGGTTGTAGTGCTTCAAACGCTGTGAAATTTTTACCATATGTTCCCCTTTGTGTATAAAGTCTCTCATAAAAATTTTATAATTTTTCGATTGGTGGATATTTTTTAAAAAGATCTTATATCATCTGCTGTTTGGTTTCTGCTCACAGTTTGGAAACTGAATTTGAGAAAAGAATTTGACGGCCTTCCCGAAATCAATAAATTATGAAAATTTCCAGTTTTATTATTTCAAGTGTCTAGTTTCTAAAGGTTAAGGCCCCAAAATTTTATTGGCTCTCTAAAAGACTAAGCAGGCCAAAGTTTTGCACTTGGTTCCAATTCAGCACAAGCTGTGAGAGCTTTCTTCCTTCCAAAAACTGTTTTCCTTGGTATTTTTCTAGCATCCGGGAGTGACTCGGTCACATTGTCATCTGAGTCTAGTTTCTAAAAAAATTTAGTTTGCTTCATTTCGATAATAATTGAATTTTCTATGTTTTTTTGAGTAACCGCTGCGCATAATTTTCTTAAGTTGAAAATTGTTGTTCCATTATTTTTGTTTTAACCTTATTATCACGCCCTATGGTTTTGGGGTGTGACATAGACCCTGAAACAAGATCTTCTATGGGTTGACTCAAATTAAGTACAATGTGTAATAATACACCCTAGACAAAAGGTGACATATACTTGGATTTTTTTTTTTTTTTGGACACCAAACGAAACACCATATATTTAAAGATGATGAAAGATTTAAGTCAAAATTAAGAACGCTCCACTCGAAATGAGAACATTAGACTGCAAGAGCTTTTGGTTCAAACAAATGAGCTATACTTGGATCATTCAAGGGAAGCTTGGATGTGATAGAAAAAGTGCTCTGATTTGGGCATATAATAATTTACAACCTTTTTTAACAATCAAACACAATCTTTTGATAGTCACCCATCATCATTTGAGTGGCGGGAATAAATGATCAATTAAATTAAAAAAAACATGTGTAACAATTTGCAATAAAAAAGTAAAAGTGTTTTTTAGGTAGGCCATGATTCATTCACTTGGTTATAGATAGATGATTCCAATAATCAAAATCAGGGTTATTGACATTTTTTTTTTTTCCTGAAGAAGCTATATCCACCCACCTTTTCCTAATCACTTTCAGTTCCATTTGCTATTTCCATATTCTCTAGCCCTTCTAGCTAGACCCGATCTCTCTTGTACAGTGGGCATCTTCCATCCGGACTTCATCTCAAAGAGCTAGAGGTGTTTGCATCACTAATTGCTAATGTTGACTATCCTAATATTAATTGTATGAATTAATTATAAATAAAATATTCCACTTAGATCAATTACCTCACTATTATATTCAAATTAAGAGTTATTTCTATATATATAGAAACTTTTGTTCATCATTCTAGCCAAAATGTTAGGCAATTATCATATGTAGCGAGCTGCGCGCATTAGAGAAGGATTCACGTGTGACTTAGCTAGTCCCAGCATTTCTACCAAAATGTTGGACCTGAATATCACAACTCACATAATAGAAAGTGCTAAACCTGAATTCAACATTGTGAATTATGAAATGCTGTCCGTCTCGGAATTGTAATCAGAAAAATAATAATAATAATAATAATTTAAAAAATTAAAAATAAAAAATTGAATTAACACCGATCTATAATTTCAATTTCAAGGAGTGTATTCCATATATCATAAATTGTAAAAGACAAGGGCTATAATCAATAGAGATTCAAAACCAAACTGAAAAACATCATATACACATGTAAGTATATATTTATACACATTTCTTATAAATGAGAGAGATTGTGGGTGAAACATACCAGGAGAGGAGAGAGAGAGCTGGGTTTCCTCCTCCTTCAGATTCTCACTTATTGAACCAGCAAACACCAACAAGACATTCCCTTCCTAGAGACAGAGAGACGACTGTGTATTTTATACTTTCAGTTCAATATATACACACAAATACAAATACATGTGTGTGTGCGCGCGACTGTGTGTCAGTGTGTACAACTTATGTGTGAAAAAGAAATTGGACATAGATAAATTAGGGTTGCTTACCGATCAGACAAAGGGCGAGAGAGGTTAGAGAAATTCAAACACAATCTTCAGATTTCGTCTCTGAGCCATGCGTTATCATTTAGGGCTTAGGGCTTGCCGCTTGCTTCGATCGATGGCCAACTGAAAGAGGCTCATGGAGAGAAACGTCAGGTTTGATTGAAAGAGGGAAAAGAAATATCGCTGGTGGCCGCTCCCCTCTTCTTCGTCGCTGCTCCCCTCTGATTTGTCTCTCCCCTCTTCTTCGGTGTTTGTTCTGTGTTTGAGGTTAATGCGTAATGTGAATTAGGTTTTTCTATTTATTTATAGATATTTATTTTTAAGTGTAATTTTAATAGTGTACAATTTGGAGGGAGGGTAAAAAAATTTGGTGGGAAGTCTTCCTTATTCACGGGACAAAAAATATTCCTTAAATATTATTAAATATTCATGAGAATTTTAAAAGCCATTAAAAATAAATAAATATAAAATAAAGTGAAATTTTAATTATGCCGGCCAAATAAAGTGAAATTTTAATTGTGCCCAATTTGGCGGGAGGGTAAAAAGACAAGTGGAAATCTTTTTACTTACTCACGAGATAAAAAATATGTCTTAAATGTTATTAAATATCTACAAGGATTTCAAAATGCCGTTAAAAATAAAAAAATAAAATAAAGTGCAATTTTAATTGTGTCCAATTTGGAGGGAGGGTAAAAAAATTTGGTGGGAAGTCTTTTTACTTATTCACGGGACAAAAAATATTCCTTAAATGTTATTAAATATCCACGAGAATTTTAAAAGGCCATTAAAAAAATAATAATAATAAATTAATTAATTAAATTAAATAAAGTGCAATTTTAATTGGGCCGGGTAAAAATTTACTTATTCACGGGACAAAAAATATCTCTTAAATGTTATTAAATATCCACGAGGATTCTAAAACGCTGTAAATGTAATTTTTATTGTGCCCCTTTTGGCGTGAGGTTAAAAAAAGTTGGGGAAACTCTTTTTACTTATTCACGGGACAAAAAATGTCCCTTAAATGTCAAATTTTAACACTTTATTAACAAATGTTATTTCTCCCGTTAAAGTTGAACAAGAATACCCTTAATATATTTAAATATCCATGAGGACTTTAAAACGCCGTAAAAAACATTTTCAACAAGGATCTTGCTAAATCCCCGTAAAAACATGTTCCTTTATATACCAAGCATGAGGATCCTCTCATAATCCCCGTCAAAAATAGTTTCCACGAGGCAAAATAAAGAAACCCCGTAAATAAAATGTCGTAAAAACCCACTTTTCTTGTAGTGAATCTAATGCTTTACACACAAAGAAAAGGAAAAAGGAGTGGGGTCATGCAAGGGATTGCACATATGGCACTTAAATTTCCAATCAATCCTCATCACTATCTCATATAATGCAATGCATAGATGTCAATGCAAACCACATCACACCATACCCTCTCTTGTTCACACCTCTCCTCCAAACTATCATGTACCCACATTTCCCTTTCCCGCTACCACACATCTACACATCTCATCTACACCCTCATCTCTCTCATGCCCATCAATGCCCTCATGCCATGCATATGGAACATTTCAGATTTTCAATCATTTAATCATCAACCTTCATTCATTACACAATAAACAATTTCATGATCACAATAAATTAATTTAACAACTTAGCATGCTTTAACATACACCCCATCAACCATACTAGGAGTAACACATATAATCCACCACTTAGTCATCTTTTAGCATGTCATCAGAAATTCATATACAAAATAAGCATTTAATTCCATCAAACCCATCAATTTTACAAAACTTAAACATGAACCAAACCCTAGAATTTTCATTCTTCAATTAACATCAAATTAACATGCCAAAAGAAGGGGAAAACATCAAATTAACTACTAAATCCAAGAAAAATCGTCAATTAAACAACTCTACCTCTTTGAAGAGAAACCCCCAAATTCGAGATCCCTAGCTCCTTGCAATAATGGTCTCAAATAAAAGCTCTCCTCAAGCTCATCACTTCTTCACCTATGGCTTCATCAAAATCTTTCCTTAATCTTTCCAAAAACAAGCTTGAAGTATGGAAGATATTTAGTGCAAATACATAAGTATAGAGTGAAAAAGTGAAATGCTAGAGAGGGGAAGCATTCTGCCGAAAATGAAGGGGAAAGGAAAGAAAATGGGTTGGTTAATAATTTGCCTTGTGGTCAATAGCATGCCACTTGTAAAAAATGTAAGTATTTGTCATTTTTTTTTTTTTTTTGTTAGTTATTCTTTTGCCCTTCTATAACCATTGAAACTTTATCTATATCCCAATAAATAGGAAAATTTGGTAGCATTACAATCTCCCCAACTTTAAAAGATTTCGTTCCCGAAATCAACCCACCTTAAGGAAAAAGGCGTCGTGTCTCCCACGCCCACACAAATTGCCATGGAAACTCTAACTGGTGACACAACACAACCTGCAAAGTCCATAGATTTGCACAAAATAGTTTAGGAAGTTACTCGTCTCAAGGTCGCTAGTGACCCCAAATGCTAACAAGAAAGTAAATACAAAATCTCTCGATAAAACTTGCTCACAAGCTCGAATCACAAATCCAGAGATACTTACAACACCGTTCCCAATTTTCATCGTTATCATTAGCTATGTCATAGCTGCACAACTAACTACCAGTTCCACGACTGAACAACACGATATACCAGTCAAAATATAAGAAAGAATTACTAGTACACTCACGGACACGATCCACAATGCCATTCCACATGAAACTCACTTCTAGACAAAACTTCACCTTCCCATTCACACATAAATAACCATTGACCTTTGACCCGACATCATGTCAAGGAAAGAATGACTTAGAGAAATGGTTGGCCAGGCCATTCCCATCGTTGATCTGACCTCAACACCAATATCGTTCTTGTCTTCAGGTCTAATCCTCAAGCATATACATACATCAATCCCTATGCCTAACTCTAGACACAGTCTAACCACTCCCCACATATGAGTCACATCACCACTACTAGATACTATTGTTAACTCCAAGACCTTAAGAAAATATACACACCGGTAAACAAGTTATGTCTCATGCTATATCGATCATAACCTTTCGAAACAAATCCTACAAAACCAAAGACTTCAACTCCTACCGTGGAGGTAAGTCGGATGCTCCCGAACAAACCCTCACTCGGAATCCTAACAAAAAAGGGAACTCTAAAAAGTTCTTTCGTCCACTGACACGCACAACTCCTATGTGGAGATACAAAACTCACGGATGACAAAGTCTTTACCAGGATCAACACAAGAAGAAGGAAGATCAAGTCCTCCTACCACAACAGAACAAAACACGCACCTATCGATACCTTGCATACGTTATGCCAAGAAAGAAGAACTAAACAGAGACGAAACAAGTGAAATTTTAAACCTTCCATTCGTAAAAAGAACTAGGCAATGCTAACAACTACATCGATAACCTTTAAAGTAACATGGTTAAAAGTTCTTTTGTCATCAATCTATCAATAAAACCAACACATAAAAGCTCGACTGCTTACGAAATAAACATCGTTATCCAATAAAACTGTTTAAAATACTCATATAGTCTTACAAATACATCACTGCTTTACTACATAATGGTCACAACTGATACATCATTACAACTTGAAACTCATACAAAATACCCCGAACTATATCCTGCCCCAAGGGCTCACACTAAGCATCATCAACATCGTCCAAACCGGAACCACACTACGGGATATGTCCACCATCCTGGCATAGATGAACTGACACTGCACAAAGTGCACGGGCACCTGTCCAATCTCACGGGTAGTCCCGTTACCAGAACAACTGTGTGCAGGTACCTCCTGTCACACCCAAATTCACAAGTATCCCCCGCTACAAAACTCGCAGGTATCCCCCGCTACACAGTCACAAGTAACCCCCGTTACTGTACCAGACTCACAGGTATCCCCCGTTACGACACGACACGTTGCACTAACAACAACATGACAAGATGCACAAGTGACAGTGTGGCATGACTCCCAAATAACTATGCAACACGACTGATAAACTACCATGCAACCCGACATAACTCACAGATAATAATGTAACACGACTTACAGATGACCATGCAACACAACATGACTCACAGGTAACCCCTATTACAACACGACACGACTCACAGGTATCCCCCGTTACAACACATGCCGGCTCATAGTTATCCCCCGTTACAACCGACACCACTCACATGTATCCCCCGTTACAACACAGTCACAGGTAACAACCGTTACTAAACTCACAGGTAGCCCCCGTTACCTCCAGCACAACTGTGCACAGCCAACTGCCTAATCTCACAGGTATCCCTCGTTACACAAGAATCAATCATGGTAATATCTCATCTCCTCTGTGGACAATCCTTCTTCATGTGGCCCGACTGACCACACCGAAAACAAAATCCGGAACTAGGTCTACAAAGAGGACACTCCGCTTTGCGGTGTCCTGGCTGTTTATAGTGATAACACACCACACTCGTCCTTGAAGGCTCTGAAGAAGCACCAACAATAGGGGTAGCACCTGTTGTTCACTACTCCTGAGAAAACAATGAAGCACCTCTATGCCTCTTTCTATCCTGACTCCTAGAAGAAGTACCCACACTCGTACCTCGTTCCTGAGAATCCACAATACCACTCCTTTCTTGCCAATCTTTGGCTTCTGCTTCTACCATCAGTGCTCTCGTAACCGCTTCTGAATAATTCTTTAATCCCAAAAGTGTCACCCCCGGCCTAATAGAACGATTTAGGCCGTACACAAAACGCCATGTCTTCTCCTCCTCATTCCCTAACACGTCCGTAGCGAAACGTGAGAGAGAAGTGAACTTATTCTCATACTCTGTTACTGACATGTCACCTTGCTTGAGACTATCGAACTGCGTCCTCAATTCCCGTCTCTTAGTCTGCGGGAAATACTTTTCAAAGAAAAGACTCTTGAATGCATCCCAACTCATACTGTCAATATCATACGCGTTAGTCATGGTCTTCTACCATGTTGCTGCGTTACTAACAAACTTGTACGTAGCTAAGGTGATCTTCAACCGATCATCAGGCACTGTTATTGCCCTGAAATGCTTTTCAACTTCATCTAACCAATCATCCGCCACCAACGGGTCAGGACCTCCCTCAAATGCTACTTTTATGAGTTTGTTAAACTGGAGTAGGTACTCAAGGTTCCGCTCCATCTCCACCCCCCGTGGCTGAATAGCCGGTTATGGTACCACTTGAGGAGCTATAGTACTCGCTAAATTCTGAAAGGCTAAGGCTACAGCCCTTACTACTAGAACTTCATCCTCCGGTGCTTGTGGATCATCATCCACCTCTCTTTCTCGGCCCTATCCCATTGAAACCCTATCTGGTTGGGATGGCCCTTCACCTGCTCGTTTCCCAACTTCATCCGGATCCATCTCTTCAAGTATTCCTTAAGCGTGATACTACAAAAGTAACAATATGATCAAAACAAGGACAACTTAAATAGCTCAATCCATGAGCTATGGTACTCACACTATCAGTTCGATAAGAATCAAAACACGCATGAGCTCAAAAACTATCAAATCCCTCACATACATGGGCTATAACAACCCATACTTAGAAAAACGACGTCGTTAAAAACATCTACCATGTCATCCATAACCCATGCTCGCTAAAACGAAACAACATCACTAATGAACAAGTGACCACAACATGATTCTAAACATGTAACTATGTTCCAAAACAAAATTATATCTATCATGCTCAATCACTTGCAATGACATCATGTATAACATGGTTTCATAAATAATAAACACTTAACAATTAAGCACGTAGTCAATTGAGCATACTTTACAAAAATTATATATGGTCATTTACCTAAGATAAATATACATGAAAAAAAAAATACACCATGCTTAAATGATGCCAACACACAAAACTCCAACTTTGGAAACACATAAATCAAATGAATCATGTAGTTGCCAACCAAAATGATCATAGAAGATCCTATATTCATTTCTTGATGCAAATGAAACTTGTGAACGCAAGAAATGAACTTTATTAAAATTTCAGCAAAGTCCAACTATATGGCACCGGTTTGACTTTATCAACCCATTATAATTTCCTTCAATAATTGACTTTTTCATTTGTTCAGGACCTCACACGTGTATACATGATCAAAATAAATCTGAAATAGACACTTAAATGCAATCAAATTCTTCTCAACTAACTGTAACAGGAACAATTCATATATATACATATAATTGCCAATCCAAAATCATGTGTGAGGTGTCGAAAGCAAAGTGTAGAACTTATAAACCACTGACATTTATCTCATCATTCCAGAATACAGAGAAATTCCTATATTTAAATCATATATATACAATTCCTACGTACAACAACAAGATGCAAATATATTTAATTATGGAGGCAGTTTCATGAAAGTCAGATTCCTAAAAGTACGTCATGCAAATTTGAAAACCAAACAAAGCAATATAAAAATCTCTAAATTCTACCAGGTACTCATAAAAAGCTTGAATTGAGCAAAGCTATTTGAACACAAAAATCCATCCCATAATTTTTGTACCATAGTTAAGTATAGAACATAGGAGATGTAAACAACTTTCTCAAACATTAAATCACGGCTTTCCAAATCCAATTCTATTGGAAAGAAAATTATGTTCAATAATCACAACATTATATATATATATATATATATATATATATATATATATATATATATATTCAGCTTTAATAACTCATTCACAAAAATATATATATATATATATTTCTTGGTAAAATAAAAATTTAGTACAACCTGCAATAAGTATGTTTTAATTTTCCAAAGTCCCATCTCCAAAAACAAGTTGTAGGTACTTAATAACATTAGTAAAAGAAACTGCTACCAAATTTGTAACGACTCGAACCCGTAGGTCCGAACCGTTAACCGGGTCCTTAACCGAACCCGAGGTCAATTGAGGACAACAATGTCATTTCTTACATCGATGCGAAAATGTAATTATTTATTTATTTATTTATTTTTCCTCACTGCTTGAGTGCCCAAACATTTAGATGTCAAATGGACAACATATGAAACCTTTAATATGATCAAAACACTGTCCCAAGCCTAGGTTTGATGTCATCCATTATAATTAAACTTTTATGCATTTAATAAAATTATACGTAAGCTTAATTTGTCAACGAAAATCACGACAATTGCAAATATATAACAAGATGGCCTTAAGGCCTTACATGAAACTCAAATTATATGCAAAGCCTCATCAAAACTCGATCTTTAACAAGTTTCATTATTTACATCAATCTTATAATTTTCAAATTATGCTAAGGCCTGTTTAATATATATATATATATATATATATATAATCTATTATGTGTCTTCTCTCCTACTTACTTTGATTGTTTGTTCTGTTTAAATCATTCTGTTTATTAATTCTTAAATCGTTGTATTCTTATTCCTTCCTATAAGTCCAGATCCAAACAATAAGACCCGAGCCAAACAGTAAGACCTAAGAGAGGCCTGAGCGGGACGGCATGAGCGGATGAGCACATGGATAGGAATTAGATATCACTTTGAGAGAGTCATGAAAACAGTATGTTTTATTCAGTCATCCAACCACAGGTAGTCTGAGATAAGTAACCATGAATAGGTTATTCAGATCTTCCTCTTCAATGAGTTCTAGATCCAGAACTAGTCTACCTCCTATTCCAAACATAGTTAATGAAGAAGTATACCAGGTTGAAAATATTAGTTTAGATTTTAGTGATTGGAGTATTCCTCGTATTCCAACCAGAGAAATTTACAAAACCAGTTTCTTCAAGTCAACCTTTCTTAGTGATTACATAGTTAAAACAGCAGAACAAATCTACTCCTTGTCTAGAGAACATGAAAAATGCCAGTTACTCACTAGTAAAGCAATTAAGAAACATAAAGATCGTGGATCTAATTTTATTCACATAGGATTAGTCCAAGTTTCCATTTATCCATTTGGTGGTGCTGGTCTCAATGCCTCAGTACTTCTAGCCCTTCATGATGCTAGATTCCTAGAATATGATGATAGTCTCCTAGGAATAGTCGAAACCAGTCTCTGTAATGGTCCAGTTCATTTTAATTGCTACCTTGATCTAACCCTCAGCCTCATTGATCCTCATTTATTAAAAGCCTTAACCCTTAATATTAAAACTTCTGCTTACAAAATGCTCCCTGGTTCACAACCCCTAGGTCTTATCTACCGAATTTATTATAAGACAAGAGGAACAAATCTCAACATTAAAGCCATAAAAAAAGATGCTAAGGGCCATACTCTATTAATTGAAAGTAGTTCTGCTGATCCTAATATTCAACTCAAGAAAACTATTGCTTGGAAAAACATTTCTTTACCAAATGAGTGGTTTCTTGAGAATGAAAATCATCCACTAAAAATACAAAATGATATCTGTAGTCTTGATAGAGTCCAGGAATATATTGACAGGACAGTTAGAATAAGCTTTGATGAACAACGCCTTCTAACCCGTTCTCGTCCTTCTACTTCCTCCAGACTAGATCATAACAAAGATAGAAACTCAGTTGATTCTTTCAAAATAATTGAAACAGATGCCTCTGACATTGGCTATGGTGGCATCCTCAAGCAACGAGTCAGTCCAAATGCACCTGAACAATTAGTTCGATTCCATTTTGGTGTTTGGACGAAAGCACAAAGTAACTATAGTACTATTAAGAAAGAAATTTTATCTACTGTTTTATGTATTAGTAAATTTCAAGATGATATTTTGAATCAAAAGTTTTTACTCAGAGTTGATTGTCAAAGTGCAAAATATGTCTTAGAAAAAGATGTTGAAAATATTGCTTCTAAATAGATTTTTGCCCGATGGCAAGCTATATTAAGTATACTTGATTTTGATATAGAATATATCAAAGGAAGTAACAATTCTATTCCAGATTTTCTTACTAGAGAATTCTTGCAGAAATCTGATGGCGGACCGACAGCCTCCCAGAGGCCCCCAATTAGTTAAACCATTTGATATTTGCTCAAGTAAAGCCCCAATCACCAGATCACAATCCCAGTTACAACAGTCCTCTGCTCTAATTGTCACTAACAGGTTTCAACCACTTGCTTCTTAGTTACCCTCTTTCAAGTCCGCTCTAGTTGATCCTGCACCTAATCCTTTCCAAGATACTACTAGACGCTCACACCAGTCACCTATGCCAAGAGATACTACCAAATCACCAAGTAACTACATTGAAAAACCAGTTCAACCCTTATTCTACATTGAGCCCTCTCTTAGTCACATACAGGACCCCATTGAACTAGCCCGATCCTATTTTCCTCCTAATCTTCATTACCTCTCCAGTCAACCCTTCAAGTCACCCCAATTTTACAAAAATATTCTGTATGCCACAAAGTCCATCCGTATTAACAAAATTTTTGATAAAATTGATAAGACAAAGGTTTTTTCTCTCTCTATATATATATATCTATGATGTTAGCATGATTGAAGTTGTAGATCTCCCACCACCTCCTTTCTAGTCCTGAAAAAAAATATTAATAAGGGGGGGTGAGCACAACGGCTCAGCAGAGATTGCCTAAGTGGCACCTCCTCAAATGAAGTAAATAATCCAATGTTTTACACAAAGAAAAGGAAAAAGGAGCGGGGTCATGCGAGGGATTGCACATATGGCACTTAAATTTCCAATCAATCCTCATCACTATCTCATATAATGCAATGCATAGATGTCAATGCAAACCACATCACACCATACCCTCTCTTGTTCACACCTCTCCTCCAAACCATTATGTACCCACATTTCCCTTTCCCGCTACCACACATCTACACATCTCATCTACACCCTCATCTCTCTCATGCCCATCAATGCCCTCATGCCATGCATATGGAACATTTCAGATTTTCAATCATTTAATCATCAACCTTCATTCATTACACAATAAACAATTTCATGATCACAATAAATTAATTTAACAACTTAGCATGCTTTAACATACACCACATCAACCATACTAGGAGTAACACATATAATCCACCACTTAGTCATCTTTTAGCATGTCATCAGAAATTCATATACAAAATAAGCATTTAATTCCATCAAACCCATCAATTTTACAAAACTTAAACATGAACCAAACCTTAGAATTTTCATTCTTCAATTAACATCAAATTAACATGCCAAAAGAGGGGAAAAACATCAAATTAACTACTAAATCCAAAAAAAAAACATCAATTAGACAACTCTACCTCTTTAAAGAGAAACCCCCAAATTCGAGATCCCTAGCTCCTTGCAATAATGGTCTCAAATAAAAGCTCTCCTCAAGCTCATCACTTCTTCACCTATGGCTTCATCAAAATCTTTCCTTAATCTCTCCAAAAACAAGCTTGAAGTATGGAAGATATTTAGTGCAAATAGATAAATATAGAGTGAGAAAGTGAAATGCTAGAGAGGGGAAGCATTCTGCTTAAAAGGGGAAAGGAAAGAAAATGGGTTGGTTAATAATTTGCCTTGTGGTCAATAGCATGCCACTTGTAAAAAATGTGAGTATTTGTCATTTTTTTTTTTTTTTTTGTTAGTTACTCTTTTGCCCTTCTATAACCATTGAAACTTCATCTATATCCCAATAAATAAGAAAATTTGGTAGCATTACACAGAGATACATATTTGATAGTAAAAAGATTTGAAAAAGCAAGAATGGTTCTAGTGAGCAAGACTCTCTCAGTGTTGGTGCGTCAACAGAATTCGCAGCTGACGTTTAATTTGAAGTTCATATGAGTTTAATTTGAACATTTCAATGCTACTTCTCTATTCGTGGGGCAGGCGGAAACCAAGTCTTTGGATGAGCAGTTGGACATCGGGGAAGTCTCTTACCGTGTTCATGGGTTCAAGCTACAGATTTTTCAAGTGAAAGAGTCGTCTACCAATCCTTCTCAGATGTTTTGGTGCTTGACTATATCTTTTAGACAATGTTATTTAGAACGAAAATTCAAATCTACAGTGTTAGGTAGAGGAGGGATTTTTTATCTCTTGAATGCACTACATCCATCCCTTTTAGTTGTACTACAAAGCAGATAACTAAAAAGGACTGAGGGAATATTAAATAACATTAAATTCTTTTGCTGTCATTAGAACCCACAGACTGGAAAATTGAAGTTACTCAACCTTTGATGCATCCAACAAAAGAAAACAAACTCGAGTATTATAATGTATGCTAATATTTGTCAATATATGCATGACGTGTGTGCATATGCGTGCATGTGTGTGTCCATTTGTATGTGTATATATGTCCATGTCTGTATGATTATGCATACATGACTAGTTTTCTAGAAAGGTTGATCATATACTTTTTCCAATGTATATGTGTTGATGGGTCCCTTTTGTTAGTCAACACAATACACCAAGTTTTATTCACATCGTAAGATGATACCGTGTCATATATATATATATATAGACGCAATTTCATTTGCAGGAGCCTACTCCTTGCTTCTTGCAGTTTTTGGCCTCAGTTAATTAACACAATTTTCATCTTGAATTCAGGGACATCTTAAGGCTAGATCAGATTGAAATAACTGTGAGTATTGATTTACATTTAACATGTTTTTGGATGATTTTTATTTATTTATTTATTTATCGCAATTATGCATGGTTTCAATTTTGTTTTCAGATTTCCCTTCTCTTCATTGTACCAATCATGTACAATTATTAATGTGTCTGATGTATATTTTTGTCCCCGTTATTTATATGTAATTTTCACATATATTGCCAATTTGGTGGAAATATGACATGAAAACGATACTATGCACCGAGCTGCAAGTACAAGTTGCATGGTGTACCGGATAGTCGTTGGAAATACGGTTAGACACATAATTTTCTGAGTCCGAGTGCTAGTCCCATCAATAAATATATTGGTGGGGTTCAAATTCACATCACATCCGCAACTATAGTTAGAATCCAGTATTTGAATTCTCGAGCTCATTGCATCACATCCGCAACTATAATTTTCTGAGTCCGAGTGCACGCAACAATGATCCCAAGATACGGTACTCCCGGAATATTCTAAAATTTTTCAACATTATCTCGCACAACCAATGGAGGATGCACCATTAATTCTACTTCATTCCTAGTCCCATCTTGTTTTAAAATTCTAATAGATTATTATACCTAATTCATTTCTATGTCTATGTTTTTAGATGTTAAAAAAGTTTATATCCTCTGTTCTCTGTTCGTCTAGCTTTTCTCACCTATCCACTGAATATTTATAATATTAATCTCCCTTCTAAGTTCTAGTGATAGGGTCTATTTATCTCCATTCCTTTACCAATCAATGTTTGCATTAATGTAATACCCCTAATTTAACAAGGCTAATTCTGGAATTTATTTAATTATTTAAATTGTGTTTTATTGATTTAGTGGTGAATTTATTGATTTAATTGTGAATTATTTAAATGACTTGTTTTTGTTTGATTGTTTTATTTAATTGTTTATTTAATAGGGTTTTAATTATTGGATGTAATTGTTTTCTTTAAATAGAATTAATTATTTTTCTTCAAATTGAATTAATTGTTAAATGATTTATTTTAGTATAAATGGATTTTCATTAAATAGAGTTTTATGTTAGTAGGATTAATTAAGTGTTTTGGTTTTAGACGTCATGTATGTAGTCGACATAATTAAGCATTACTTAGGTTTCATATAGGCCGACTAAGGATTTAGTGTAGGGTTTAAATTAAACTAGGGTTTTGTGTAAACTTAAAAACCTATAAATATATCTGTATAAGGCTGTCAAGGGATTATAACCCTAACCACGTTGTGGAGACAAAAGAAACGGAGAGAAGGAAAACCAAAGGGGCGCCGGGAAAACTTAGAAGAAAGACGCTGAGATTTCTGAACCGAGTCTCAAGGCAAGTTTTATAACAAGCTCTACCTCTTTGACCTGTGTTCTTTGTATCCTTAACACGATCTCAGGATGAAATAAGGATTAAAATAAATCTGGTTCGCATGCTTGCATTGTTTAATAAGCATATGTTTATGAACTGTTAAATTGTTCGTTTTACAATGTGGTTGTTTTACTGTTTTGTTTTACTTAATTCATGATTTTAATGATGTCAAATGATAGATTAAGAATTTTAATAGCTCTAAGATAGTGGGAAATCTTAAAATTAATCTAGGTCGCAGGGCTAGATACCTGAAACAGTATGTGTTCTTGTATGGATTTTAATCCACTTAGATGTTGTTTTGTTTAATTTTTTTGTTTCATATGAATTGGTTAATAAGTTATGAATTTAATTAACTTTGGAACTCCCTAAGACTTAGTTTTAATCAGTAATGAACTTAGTTGGAAGAATACAGATGCCGGACACCGCCGGAACTGGAGAAGAAGACGCACAGGGGAAGGAGGAATAGAGTAGGCTCCATTAAAAGATTGAGCAGGCTCAATCTAAGGATGGAGCCAGCTCTTTAGGAAGTTAGAGGCAGCTCCATCATGATGGAGGTGGCTCCATCATGATGGAGCCGGCTCTATCATAGAATGGAGGCGGCTCCACTTTGTGTGGAGCCAGCTCCTTTAACAGGTTTCAGTTTTCGCCTTTTGAGTGATGGTTTTGGCTACGGGTTTCAGAATTTGGAGTTTTCAGATGCTATTAGGAGCTATGCAGGGATGTTTCAGTAGCATCTAAGTCCTATTAGAAATCCTGAGGTTGTGATGATACATAATAAATTATAAAGAAATCGGTAGATTTAAACCGTTATAGTTTCAGGTGAACTTGTGGACTGTTTTTGGAGGCAGAGGATTTTAAGTGCATAACCCTATGAGTTGCAAATTTATCTGGGAGTGGTAATATTGTTAAATCATGTTTCTGTAATTTAATTTAAGTTTATTAGATTACAGAATGATTATATATATTTATAAGTGACAGTAAGACACTTTTAAGGAAGTTTACATGGTTGAAATTTTGTAGATGATTCAAGTTGATTAATTTTAAATTAGCAATTGAATTAGGAGTTCGATATGTAAATCATATATCAGCGGTATGGGATTAAGCCTATTAACTAATATAAATTCAGTTAACACTTAATATGAAACTAGTTGATGTTACCAAGAATTTATTTATGTCAACTTGTGGGATGTTGTGGAGTAATTACAAGTAAGCATGTATATACTATTATTATTATTATTATTATGCTTATTGTGAGTTACAGGATGGTTATATTTCTTCTCTGCATTTAAAAAAATTTGTCAGAGAATCAGGTACTGGATGTATTGAACAAGTATGCTAATTAAACATTCTTGTTATGCTTATGATTGGATATGTTGATATTGATATGTTATGCTATCATATATATATATTATCAATACTGGATGGATGGTTTGTATGCACCGGTATGGGACGGTGTCATACTAGGGGGATTAGCTCAAAAATGCTAAGTCCTACCTACTCTGGATTAAGGGACGGATTAACTACAAAGGTTAAGTCCTACCTATATTTTGTGTCAGATCAATAAATAATTGAGTGGCACTTTGGTTTGGAATGGAATTTAAATATATTTTTATGATGCCACGATATGAGCTTGAGTCTCAGAGTCGTTGGTTAGGGAGCGTATATGCATTCGGATGCACAGCTGACTATGATGGTTTGATGTGTACCCTGCTAGGACTAGGTAGTCATGCCCACCTTTGGGTGCGTTTTCACATGGTGCCTACTAGTCAGGTTGAGACGGGCCTGTAGTCCAGTGAGAGTCCTGTAGTGTGATTATATATATATATATTTATCTACGGACTATTAGCTATTGTTGGATTGGGTAGGATGTACATGCGTATCGGGTCTCTGCTTGGGTAGTAGTAGTATAGAACTTGCTTGTGGGCCTGATCCACTCATCATTTTTCAGGTATCGGACATTTCTAGTCTAAAGCTTGTTCGTGCTGAGCAGAGACAATCTTCCATTCTACTAACGACGTAGGATTTCTTTCCAGATATTAGATTTGGATTTTATCTTCAGTTTTACTTTCATTAAGTTTGGGATTTTTATTAGGGGTCCACTAGAGATGGATTCCCGAGTTGTTAAACTTATGGAGTTTTGGATTATGGGATTTTAAGTATTTAATTATAAATGATTTTATTTCTAGTTTCTTCCAGCCTATTATTTTTATTTCTTATTTCAATTTGTATTCTATGTTCATTAAAGTATTAATTGTTTGATATTTCCCTCGGGTTTGGGCCTGGGCCTGATCAACCCGTGTCTCGGATCCGAGGGGTATCACAGTTGGTATCAGAGCACTCCAGGTTCAAGTGTCTCTAGGATGTTTCGTATTAAGTCTTCCGCGAAGCGTTATCTCTTGATTAGAGCTTAAGTTTAGAATTCATTGAATTCCTTTACGGTTCGTTTAGAATGTACTGATATCAAGTTTATTCTGTAATTTCAAAATGTTTGGCATTAGGAGAAGGATGTGGTCCGCGATGAAAGTAAAGCGGGACCAAAAGAAAAGGAAAGTTACTCCAACGATTCCTTTGCGAAGGCAGACCAAGAAGGCAGACTTGGAGACCAAGGACTTGTTTCCAATCCGTGTTGTCTTGGAGTATAAGCCAAGTAAGGTTTCTTGTGTGCGGGATTGGCCACCATACTGTGGACCCAACGCAACTTCGGTGGTGCTCGAAGCTGAGCCAAGTGGAAAGGAAGATCCCGAAGAAGATCAGGATGGAGGAGATATAGGAGCATCCAAGATGGAAGGCACCGGAGTTCATGGATGATTTTCCTTTTAAGAGTAATTTTGATTACTAGTAGTAGAGAAAGGATTACTAAAAGTGTAGTATGGATTTGATTAAATACACTAGTTTTGTTAAAAAATATTTTATGATTATTCTTTTGGAAGTTTATGGTTTGGAAAAGTTTTAATAAAGTAAACTAGCGGTTTTGGCCATTTTATTTATTTATTTATTTATTGTGTTTAGTGATATCATTTTGTGGTTTATACATATATGGTTTATTTAGACTATATTGGATTGTGCATGATGCAATAATAAATAATTATCACAGTGGAGTGATTTGGATTTTGGTAGGCAAACAGATGTTTGCTAATTTGATACGTTGGGTTGGGACTGGATGATTATCAAGGAGTTTATAAGCGAACTTGTGTAAACTCAATATGGTAGGTTTGGTTTAGAAGGAGGAATTCCCATAATAGAACGATAATCTAAAAATGGGAAGATTTTGGAGCATTTTTTTTTTTACCTTATGTGTTTTGCTCTACGGAGTATTTTGGTTACTTTAAGTGTTTTGCATTACGGAGTATTCAGAACAGTTGGGATTTAGGATGGTGACACATGTATGCAATAAACCTCAATTTCTACATTTTTGGCAATACAGCCATTTTACATGGGAATAATAGGCCTGTGACACTAGATATTGGCAGACTCAGATTTCTAGCCAGTCTTTTGGTCTTGGACATGCACACTTATGATGTGATACATGGGATAGATTGGTTATTTTATTACCATACCCAAGTTAACTGTTAGGGTAGGTCTATTGTATTCACCATGCCTGGTTAGGATATGTATGTCATCGTGATGCCACGTTCTAATGGAGGCACTAGCACTTACTTGTTCCATGTGGAGGAGGAATCGGAGGAGCAAGTTACTGTGTCATTGGATCGCATAGCAATTATACAGGACTTTTCAGATGTTTTTTTTTAGAGATTCCAGGGTTGCCACCTAGTCGCGAGATCTATTTAGTTATTGATTTAGCTCCAGGCACTACGCCTATTGGTAGGACACCATACAGGATGGCACCAGTGGAGATGAGGGAGCTGAGGGATCAGATTCAGCAGTTACTCAGCCAGGGCTTTATCCATAGGAGTACTTCACCCTGGGGAGCACTGGTTTTGTTTGTGAAGAAGAAAGATGGTTCGCTTCGCCTGTGTATAGATTACAGGGGGTTGAACAAGGTTACTATACGTAACAAGTACCCTTTACCCAGGATCGATGATTTATTTGATCAGTTACGGGGAGCCACCTACTTCTCCAAGATTGATCTGCGTTCTGGGTATCATCAGCTGAGGGTTAGGGAGCAGGATGTTCCTAAGACAGCGTTTCTCACGAGATATGGTTCTTATGAGTTTCGTGTCATGCCATTTGGGACGACTAATGCACCAGCGGTTTTTATGGATTTAATAAATCGAGTTTTCAGGGCATATTTGGATCAATTTGTCATTGTCTTCATTAATGACATATTGATTTACTCGAGGTCAGAGGACGATCATGCTAGACATCTTCAGATAGTCTTGCAGACATTTCGTAAGCACCAGTTATATGCCAAGTTCGAGAAATGTGAATTTTGGCAGCGAGAAGTAAAGTTTCTGGGTCACGTGGTGTCAGAAAGGGGGATAGCTGTTGATCTAGCCAAGGTTTCAGCTGTGGTAGAGTGGGGACAGCCTACTTCACCTACTGAAATTCAGAGTTTTCTCGGTTTGGCAGGATATTATCGTCGGTTCATCTAGGGGTCCTCCAAGATAGCAGGACCACTCACTTATCTGACTAAGAAGGGTGTACAGTTCGTGTGGGATGAGCACTGTCAGCGAGCTTTTAATGAGTTGAAAAGGAAGTTGACTTCTGCACCGATTCTGCTACTCCATAGAGTGGGATAGAGTATCTTATCTATACGAATGCTTCGTTGCAGGGTCTTGGATGTGTTTTGATGCAAGAGGAGCGACCGATTTCTTATGGATCTCGGAAGCTTAAGCCTCATGAGCTTAATTATCCAACGCATGATTTGGAGTTGGCAGCTGTGGTTTTTGCTTTACGTATTTGGAGGCATTATCTGTTGGGTGAGTCCTTCAGGTTATTTAGTGATCACAAGAGTCTGCAGTACTTATTCACTTAGTGGGAGCTGAATATGAGACAGCGTAGGTGGTTAGAGTTTGTGAAAGACTATCATTTTTCTATACAGTACCATCCAGTGAAAGCGAATGTGGTGGCGGATGCACTCAGTCGTCGACCTATTGGTAGTCTTTCTGCTCTATTCACTACTGAGTGGAATGCGTTGAAGACGGTGGATGAATTGTCGGATGCGTTCCGGCTTGTATGGTAGTTACACCTTCTATTATCCACAAGGTTTTGAAGGCACAACTCATGGATCAGCAGTGCATTGACAAGGTTGCAGAGATAGCTTCTGGAGAGGTTCCATTCTACTATGTTGGGGCTGATGGAGGTTTAAGGTACAAGGGACGGTTAGTGGTACCTTCTGCTGATGATTTGAGGAAGGATGTAATGATTGAGACTCACCACTCTCAGTTCTCTGTTCATCTAGGAGGCGATAAGATGTATAAGGCTATGAAGCGGCAATTTTCGTGGGCTGGTATGAAGAGGGACATTGCTCTTTTTGTCTCACGATGTAGTACTTATCAGATGGTCAAGATCGATCATCAGAGGCCGCCAGGAGCTCTACAACCACTACCAATACCGGAGTGGAAATGGGAAAGCATTTCTATGGATTTTGTGAAGGGATTGCCAAACTCTTTCAAGGATCACAACTCTATTTGGGTTATCGTGGACAGACTGACGAAATCAACTCACTTTTTGCCTATTCGTACTGACTACACTTCGGAGCAGTTGGCGAAACTTTACATTGCCGAGATTGTGAAGTTGCACGGCATTCCATTGTCTATTATATCGGACAGGGATTCGAGCTGATATGCTTCGGTCGTGTGTTCTGGATTTCAAGGGCCACTGGGAGGATTACCTACCACTTGTGGAGTTTGCTTATAACAATAGCTTCCAGAAGACTATTGGGATTGCACCATTTGAGGCGTTATACGGCCGACCGTGTTGATCGCCTGTTTGATGGTTGGAGGTTGGTGGGAGCAGATTCTTGGGTCCTGAATTCATCAAGGATACTTCTGAGAAGATAGCTCTTATTAGGGATTGCATGCGTACTACTCAGAGTAGGCAGAAGAGTTATGCGGATCATCGCACTCATGCTTTGGAGTTTCAGGTTGGGGATCAGGTTCTACTCAAAGTGTCTCCTATGAAAGGTGTAATGCGCTTTGGGAAGAAAGGGAAGTTGTCTCCATGATTTGTCGGTCCATTCATGATTACGGATCGAGTTGGAGCTGTATTTTATAGGTTGGCATTGCCGGATAATTTGGATCGCATACACAATGTGTTCCATGTTTCAATGTTGGGGAAATTTCTGCGAGATGATGATCGGTATCAGCATATCGATGTTGGGGAGTTTGAGTTGCAGCCGGATGCAACTTATTTGGAGCCACCATGTCTTATTGTCGACCGTTGGGATCAAATCCTTCGTAATAAGGTTATTTCTTTGAGTTCGTATCTAGTGGAGTCATCACAATGAGACTGAGTCTACTTTGGAACGGGAGGATGTCATTCGCTCGTAGTTTCTTGAATTACGGGAAGAAGGTAAGAGCGAATTCCGAGGACGGAATTCCTGTTGTTAGGGGGGAAGAATGTAATACCCCTAATTTAACAAAGATAATTCTGGAATTTATTTAATTATTTAAATTGTGTTTTGTTAATTTAGTGGTGAATTTGTTGATTTAATTGTGAATTATTTAAATGACTTGTTTTTATTTGATTGTTTTATTTAATTATTTATTTAATAGGGTTTTAATTATTGGATGTAATTGTTTTGTTTAAATATAATTAATTATTTTTCTTAAAATTGAATTAATTGTTAAATGATTTATTTTAGTATAAATGGATTTTCTTTAAATAGAGTTTTATGTTAGTAGGATTAATTAAGGGTTTTGGTTTTAGACGTCACGTATGTAGCCAACATAATTAAGCATTAATTAGGTTTCATATGGGCCGACTAAGGATTTAGTGTAGGGTTTAAATAAAACTAGGGTTTTGTGTAAACTTATAAACCTATAAATATATCTGTATAAGGCTGTCAAGGGTTTAGAACCCTAACCACGTTATGGAGACAAAAGAAACGGAGAGAAGGAAAACCAAAGGGGCACCGGGAAAACTTAGAAGAAAGACGTTGAGATTTCTGAACCGAGTCTCACAGGCAAGTTTTATAACTAGCTCTACCTCTTTGACCTGTGTTCTTTGCATCTTTAACACAATCTCAGGATGAAATAAGGATTAAAATAAATCTGGTTCGCATGCTTGCATTGTTTAATAAGCATATGTTTATGAACTGTTAAATTGTTCGTTTTATAGTGTGGTTGTTTTATTGTTTTGTTTTACTTAATTCATGATTTTAATGATGTCAATTGATGGATTAAGAATTTTAATAGTTCTAAAATATAGTGGGAAATCTTAAAATTAATCTGGGTCGCAGGGTTAGATACCTGAAACAGTATATGTTCTTGTATGGATTTTAATCCACTTAGATGATGTTTTGTGTAATTTCTTGTTCCATATGAATTGGTTAATAAGTTATGAATTTAATTAACTTTGGAACTCCCTAAGACTTAGTTTTAATCAATAATGAACTTAGTTGGAGGAATACAGATGCCGGACACCGCCGGAACTGGAGAAGAAGACACACATGGGAAGGACGAATAGAGCAAGCTCCATTAAAAGATTGAGCAGGCTCAATCTAAGGATGGAGCCGGCTCTTTAGGAAGTTAGAGGCGGTTCCATCATGATGGAGCCGGCTCTATCATAGAATTGAGGCGGCTCCACTTTGTGTGGAGCCGGCTCCTTTAACAGGTTTCAGTTTTCGCCTTTTCAGTGATGGTTTTGGCTACGGGTTTCAGAATTTGGTGTTTTCAGATGCTATTAGGAGCTATGCAAGGATGTTTCAGTAGCATCTAAGTCCTATTAGAAATCCTGAGGTTGTGATGATACATAATAAATTACAAGGAAATCGGTAGATTTGAACCATTATAGTTTCAGGTGAACTTGTGGACTGTTTTTTGAGGCAAAGGATTTTAAGTGCATAACCCTATGAGTTGCAAATTTATCTGGGAATGGTAATATTGTTAAATCATGTTTCTGTAATTTAAATTAAGTTTGTTAGATTACAGAATGATTATATATATTTATAAGTGACAGTAAGGCACTTTTAAGGAAGTTTTCATGGTTGAAATTTTGTAGACGATTCAAGTTGATTAATTTCAAATTAGCAATTGAATTAGGAGTTTGATATGTAAATCATATATCAGTGGTATGGGATTAAGCCTATTAACGAATATAAATTCAGTTAATACTTAATATGAAACTAGTTGATGTTACCAAGAATTTGTTTATGTTAACTTGTGGGATGTTGTGGAGTAATTACAAGTAAGCATGTATATACTATTATTATTATTATTATTATGCTTATTGTGAGTTACAAGATGGTTATATTTCTTCTCTGCATTTAAAAAAATTTGTCAGAGAATCAGGTACTGGATGTATTGAACAAGTATGCTAATTAAACATTCTTGTTATGCTTATGATTGGATATGTTGATATTGATATATTATGCTATCATATATATATATATTATCAATACTGGATGGATGGTTTGTATGCACCGGTATGGGACGGTGTCATACTAGGGGGATTAGCTCAAAAATGCTAAGTCCTACCTACTCTGGATTAAGGGACGGATTAACTACAAAGGTTAAGTCCTACCTATATTTTGTGTCAGATCAATAAATAATTGAGTGGCACTTTGGTTTGGAATGGAATTTAAATATATTTTTATGATGCCACGATATGAGCTTGAGTCTCAGAGTTGTTGGTTAGGGAGCGTATATGCATTCGGATGCATAGCTGGCTATGATGGTTTGATGTGTACCCTGCTAGGACTAGATAGTCATGCCCACCTTTGGGTGCGTTTTCGCATGGTGCCTACTAGTCAGGTTGAGACGGGCCTGTAGTCCAGTGAGAGTCATGTAGTGTGATTATATATATATATATATATATATATATATATATATATATATATATATTTATCTACGGACTATTAGCTATTGTTGGATTGGGTAGGATGTACATACGTATCGGGTCTCTGCTTGGGTAGTAGTGGTATAGAACTTGCGTGTGGGCATGACCCACTCATCATTTTTCAGGTATTGGACATTTCCAGTCTAGAGCTTGTTCGTGCTGAGCAGAGACGATCTTCCATTCTACCGACGACGTAGGATTTCTTTCCAGATATTAGATTTGGATTTTATCTTCAGTTTTACTTTCATTCAGTTTTGGATTTTTATTAGGGGTCCACTAGAGATGGATTCTCGAGTTGTTAAACTTATGGAGTTTTGGATTATGGGATTTTAAGTATTTAATTATAAAGGATTTTATTTCTAGTTTCTTCCAGCCTATTATTTTTATTTCTTATTTCAATTTGTATTCTGTGTTCATTAAAGTATTAATTGTTTGATATTTCCCTCGGGTTTGGGCCTGGGCCTGATCAACCCGTGTCTCGGATCCGAGGGGTATCACAATTAATGAACAACTTATACCTTGAGATATATATATTCATAGCAAGTCATTTAGAATTTCCATAACATTTACACTTGATTATACTCTTGTTGTAAGCATATTCTTTAATCGATCGTCGGTTAGATGGATTTTTGGGTTGGTTTCCTCTTCTTCTGGCCAGCGATCTAATCGATCAGATGGATGATCTAATCAGTTAAATGGTCTAGTATTTTCACTTTTGTCCCTGTAGTCGTGGTTAATGACAATTTTTCCCTATGGTCATGGTTAATAACCATTTTTCCCTGTAGTCATGGGTAATAACTCTTTTGGCCTTGTAGTATTCGATTATGACCTTTTTACCCTTGGTTAGTGGGTCATATCCACTTTGACCTTTTGGATTCTGCATTTGTATTCGAGTTGAGTCATGTAGACTCTATTTGGATTTCTCTTGCAGTCCTAGTAGTAGTAGTTGCCTCTAATGACCTTTTTTTTTGTTTTCGCTTCCGCATTTAGGACTCATTATCGGGTCAAGTCTTCTGATTTATCGTTGACGCATCGGGTCATGGAATTTAGGGTCATCACATTGTGTTTGCAAACCATGTCTTATATAGCATTTAATAGACATGCTCTCAAGCATTCTCCTACAAAATTCAAGACTTGTAATTTTCTATAATTTTTCATTTTACTTCTTTACTAAAACACAATACAATGCAAATTTTCATATATTGCTCTTATTCAATGTCTTTATTTTTATAATTAACTTCTCAGAATACATGAATCGAATGTCATTAATTCATACATGCTAAATAAATCTATTTGTAAGAATATGTAGGAAGAAGATGTTTCTTTAGAAATCGTGTACAATTCATATTTCTTGCTCTTACCGTTTACATGATTGGCCAAAAAACTGTTCTAACAATTATTGCAGCTAAGAAGCAAGAATTTGAGGGGAAAAAATGGACTGCGGAAAATCAATTGAGGATCATTTCCCGAAGCTGCATCCTTGCTTTCCTGTAAACACGAGGATTGGTCTAGTAGGAGCTGGATCAAGTGGCTTATCTGCAGCCTATGCGCTATCAAAGCTCGGTTATTCTAATGTAACTATTTTTTAGAAATGTCAATCTGTAGGAGGCATGTGTGAATCAGTTGACATTGAAGGTATAACTGAAACTTATATGAAATCTTCTCGTAGTAAAAATAGTATCACAAATTAGAAATTTTGAATTTCGACGAGTGTAATAATGAAAAATTTGAGAATACAAGGATCCATGTACCAAAAAAATTGAGAAGAAAGCGAAGAATAGAGAACAAACTAAGAATGAGTCTAAGGAATATTATGTTGCTAAGATCTTTTGCAACTAATCAAGAACTATTTAAAAAGTACAGAGTATTTAATTATGGAACTGATTACATTAAAGGAAAATTATATTTTGTTTAAATTTCTTGGTATATTAAAGGATGTAATTCAATGCTTGTTTGCTTACATACTGTGCTTGGAGAGAAAGACTTGTGTAAATTATTTTTACTAATTTCATATGTCTCAAACAGGAAGGATTTATGATTTGGGAGGTCAAGTTCTTGCTGCAAATAGTGCTCCTACTATCTTTCATTTGGCAGAAGAGATCGGGGCGAACTAGAGGAAATGGACAATCATAAATTTGCTATCATTGACAGCTTCACCGGGAAGTATAATGACGTTAAAGTGGTAGATGATTATGTATCTATTATCTCTTTGACCTTAAACCTCCAGGCTAGTATCAGTTTGTTTAAGTTGATCACTTCAGTGTTCTTTTCTAATTTAAAGTTCAAGAAGTGATTCTAATCTCAGTTACTTCCTCGACAGGATAAGGCGGACGTTTCAGGGCGAATAGGGGTCCATGCTTTGAGCAACATTGCTTCGGATCTAACGCCTGAATTTCTCAAGGGTCATGGATTTAAATCTGTTCCGAAATCTGTAGCTTATGGATACACTGCCTCTGGGTATGGATTTGTTCAAGACATGCCTTATGCTTATGTTCATGAATTCACAAGGACTTCAATGGCTGGAAAGGTTCGGCGATTCAAAGGAGGTTACAGTAGTGTTTGGAGAAAATCTGTGATTCTCTGCCGATAGAGGTCCACTGCAACACTGAAGTATTGGCAATTAGACGCAACTCAGATGGCGTAAGCATTTCTATAAAACTAATACTGGAGAACAAAAAGCTTTGGAGTTCGATAAGATTATTATTTCGGGTAACTTTCCATTATGCAGTGGAAAAACCTACAGATCACCATCTGCAAACACCACAGGTTTGTTGAATCTTGATGTTTTTTACTTACCCTTTATGGTTCCATTCATGTTATCTGATTCGGCTTTCCTTTTACAGAAATGGAAAGTGAGCTTATGGACATGAGTGAACTTGAAAAGGAGTTGTTCAGCAAAGTTGAGAGTATTGATTACTATACCACTGTTTTAAAAATTAAAGGGCTAGAAGATATTCCAATGGGATTTTATTACTTTGGGGGTGTTCATGGACGATCTTGCCTCCATTGGGCATCCCGTTGCAATGCAAAGATTCTATGAAGACACGGATATTTTCCTGTTCTAGTCTTATGGGAACAACGCATGTATTAGGGGATCAAAGGTCACTGAGTTTGCGATCAATGTAATCAAAAGTATGGGGGGTGAAGTTGAGAAAGTGGTATTACAACGGCGGTTTAAATATTTCCCTCATGTTAATAGCCAAGGTATTTTCAAATAGTCACTCTCGCAGATGCTTCCGCATAATTGAGTATTGCATTACGTGTTTTTTTTTTCTTTCCTTGGTAGTAAGGAAAAGGCTTTGTTGAGTATTTATTTCTTGTATTTCAAATGTAGATATGAAGGACGGATTCTATGATAAGATGGAGTCTGAGCTGCAAGGTCAGCGTGACACTTACTATGTTGGTGGCCTTTTGGCATTTGAGCTTATAGAAAGAAACTAATCATATGCAATGGCTCTAGTTGGCAAGCACTTCGCAAATAACAGTCCTTCGCCAAAATATCCATATGTTAAGGTATGAAACTTCAAATTCTAAGCTTCATTAAATAATATTCACCAAGTGTACTATGATGTATCTAGTGCTAAAGTAGATGAGGGCTGCAAATTGATCGGAGCCGATTTTCATTTGAAGAACCTTGGGTGATTTTGAATTTGAAGGATTTTGGGGCTTTTGCTTCAAATCAAGGTAAAGCAGTCTAATTATCAAATTCCTTAGATTTGGTAGTTAATGCTATGTTTTTGCCCACCTCTTAATTGTTAATTTGATGATTAATTGAATAACTGCCTCCTAGGGTTACATATATAGAATTATTCTTGCAATTACCATGTTATATATTACTATGTGATTATTTGTTGTAAGAAATCTAAATGTTATATTACTTAGATGATATGTGAGAATTTTTATGTCTAAAACATGCTCTATGTGGTGAAAATGTGTAGTTGGTTTCTATAATTGTCTATGTTGTTTCCTATAGAATTGTATGAACAATGGATTGTTTTAAATTTTGGGAAAAACATCAAATGGTCTCATAGGATGACGTTTATCCACATAGCATTGGTATCATTTTATAGTCATTGATGTAGTTGTATGAGAAGGCATATGTGTGGGAATGCGAAGAGGTGGAAAGTTAACTTTGAAAAGTTTTAGATAAAATGTTTTTTCAAACCCGGTAGTTGGGGAGGTACCCCTTTGTCGGAGATGCTAGTTATTTAATAGGGACACCGCCGGGGGGGGGGGGGGGGGGTACCTGTGAGTGATTATGTGACCTCGAGCCCGAAATGGTAGTTGGGAGGTACCATTTGCCAGAGACGACTAGCAAATCCTCCCTAGGGATGATGGGAGTGACCCAAAGTCTGGCTAATTAGTATGTTTTTGGTGTGTGTGTTGTGTTGGTTGAGTGTATGGGTGACAGGCGTTGTGATGTTTCCGATTTTCGCCATTTTCCTTTTTTCCAGAAATTTTTGTCGCTGCAAGGGTGTTTTTGTCTTTTCACATTTTTCATGCCGAACACTGTGGAGTGTACCGGTTGTGTCCTAAAATTGTTTGGGGCATTTTATTGAGTTCAGGACTCTTTGAAATGTAAGGGTGACCATTTTCGCATTTTTCAGTTTTCCGGGCCGGACGGTTCCGTGTGGGACCCGTTACCGGAATTTTTGCATACGGGTATTTTAGTTGGGCCCATTTGCATCTTATTCATTTTTAATTGTTGTGTTTCATGTGGTTGTGAATTTAAATATGTGTATATATGTGTATTTGTGGGGTGAATTGAAGATAAAAGAAAAAGAGAAAATAAAATAAAATTGGTGGGACCCACCACTACCATCTAAATGGGTTAGAGACCACTTTTGGTCTCATTTTTTCCCCATTTCTCTCTATCTCTCCCGCAGGTTCTCTCTCCATCTCATTTTCACTTCTTTTTCTTTTTCTTTTCACTTCAAACCTTTGAAGTTAGATCTCTCTCTCAAACTTTTAGAGATTTTAAGTGTCGTTTGCGGCAAATTAAAGAGCGCGTCGAGGGCTTCGAGTTGATCGGAGCCAATCTATTTTTGGCCATCATTTGAAGGGTACCAAAATTCTAGGGTTTGAGATCAAATTGGGGCTTTTCGTCCAATTAGAAGTAAGGGTCTCTAATACTCAATTTTCTTGCTCCCTTGTGAGTTTTCCTACTTTAATTACTGTCAAGCATGATTAATTTAAATTAAATGTTTCTTAAATGACTTATTTATGTATATGAATCATGCAAGTATGTGTAGTTTGTTAAATTGTATGAAAAGCATGTTGTATTTGAATTGATTGCCTTGTATATGATATAATTGTTGTAATTGGAATCTATGCCTCTATATGTTGATGATATTATGTGAGGAATATGTCTAGATGTTAATTTCCATGCCATAGTGTTTGTTATTTTCCTAGAAATAGCTATGAAGAAAAATGTTGAGTTGTGATGTGTAAATTTCCCCCATTTTTATACCATTGGAATAATATGTGGCATGCATCCATGGCATTGGGCATAAAAGAAAAGGGAAAGTGTTTTGAAATGAAATTGAAAAGGGGATTTTGGGGAGAAATTTTGAGAAAATGGTTTGAGAAAAACCCAGTCGCCGCGGGGTCACCAAAGGGCTAGAGTGTTAATATAGCTTAGAGGGAACTAGGGAGATTGCTCTAGTGTGGTTGAGCTAGCTGGGCCCAAAATGACGCCGCGGGGGTACCAAGGGTCAGGGACACTAGCCAATCCTTCTCTCGTGTCACTACGGGGTCACCAAAGGGCGGGTTATATTAATAGTTGTGAAAGTGATGGATTTTCCTGAAAATGGGGAGCGACATGCATTACATTGCATTCATGGCACGACATTAATGTGTTTTAAACTGGAAATGTATATTGTATTTTCCCTAACTTAGTATGACCCCGTTCCCTATTGATCTATTCATTGTTTGGATTCACGGAGTAACAAGAGGTGCGTCTTAGGTACCTCCTACTGAGCTTTACGCTCACCCCATCTTATTTAATATTTTTCAGGACCGGGAAATGGAATAGGAGACGCAGACCCTTCAGAAGCATGACAAGGACTAGGATTATACTTTTGTTTTCTTTTGTGTATCCACTAACCTTTTGTAAAGTCTCAGAACTGTAATAAAGTACATTCATTTTGCAAATCTCGACTATGTATTGTAATTAAAATTCTCAATGAAATTTTGATGTAACTTGAGACTATGTAACATTTCCTAATGAATGGGTTAAGAAATTATATTTTTTGATCTATTACGGATACCATCCAATTGTGTAATGTCATGAGTGGTTGTCGTGAATTCAGGAGTTTCTGAAAACAGTTCTAGTGTGGGTTTGGATTTCATTAAACACAAGCAGTGGCCATTCCAATGGGTTTTCAGAGTTCAGGGCCTTGTGTCGGCCGGCTGATCCTCCTCATTAGCCGACCGAACCCCCTCCATCAGCCGACGAAAACGCCTACAGTAGAGATCCTGAGAGCAAGTAACTTCCGGGACCTTATCAACCGGCTGACCATTGTGGTTCAGCCGACTGACCTTGCCTTGTCAGTCGACCGACCAAGGCTATCAGCCGGCTGACTATTCCCCTTTGACCTGTGTGTCGGACTTTCTTGTAAGGTTGAGTTTTAAAGTAATTTGAGGGCCTTGGATTAGCATGTGTGACTGAAGTGAACATAGGAAATTGATAGTGTGACTTAGTTGACCTCGGGTCAGGGCAAGAACCCGGGTAACGGTCCGGATCCACGGGTTCGGGTCGTTATAGGCGGGTGCATGACTTATTTCATGCATTGCATTGCATTATTTTGATATTGATGGTTATTGATGGGTTAAGTGTAATATATGAGATCCCATGTATATTCCCGTACCCATTTATCTATTCCTTGCATGTAAGGCATGAGATTAGCTACTTTACTTGAGGAGATTCTACTTAAGCAATCTCTACTGGGCCTTGTGCTCATTCCTCTACATTTTTCAGGTCACAGGAAAGAAGTGGTAGATGACATCCCTCCACAAGCTTAGATGGGGCTAAAGTTATTGATTTGATATCCTCCTTTGTGACCAAACTTCATTTTTTGTAAAACCTTGGCAAATAACATGTATTTGCCTTATGGATTGTGGCCTTATTAATGTAACTGTATTCTTTTGGACATGTATATGATGACAGTAGATTTCAATGGTTTAAATATAAAGCATGAATGATGAATGAATAAGATTCAAGCTATTTTATGTAACCATGTATTTGATTCTATAAATTGGGTTGTCATGTAAATTTTGGTCCATTTGGACAGGTTTATGCCATATTTGTGCTCACGGGTGAACCCCGGTGGCGTTCAAGGCCTTAGGTACCAAAACTTGCACATTTTTCAGCTCCCATAGCCTGTCGGTTGGCTGGTGATATAAGCCAGCCGACCGACAATGCATTTTGGTAGTAGACAAAGAGTTGGGTTCTCAGTTTTGTCGTTTCGGTCGGCCGACCACCACAGTCAGTCGACTGACGCAAGGTTATTAGCCGGCCGATGCAACCATATCCACTTGCCCTTGTATCCCCACTCATTCATTATGCCATAGTGCACTACAAAGCATAGTATGACGTATTAATTATATTTCAACATGAAAATGACTGTAATGCCCTTAGATGACCTCGAGTTTGGTAAGGACCCGGATAACGAGCCGGACCCTCGGGTTTGGGTCATTACACACCAGTTTGTCCTTAATTAGAAAAAATGGGTAATTTGCTATTGTTAGTAAATTGTGGGTGTTTGCTATTACCCAAAAAAAAAAAAAAAAAGGGAGGAGTATTTTGCAACCTTTTGAAACTAGAAGGGGGTTAGTGCACTAAGGCCTTTTTATTATTATATAGTTTTTTTTAGGCACTTGTCAGACTTTGATTGGGCTCCTTTTGTCTTGACTTAAAATAATTTAGTTAAAGAAGGTCAGTTAGAAAATATGAGATTAAATGATTACTTGCAAAGTTTAAATTAAAATCTTTTTAATTTCAAATTCAAGGCATCAATTGAATGGTTAAGATGGAACATAAAATTAGATTGATGGATTATCATCTTTTTCTTACTTTATGGTCAATGATAAGTAATTTTGTTTAAATTGGGTGATTAATATCTAATCTTCTATACTCATGCACAAAGTCTGGTTTTAGGTTCAAATTCAAATCACTCATAACCACTAGTTACTTTTTAACATAAACAATTGGCTCTTTCAATAAATTTCGTTCCTTGTGAACTTGTTTCTTCAATAAATAATTTTGATTTCTAGACCAGTCGTTCACTGCTATGTCGATTTGTTTGGGCGTTGAAATGTTAAAATCAGCTTCACAATAACTACAATATCACACGCATTAACCTATAACATTAAATGATCTTTAGACTAGTCTTTCCCTTGGTTGAAGTTTGAATTCCATCTTTGACCCTGACTTATAATTCACGACACATACCGACCTGTCCTATTGACGTAACAACAAGTTTTACTAAATATTGGCCTAACAATCATCTTTTATAACAATGATTACAACGTCTTTTAAATTTTAATAAATAATTATAATGACTTTATTTCTATGTTTTCTTTTATCCCTTGTTCTCAGTTTGTTGCCGTATACATCAATGTACATCAAATTCATGTACCTTCCCTTTCTTTCACTTTTTGCAACTTACGTTAAGTATTTGCTTTGCTCACATACTACCATGCAATTAAATACGCTAATTTTATTCATTTTTTTGTCCCATAACAGCCGAGACAATGTCACATAATTCCAATTTCCAAAATAGTTATCAAAATTGCTATAGTTGTCTATCTTAAAAACTATATTACAGTTTTCAAAATCAACAAACTATTATAAAATAAAAAGTAATAATTTCTCCGTACATAACCAACCCCTCTTTCTGTTCCTTGAAAGTCCCTCAATTAATGTCAATCTTTACTATTCTTAAATTAATACTAGTACAAACAGCATGGTAGTGTATATAAAACATATTAAAGGTCCTAGACTTGAATTTTCTCATCTGGATAAAGAGGTGTCTCAACCTTAACCCTAAGGTTTCATTTGGAAAAATTCCATTAACTTCTTCGTTTTTATTTTAGCAACTATTGGTTGTAATGTAAGTCTCTCCTTGACTCCTTGTTAATTGGATCAATTATTTTGCGGATTGTTTTTAAACAAATATAATATATACAATCATATGTAAATTAAATAGTGTACCTACATTAGATGAACATATATTTTTTCGAACTATTATTTTAATGTGAGTCTCCTTGGTCAAGTCAATTATTCGATGAGCATGAATATTACATTGGGGCATTACTTAGTGTATTTGTGTAACAGGTGGGTGTTTCGCGATCCGACTCAAAAACTTAAGATATTAAGTTGGGTAAGATTCAGTGCATATATATATATATATATATATATATATACCCAATCACTCTTTTATACGGATTTAATGTGAAACAAATTTCCTCTTGTTATATTCTCCCCCACTGAAATCACAATACCCTCGTTATAGGTTGGGTCATCTTGCCGAGTTGACCACCCGAACCCTCTCCGTGTCAGGCGCTTAGCGTAATATTGAATTAAAAATTGAGTTTGACTCTGTTACCAACTATAACGAATGAATATTTCACGATTTAATGCAAAAACTTTAATTATTAGGTGATGCTTATGCCCGATGACTCTTTCTTGAGAAGTGGTCTACTGGAGGGATGAGCTTTTTGGAGTCAAATCATGCATATGTAAATAACATTTGGCTGTTTGCATGGGTGGCTAGTTGTCCAATAAGTCAGACTTGTATTTGGACGTGTTAATGTGTCTTAATTATATATATATAATTGGTCTCTGTTCAAAACGTATATCATTAGAAGTACTTATGTTTTCTTCAGTTCCTAATTTCCTAGTTCACTCTTGACTTTAGGGCCCGGCTGATGGCACAGTATTGTTTCCATATATGATCATTAGAGGTATGTTTAAGTTTCGCTTCCTCTCTCTCTCTCTCTCTCTCTCTCTCTCTGTGTGCATGGTTGAAATAATTGACTCGTTCATTGATAATCTATGTTTGACAGGTACCAACTTAGATAGAAAATTCAACTAGTTCAGAGAAACCACAAAGTAAAGGAGAAAATGTCCTTAATTTGATTTATCAAACAAAAGAAAACTCTACTGTTTCCTGTACACATTAATGTTGCATGGACAATGTATGCCTCTCACCGGTTTTTGGGATTTGTGTGTGTTGTATATATGTTAATGGCACGCATGACGTGTGTGCATATGCATGCATGTGCCTGCACGTGCCTGCGTGTTGCATGTATGACTAGCTTTCTAGAAAGGGTTATCATATATACCTTTTTTTCAATGTATTTACGTTGCAGCTGGGTCTCTTTTGAAAGTCAAAATGTACAATTAAGGAAGCTTTCTTCAGATTGTATGAAGATACCTGCTATATATATTAATTAAACAATTTTCATCTTGAATTCAGGGAAGATTTTGTTCAAGGCTAGAGCAGATCGGAATAACTGTGAGTATTGATTTACATTTAACATGGTTTTGGATATGATTTTTATTTATTTATTTATCTATCTATCTATCGCAATTGTATGGTTGAATTTTTGTTTTCAGATTTCCCTTCTCTTCATTTTCCCAATCATGTACAATTGCCAAATTAATGTGGCTAAAATATATTTTTGTTTAGGAGTTGGTAAAACGTCTAGTTTTCATAACGGTTGTGCCCGCATTAGAATCCTCTCTCACTAATTTGTTAGGAAAAAAACAATACGCATTAAATGCATGCTTATGAGCTTAAAGAGTAGGTATTCAGTGCACCGAAATAATCAAAATCGTATGTACACAACAAGTGTCGAAGTGCACGATTTTTATTAACCCAGTGAACCATCGCATTGAATATAAAAGAAAAATATTTGAACATAGACACAAAGTTGACAAATGAACAAAGATTTAACTACCATGCGCTGTGCCCTTTTCGGGTCCAACTCAGGTTAAATGAACTGCTAATGTGGTTTAATAAAATTGCGACAATTGTTAAAATTAAGTATAAAATTAAATTGGATATTGCCTAACTTTTGCTTTTGAACATGTGTTTTAAATCCGAACTTTTACTTTTGGATACTTGTTTTTAGATCTATTGGACCACATCAGCAAATTGAATAAAGTAGTATTGAATTTTTTTCATTTATTTTAATTCTAGATTAATTTTAAATTTTTAATTCCCACATATTATATATTTAATATATTTATACTTAAATTTATTTCTACTAGTGAATTTAGTCAAAAGTATAATTACTATATAAGCTTTTTAATTAATAACAACATGGACCTGAATTCAATAATAGGTTATGCAATATACTCTGGAAAGGAAACTAACTTCTTAAGTCCCTTGGTTGATTGAGGAATACGTGAATCGATCCACACAGATCCTTTTAACCTGTAATGGAAAAACTGAAGCTGAACCCCCAAATTTAAAAAAAAATAAAAATAAAAAATAAAATAAAATTATTTATGGTTATTAGAGGTGATTTGTAAAAGAAATTATGTGTGGCCCTTTCAAAATTTGAACATTTTATTCTTTCATTTACAAATTTAAATCTAGTAAAATAAAAAAAAAACAAAAATAAAAACGCTAACATTGTAATTCTTACTACAACATTATAATACCCTATACACATATATTATTTTTTTATGAATTCAAGAGAGAAGAAAAAGAATGATCCACACCTGATGACCTTATTTTCTAATTATGGTTACAACATATATATATTTTCTTTTATATTTTAATAAAAGATTATACCTAGCTACTTCATTTCTATGTCTTCTTACAACCCTTGTTCTCAGTTTGCCCAATACATTAAAGGTCTTAGACTTCAATTTCATCATATTACGAGACTTTTCAAGAAAAAAAATAAAGAAATAAAATAAAATAAAATAAAAAATTTAGTGTACTTACATTTATATATATTTCTCCTTCAGAAGTCTTCTACTCTGGTTATAACATTCTGAATTGAATTATTTTGGTGGTGCGTAGATACATGCACGCAAATGTACATTTGGTTGGATGCATGGCTTGCTAGTTGTCCAAAAAGTCAGACTTCTATTTCCACGTGTTATATATAAGCATTGGGTCTCTCTTCAAAAACATATAGCATTAGAAGTGTGTGTGTGTGTGTGTTTGTGTGCGTGTGTGTATATTTCTCAAGTTCTTGGTACTCGTGTTGAATTTTGATGGTCCAGTACTGTTTCAATATATAAGGTGTACGTTTGAGAGCTTGTTACATTTTGTAATTTTGTTTTGAATAATGATTTAGAATCCAATGTTACTTATGTGAGCGAAAGCTGATATAATCATAATGTTATTAATATTATTGATGCCATAACGATATCACACATAAAATTAGTCCGATACGTTTTTGACTGTAGGACTTTCTATTATTACTTTTTTGTTTTAATCTGAAAAAAGAAATAACATTTTTTATTGTAGAGTATTTTGAATAGTAATTCAAAACATGTTTAGTTTGTTGCAATACTTTTAGAAGCAAAAACATGAATACGTATTTGGTAAAAAAGTGTTGAAATTTAAAATATACTATGGCTAGTTTTAAAATGTTTTTTCAGAGTTCTTAAATTTTCCTTTTATCTATTTATGTCTTCTTCTTTTTTTTTCTTTTTTTTATAAGTATTGTTCATCGCTACAGTACCTATTAATACACAAAAATATCAAATTGGTGTTTCTACCTTGTGCCATTTTTCACAAAGCGTTTCGATACTGTACAAAACCAAACGCAACAAAAGCATGAAAACAAAAACCCCAACCAAACAGGCCCCAAGTAGCTTGGGGTTCTCTCCGTGTGTGCGTGTGCAGGCATATGTAAGAATATGATACAGAGATACATATTTGATAGTAAAAAGATTTGAAAAAGCAAGAATGGTTCTAGTGAGCGAGACTCTCTCAGTGTTGATGCGTCAACAGAATTATTTGGCAAGGAAGTTTGTGGACAAACAATTCAATGCTGACGTTTAATTTGAAGTTCATATGAGTTTAATTTGAACATTTCAATGCTACTTCTCTATTCGTGGGGCAGGCGATGACCGGAAACCAAGTCTTTGGATGAGCAGTTTGGACATGGGGGAAGTCTCTTGTCGCGTTCATCTCTAGCTAGAGATTTTTCAAGTGAAAGAGTCGACTACCAGTCCTTCTCAGAGGATTTGGTGCTTGACTATATCGCTTAGACAATGTTATTTAGAATGAAAATTCAAATCTAGAATGGTAGCTAGAGGAGGGATTTTTATCTCTTGAATGTATTAAATAAGATTAAAGTTTTGAATTTTTATGATTCTTTTGCTGTCATTAGAACCCACAGACCGGAAAATTGAAGTTGCTCAACCTTTGATACATCAAACAAAAGAAAACTCGAGTATTATAATGTATGCTAATATTTGTTAATATATGCATGATGTGTGTGCATACGCATACATGTGTGTGTCCATTTGTATGTGTATATATGTACATATCTGTATGTTTATGCATACATGCATTACTAGCTTTCTAGAAAGGCTGATCATATACTTTTTCCAATGTATATGTGTTGATGGGTCTCTTCTGGTAGTCAGCACAATACGCAAGTTTTCTTCGCATTGTAAGACGATACCGTGTCATATATATATATATATATATATATATATATATATATATATATATATATCGACGCAATTTCATTTGCAGGAACCTACTCCTTGCTTCTTGCCCTTTTTGGCCTCTGTTAATTAACACAATTTTCATCTTGAGTTCAGGGACGTCTCAAGGCTAGATCAGATTGAAATAATTGTGAGTATTGATTTACATTTACATGTTTTTGGATGATTTTTATTTATTTATTTATCGCAATTGTGCATGGTTGGAATTTTGTTTTCAGATTTCCCTTCTCTTCATTGTACCAATCACGTACTATTGCCTAATTAATGTGTCTGATGTACATTTTTGTCCCGTTATTTATATGTAATTTTCTTTCTTTTCAATCCACTTAATGTCACATATATTGCCAATTTGGTGGAAGCTTGACATGAAAACAAGAGTATGCACCGAGCCACAAGTACAAGTTGCCTGGTGTATTGGATAGTCGTTGGGAATACGGTTAGACACATAATTTTCTTGAGTCCAAGCGCTAGTCCCATCAATAAATATATTGGGGGGATTCAAATTCACATCACATCGGCAACTATAGTTAGAATCCAGTATTTGAATTCTCGACCTCATTGCATTAAATGCTTGCTTATAAGCTTAAGCCTTAAGGTGCACAGGAACAATGAACCTAGGGGTACGGTACCCACGGGGTATACTAGAATGTTCCAACATTAGGCACAACCAATGGAGGATGCACCGTACCTTCACTGAACCACTTCCAAACCTCATCTCACATAACCAGGACTCCATTTCCCTGTCCTTATATCCCGACAACACCTCTAGTTTCAAGCCCCACTTACCTTGCCCTTCCCTCCCCATTTCTTGCCCCGTATCTTTTAAAATTCTAATAAATTGTTATACCTACTTCATTTCTATGTCTATGTTTATGTAATACCCATGTTGTAAGCATATTGTCTAATCTATCATATGACCATCTCATCGGTTAGATAGATTTGTGGGTTGGTTTCCTCTTCTGGGCAGCCATATGATCGATCAGATGGACGATCTGATCGGTTAAATGGTCTGGTATTTTCACTTTTGTCCCTGTAGTCTTGGTTAATGACTATTTTTCCCTGTGGTCATGGTTAATGACCATTTTTCCCTTGTAGTCATGGGTAATGACTCTTTTGCCCTTGTAATATTCAATTATGACCTTTTTACCCTTGATTAGCGGGTCATATCTGCTTTGACCTTTTCGCTTCCGCATTCGTATTCTAGTTGAGTCATGTAGACTCTTTTTGGGTTTCTCTTGCTGTCCTAGTAGTAGTGGTTGCCTCTAGTGACCTCTTCTTTTGTTTTCGTTATCGGGTCAAGGTTCAGGTTTATAATTGACACACCGAGTCATGGGATTTAGGGTCGTCTCCTCGTGTTTGCAAACCATGTCTTATATAGCAATTACCGGACATGCTCTCAAGCATTCTCCTACAAAATTCAAGACTTGTAATTTTTTATAATTTTTCATATTACTTCTCTACTAATGCACAATACAATGCAATTTTTCATATATTGCTCTTATTCAATGTCTTTATTTTTATAATTAACTTCTCAGAAAACACGAATTGAATGTCATTAGTTCGATACATGTTAAATAAATCTATTTGTAAGGATATTTAGGAACATGATGTTTCTCTAGAAATCATGTACACTTCATATTTCCTTTTCATATAGTTCACACGATTGGCCGAAAAACTGTTCTAACAGGTATTGCAGCTAAAAAGCAAGAATTTGAGTGGAAAAAATGGACCGCGGAAAATCAATGAAGATCATTTCTCCAAGCTGCATCCCTGCTTTCCTGTAAACATGAGGATTGGTATAGTAGGAGCTGGATCAAGTGGCTTATCTGCAGCCTATGCGCTATCAAAGCTCGGTTATTCTAATGTAACTGTTTTTGAGAAATGTCAATCTGTAGGAGGCATGTGTGAATCAGTTGATATTGAAGGTATAACTGAAACTTCTATGAAATCTTTTTTTCATAAAAATAGTATTACAAATTAGAAATTTTAAATTTCGATGAGTGTAATAATGAAAATTTTGAGAATACAAAGGATCCATGTACCAAAAAAATTGAGAAGAAAGCCAAGAATAGAGAACAAACTAAGAATGAGTTTAAGGAATATTATATTGCTAAGATATTTTGCAACTAATCAAGAACTATTTACAAAGTACAGAGTATTTAATTACAGAACTGCTTACAATAAAGCAAAATTATATTTTGTTTAAATTTCTTGATATATTAACGGATGTAATTCAATGCTTATTTCCTTACATACTGTGCTTGGAGAGAGAGACTTGCGTAAATTGTTTTTTACTAATTTCATATGTCTTAAACAGGAAGGAGTTCTGATTTGGGAGGTCAAGTTCTTGCTGTAAACAGTGCTCCTACTATCTTTCACTTGGCAAAAGAAATCGGGGCCAAACTAGAGGAAATGGACAACCATAAATTTGCTATCATTGACAGCTTCACCGGGAAATATAACGACGTTAAAGTGGTAGATGATTATGTATCTATTATCTCTCTGACCTTAAACCTCCAGGTTAGTTTCAGTTTGTGTAAGTTGACTTCAGTGTTCTTTTCTATTTTTAAAGTTCAAGAAGTGATTCTAATCTCAGTTACTTCCTCCACAGGATAAGGTGGACGTTTTTGGGCGAGTAGGGGTCCATGCCTTGAGCAACATTGCTTCGGATCTGACGCCTGAATTTCTCAAGGGTCATGGATTTAAATCTGTTCCGAAATCTGTAGGTTATGGATACACTGCCTCTGGATATGGATTTATTCAAGACATGCCTTATGCTTATGTTCATGAATTCACAAGGACTTCAATGGCTGGAAAGGTTCGGCGATTCAGAGGAGGTTACAGTAGTGTTTGGCAGAAAATCAGTGATTCTCTGCCGATAGAGGTCCACTGCAACACTGAAGTATTGGCAATTAGACGCAACTCAAATGGCGTAAGCATTTCTATAAAAACTGATACTGGAGAACAAAAAGCTTTGGAGTTCGATAAGATTATTATTTCGGGTAACTTTCCATTATGCAGTGGAAAAACCTACAAATCGCCATCTTTAAGCACCATAAGTTTGTTGAAGCTTGATGTTCTTACTTACTCTTTATGGTTCTTCCATTCATGTTATCTGATTGGGCTTTCCTTTTGCAGAAATGGAGAGTGAGCTTATAGACATGAGTGAACTCGAAAAGGAGTTGTTCAGCAAAGTCGAGACTATTGATTACTATACCACTGTTTTAAAAATTAAAGGACTAGAAGATATTCCAATGGGATTTTATTACTTTAGGGAGTTCATAGATGATCCTGCAGCTATTGGGCATCCTGTTGCAATGCAGAGATTCTACGAGGACACGGATATTTTCCTGTTTTGGTTTTATGGGAACAACGCATGTATTAGGGGATCAAAGGTCACTTAGCTTGCGATTGATGCAGTCAAAAATATGGGGGGAGAAGTTGAGAAAGTGGTATTACAACGGCGGTTTAAATATTTCCCTCATGTTAATAGCCAAGGTATTCTCAAATACTCATTCACACAGATGCTTCGGCATAATTGAGTATTGCATTACGTATTTTTTTCTTTCTTTCTTGTAGTTGGGAAAAGGCTTTGTTGAATATTTATTTCTTGTATTCCAAATGTAGATATGAAGGACGGATTCTATGAAAAGATGGAGTTTGAGCTACAAGGTCAGCGTAACACTTACTATGTTGGTGGCCTTATGGCATTTGAGCTTACAGAAAGAAACTCATCATATGCAATGGCTCTAATTGGCAAGCACTTTGCAAATAACAGTCCTTCGCCAAATATCCATATGTTAAGGTATGAAACTTCAAATTCTAAGCTTTTTTAAGAAATATTCAGCTAGTGTACAACAATTTATAATTAACTCTATAGACTTATTTGGAGCATCTATTGTTGCAGAGACTGTTTACATTGCAACCAGCTACAAATTTTAAGCAACTAGATGAATTACCAGGACTGCAGTTCCCTGATCTGTCTTCCGTTGATGACTTTTTGAGACACTGGGGAACTCATAACATCACACAAAATAAAACCCTTTATACTTGGATTAATGAAAAAGGAGAAGTGACAGGCCAGAGGACATTTACAGAACTTCATGCAAATGCGTCAAGAGTTGCTCATAAGCTCTTGACAAACCAAAAACCAGTTATCAAGTCTGGTGACAGGGTTCTTTTGGTCTACACCCCTGGCCTTGATTTCATCGATGCCTTCTTTGGGTGCCTGAGAGCTAGAGTCATTCCCATACCAGCCATTCTCCAGATCCGTCGCAAGGAGGTGGACAAGCACTTCTACATATCAAGAACATGGCAAAAACAAACAATGCAGTGGCAATTCTATCAACATCTGACTACCACACATATGTCCGTGCAATCTCTATGAAAAATATGATACTATTGACAGGAAAAGGAAAATGGTCGTCTTGATGGCCTGACCTTCCCTGGTCACATACCAATTCTTGGATCAGCAAAACTAAAGGTGTCATCCCTTAAGAAGGCATAGCTGAACAATCCGGACATCTGCCAGGAGATTTATGCTTTGTCCAATTCACTTCAGGCTCAACTGGTAATGCTAAAGGAGTCATGATCACTCATGGTGGGTTCATTCATAATGTGAAGTTGATGCGAAAGAGATACAAGAGCACATCAAGGACAGTACTTGAAAGCTGGCTCCCTCAGTACCATGACATGGGACTGATTGGAGGGCTTTTCACAAGTCTAGTGAGTGGTGGATCTGCAATTTTATTTTCCCCAACAACATTCATCAGGAATCCCCTCTTATGGCTCGAGACAATGAGCAAATACCGGGCGACTCATAGTGCTGGCCCCAACTTTGCTTTTGAACTCATTGCGAGAAGATTGGAGTCTGAAAAGTATAAAGTACAGAATATCAACTTGTCCTCCATGGTTTTCCTCATAGTTGCTGCTGAACCAGTGAGGGCAAAAACACTCAGACGATTCATCGAGTTAACTAGGCCTTTTAGCCTTTCCCAAGAGGTGCTTGCTCCTGGATATGGCTTGGCAGAAAATTGTGTGTATGTAAGTAGTGCATTTGGAGAAGGAAAACCAATCCTGGTAGATTGGCAAGGAAGAGTTTGCTGTGGTTATGTAACTCCAAATGATCCAGATGTTGACATCAGAATTGTTAATCCAGATACTGGTAAAGAACATGAAAGGCCTGAAAAGGAAGGGGAGATATGGATTAGTAGTCCGAGTGCGGGAATTGGGTACTGGAGCATGGAAGATTTGAGTCAGAAGACCTTCAGGAATGAGTTTTAGAATCACGCTGGAAAGAAGTACACAAGAACCGGAGACCTTGGACGGATTAGAGAAGGGAAATTATTTATCACTGGAAGAATAAAAGATCTCATTATTGTTGCTGGAAGAAATGTGTACTCATCAGACATTGAAAAGACAATTGAGTGTTCATCTGAGCTTCTACGCCCAGGATGCTGCGCTGTGATTGGTGTTCCAGAAGATATTCTACTAGCAAAAGGTATAGCAGTTCCTGAAAGTTCTGACCAGGTTGGATTGGTTGTGATTGCAGAAGTTTGTGAAGGTAAAGCTGTTGGTAAGGAAGTTATTGAACTGATTCAAACCCGTGTTGCTGAAGAACATGGTTTAGCTATTGCTTCTGTTGTGCTGATCCAACCACGAACCATTTGTAAGACCACATCAGGAAAGATCAAGAGATTTGAATGTCTCAAGCAGTTTATTGATGGCACTTTGAATGTGATAGAGAAACCAGTTCTTACACGAAGATTGTCAGACCCGTTTACGAGAAAAGCATGCCAACCTCAGGTGACAAGCAATTATGTTTCTAGTAATCCTAATATTTCTAGACAAGAAATTATGGATTTCCTGAAGAGTTTACTCTCAGAGCAGACAGGAATTGCTTTTCCAAATATTTCCATCACTGAGAGCCTAGTATCCTATGAGATAGATTCAATTGCTGTGGTTCGGGCAGCTCAAAAACTTTCTGATTTCCTTGGAGTTCCAGTTGGGGCAATTGACATCTACACAGCTACTTGCATTGAAGATTTGGCAAATTTTGCCGAGAATCTCCTAAAAAAGACTCAACCTCAGTTAATTGCCCATCCATCCTATCCTACCAAAACCAATGATAACTCTAGGGACTTGGTAATTGAAATTCCAATGTCCCACAAGTTGTGCATTTGGTTATTTCAACTCCTGGCTCTTACTTATGTTTCCATGATGATAATAATCCCTGCATATCTATTGATTTCTGTTTATATGACATTGACCTCTGCTAGCTATAACCTGATAAAGAGAACTCCCTGGTTTGGTTACTTAATTTCCTTGGCTTGTGCTCCTCTTGCTTGGATCCTTTGCATACTCTCTACCTGTATATGCATTGCTTTCTTTGGGAATTCATTCTTGCAGCCTAACTACGTTATGAGCTCAGAAATTCCCATTTGGTCATTGGATTTCGTTAAATGGTGGGCACTCCACAAGGCCCAAGAAGTTTCTTCAAAAGTTCTGGCAGTGCATTTGAGAGGAACAGTGTTCCTGAAATACTGGTTTGTGACGGTTGGGGCCAGGATCGGAACATCAGTTTTGCTTGACACCGTTGACATTACAGACCCTTCTCTAGTTTCAATTGGAGATGGAGTAGTGCTTGCAGAAGGAGCATTGTTGTAAAGTCATGAGGTGACAAATGGGGTCTTGAGTTTTGGCTCCATCAGGATTGGCCGAGATTCTACTGTTGGTCCTTATGCTGTAATTCAGAAGGGGAGTGTTGTGGAAGATGGAACTGAGGTACCAGTTCTGCAGACAAGTGAAGGAAGCAAAATCCAATCTAAGACTGGCAATGCTGCTGCTATTCAAAAGGTTAGTAGCTACAATATGTCCTATATATTTCAATATTGACATTAATCTTCTCTAACTATTGTTTAAAAAGTTAAAAAGTCTATCCATAGTGATTTGAAATACTGTCAAGCACCAACTGATCTAAAAGCTTAAGCACATAGAGACAGGGTATAGCATGCTTATTTAATACTACACCACATGTTTCCCCTCTTCGGTATGCCATCCACATGAAACATATTGTGTTTTATCATATAGGTGTCGCCGAACAATGGTAGGTTTTATACACAAAATATAATGAGAGCAACTATGAAATTAAATTAATTGACCACAAAATATCGAAAAAATTTAAATTTTATTCACAGTATTAAGAATTAAAATATTATCTATGTATTCATGAGGCCTTGGTTTGCTTCTTCACTGAGGGGACTTGATGCTCTACTGTTTAATTTCCTTGTTATTCAAATTTTTTAGTTTCAACTTAGAATTAGAGATAATTGGGAAAAACAAAGGAGAGAGAGAGAAAGAGAAAAAAAAAAAAAAAAAAAACAGAGAGACACAGAAAGAAAATGTGGTCTGTTATAACAATTTTTTTAGGACTGGGTAGGTGGAAAACTAGTATAAATAAAGGAGCTATGTGTGTGTGTTTATACACTCTCTTGTAGGTTTCTCGTGTGCGAGTGTATACATCAAGTTCTTCGAGTTATTAGTTATAAGAAATGTAGTAAATATTAAATATATTACTAAAATATATTTTTCTCTTGCAATTACACAGGGAAGGTTTCTTTGTGCTCAAAGCAACTAACTTTTTGAGACATGAATATGTCTATATGAGATATACAAAGAAAGATTTAAATAAATATATACATAAGTATATGAAAGCGTGGTTTAGCCATCATAATACTGAAGATACTATTTACAACTACAAATATATTATTCTCATGTGGCTTTTGGTTCTGATAATTACATATATGTACTAATGGGGCACAGTCTTGCACTTTTTCTTTTTTCTTTTTTCTTTTTTTAAATATGACTACAAATAATTCAAGATATATATATATATTACAACTGACACCTTCTGTTTTTCTACCTTTGTTGCAGGAAGAAATGGTATAAGAAATCATGAATAAAACCAATGAAAAATTTGTATCTTTTTACCACTTCTTGGGCATTTATGCAGTTGTTTTCCTCAGCTGTCTATCTGCTGCTATTGCTTACTTCATCTTACTTTGGCTAGCACATAAGCCTCCTTCCTTTCAACACTTCAGTTTTGTCTACATATGCGGAACATTTCACTGGTTACCATTCACCATTGTAGCATATGCAACTATGTTTGAAAGTGTTCCTTCTTCAAGCCCTTTTCAGTTTGCCATCGCGGTTTCAATTTCTTACCTGGCTCATGGTCTTATCCTCTGCTTGATCACCAGTGCTTCAACCCATGTTCTCTCCAAAACACAAGTTCCAAGCAGAGCACACCTTGAGTCTTGGCTTCATCATCGAATTATCATTGCTTGCCATCTCAGATTTGCCAAATTCCTTTCTGGAACAGAAGCCTTGTGCATGTATTTCCGCTTTTTGGGAGCAAAAATCGGCCAGCATTGTTCTATCAGAGCCATTAATCCTATCACAGAACCAAAATTGATTTCAATTGCTGATGGTGTCCATTTAGGCGACTTCAGCCGAATCATACCTGGACTCTATACCTCTAGTGGCTTTGTTCGCGGAAAAATTGAGATAAGGGATAATGCGGTTATTGGAAGTCAAAGTCTTGTCCTCCCTGGTTCTGTTATTGAGAATGATGTTATTCTTGGCGCGCTCTCAGTTGCACCAATGAGATCAGTTCTTCAAAAGGGGGGTGTCTTTGTTGGATCTAAAATACCAGTTATGGTAAAGAACAGCATGCATATTCTGGATGACCGGTTAGAGGAGATGGACTTAAAATATAAGAAGGTAGTCGAAAATCTTGCTGCAAATTTAGCTGCCACGACGCTAAAGGTCAGATCAAGATTCTTTCATCGAATTGGTGCTGCTGGAAAGGGATTCTTGAGGCTCTACAATGACATCCCTACTTCCAAGAACACAACATCTTCAGCCCCGGAAAGATTTACCCTATCATCATCCGTCACAGTAACAGCTTAAGTTACCACGATGATGCAAGGATTGATCTACGAGGTGCAGCAATAAGGATCCTTTCAGTTGGAGGTGGTCATGATACTCCACTTCTTGATCTGACATTAAAGACAGGCAAGGCGTTTAATGCCCGTACCATTGGAGACTTTGCAATGTGGCTTGTGTGTGGCAACGCAGCACGAGAAGAGTGTGTGAAGCATGCTCCACATGTCCGGGAAGCAATTTGGGACTCCCTCCGTGGTGCAAACTCATACACTGAGCTACATTATTATTCAACTTTTAGCAGGCTGTTTAGATTTAAAGATGGACAGGAAATGTATGTTAAATTCAAGTTGAGGCCTTTCGATGATAAGATTGGTGAGGATTTTGGTAAGGTGGAGCCTGTAGGAATACTTCCACCAGAAATTGGTTTTATCCCAAGGGAAGCAAATGATTCGCGCCCACTATTTTTCCTCGCTGAAGATTTTCAAAGCCGTGTGAATTCCCCTGACAGGGTTAGTTATGTCCTTCAACTGCAAGCCCGGGCAATCCTACAGGACGAAGGCATCCGTGACACTGCACTCGACTATACCAAGCCATGGGATGAAACAGAATTTCCATATATAGATGTGGGAGAGATTACTATTGATCAAATGCTTACTGAAGAAGAGTCAGAAAAGCTGGAGTTCAATCCTTACAGGCAATGCCACGAAGTGGACGTCATCCGGGCTACATCTTGCTCCCAGAGTGCTTCAATTGATCATGACCGCTCGATAGTGTACGAGATATGCCAGCATTTACGAAACAGGAAGCCATTTCCAGAGGCGTGGAAGGTCTTCCTAGAGCAATCCGACATGAAACCAGACCTTTCTGGTTGTCCAATGGCAGCAGCATTAGAGAAGGAAGATACCCAAAAAGTGAAACTGACAAGAAAATGGTATCAAACCTTGTAGCTCATTTTGGCTCAACCATTACTACAGACACTTCTGCCTAATTTCCTGATAGGGTTGGTCATCTTTGGTCCTCTAAACTGGGTTCTATACATGAAGGAGACAAAGAAGCTTCCTTTGCATTGGTTACTGCCTGTTTTCTGGGTTTATTCAGGGGTTTTAGCTGGACTAGTTTGTGTTGTGAACAAATGGATTTGGGTAGGAAAAAGGAGAGAAGGTGAGAGTGCGCTGATTTGGAGTAAAGAGATCTTTATGGACACTATATGGCAGGCCATAAGGACATTGGTTGGGGACTATTTTATGGAAATGACAAGTGGGTCTGCTCTGTTTGGGCTGTGGATGAGGCTGATGGGTTCAAGAATCAGGTGGGACCAAGGAGTGTATGTTGATAGCATGGGTGCTGTGATGAATCCTGACATGGTGAGGATTGAAAGGAATGGGTGTGTTGGGAGAGAAGCTCTGCTGTTTGGACACATATATGAAGGTGAAGGAGGGAAAGTGAAGTATGGGAAGATTAGGATTGGGGAAGGTGGGCTTGTGGGGACTAGAGCTGTGGCCATGCCTGGAGTGACAGTGGAGGGTGAGGGGAGTCTTGGTGCTCTTTCCCTGGCAATGAAGGGAGAGAGTGTTAAGTAAAGGTGGAAAGACTCTCCTGTGTAATATGATCAGTCGTGTTTGCGAGCTCTAATTTTATATGGCACCACTTAAACTCTGGTTAATGACCTAGCAAAAATTCTCCTAGTTTGTCAAAATATTGTAAGCCTCTTGTATTTTCTTTATATTTGAATAAAAAAGACTAAAAATTAATATTTATTTGAAAAATACCTCTATTTTTCATTCGCTTTCTTCAATTTCCTCTTGCAGTTCCTCTCTTCCTTCTATCTGAATTTGTAATCAAACTGAAGCTTGAAAGGGCTTCTGAAAAAAGAGATGGTTGGCTTGAGACAGTTGAAAAAAAGCTGAATTAACTACTTCTGTTTTATGCATCAAAAATGTATTGTCTGTAAATCGTATAAGAACTTGGTTGACGAATGGCATTGAGGATAATTATCCCAAAAGACAATACAGACAAATGGCATTGACACGAAAGAGACAATACTTTATTGTAAAAAACAAAAAATCAAGAACAAATTCATAATAAAGAAACTGTGTTATACAATCACATTCAACCCTCCATCTTGGGTATTCGATATTTAGATACAAGAAACATAGAATCAGAATGGTATGTGTAAAAGCAGTCCATTTTTATATCAACCAATCTGTCTGACAAGTTCCTACTGGAAGAGCCTGAAGACAAATATGGGACCATGGAAGTCAATGAAGCTATTTTCAGCTTCCAATGACTCTAAATATATAGGTTCTCTGGGTTCCTCATTCACCCCACTCTGTGTTGCATATTCCAATGCCATCTCATAGTCCACCTGCAAATACACATCCCAAAATGAAAAACATAGGAAATTTCAAGTCCATATTGCCACAATCATACGACATAAGAGTCTTGCTGTGGAGTAGAGAGAAAAATTGAAAGTTTCCTTCCAAATGTAGCAGTTGCAATATTCTAACAACAAAATTACACGAGTCTCATCAAAAATGCATAAGGGTGCTCAACCTATTTGATTTATTGACATGAGAAACAAGTGTAAGACAGCGCGGAGCATAGTTGTCAGGAAGTTTGAAACTAGAAAGGATGTGGAAGCTTATTTTCAGGGGACAGAGCCATGTCTGGCATGAAAACACACATCCGGTTAACACATGAATCATGTTTAAGAACTTCGAAGAGGAATCTCAGTGCCTTATTACGAAGGGGAAGGGGTAACATTCTCATCAGACCACATTTGCTTAAAAGCTACAAGTGGTGGCATGTTCAAGTTTAAGAGACTACTAATTTATATAGAAATTTCATGATAAATCCTCCATGAAAGTTCCTCAGTATAAGGTATTTTACCTAGAATGTATTCAATGGTACAATTGGCACAAAACTTTTATGCAATGAAAAAAAACACACACACATTACTCCTTTTAAGTGTTTAAGCTGTCGAAAAATTACTATCAATCAACTTGACTTGAAAATTTCAGAAGTACAGTTTGCTTGTGTTCAAGAAAGTAACACCATTCTGGGTGCTGATTTAGACCCGTTAGTCTCAGGTATAAAATTTGCTGTGGCCCAATTATAAGGTTTAAAGCTACATAATTACTACTAGGGAAACAAAGTTTTGCATGTGGCTCAGGCATATGGTTCAGTAAAAGTAAAGTACACATTGCATGCAATGCTAATCTGAACATGGACTACATGGTACATTCGATGAAACGACTCCATCTCCTTAAAATGGACTTGCTGAGATCATTTGATATGATTACCAATTTAAAGAAAAAAATGCACTGACTATACCAGATGGAACCCTCAATATGGCAGTAAGTGTAACCTTTCTCATTCAACCTAGGACTATGCCAGTTTTTTTATGCTCATTTCATCCAGAACACTTGGCACAGACCGAGGACCGGTTTGGCCAAACATCACATGCCAGCGGATGTGGTCACCATCATAGGTACTCAAGATATTGTGTCTGGAGAGGTGGATAGATAGGACTACGAGTTGCTAGATCAGGTTTTATTGCGAGCCAAAAGTACTACGAAAACATCCATACAACTAAGAAGCCCACCTGTTCGACATGTTGAGCCAGCTTTTCCCTGAGCGTGTCTTTTGTTATCACACGAGCTGACACTTTTTTTAGTAGTTCTGCATCCTCATCTTCGAAGCGTTTCTTCTTCGACGCATGTGAGTGTGCCATTTCTCTCAAGACATCATAGATAGCACTTGTAGCATCTGGAATGTACCTGGCACCAATAAAAAGAATTGATTTGAGACCACCTAATGAAACAAGAATGATTTTCACTGTTTAGCACATGGCATACAAGAACATAGACCAAGTGTATTTACCTGCTCAAATTTCGTTTTCTCTCCTGCTGCTCACGAGCCTGGATTTTCTTCACTATTTTGGATTTTAGTTGGACACAACACTGCTGAATAGAAGTCTGTAGAGGTAATATTGTTAGCGTACCGATTGTTTCAAGATTGCAATTCACTTCTTAACTGACAAACACCCACCTTAACAGCGGAAGCTATCTCTTTTATATCATCTCCAATATATTCCTTTCCCGTCCCTTTAAAAGGGATTTTTGTGCTTACAATGCTCACAAAGACGCCAATCTTATCTTGTGTCTGGTTAATCTTGTAACTATTCCAACTGACAGGAAATACTTCAGTTAGATATTCTGTGAGCAATGCACCATGACAACTCCTTATCACTCAACCTAGCCCAACCCCCACTCCCCCAGGAAAAATAAAAATAAAAATATCCTCCAAGTAAGAGCATGTATAAGAAAGGACTTCAAATTTCTTTTCGTACAAATATAATGTCTTACTTGATTCTCTTCAGGGCTGTCCTGGTGACAACATCAGCACCTTGTTCAAATAGAAGTGGAATCCGGTTTGCAAATCTAAATATATTCAACCCCTAGAATTTAAGCAAGCACAGTTGATCTACAAATGTCAGTAACTGGACTAACGAGTGAAGAAGGAATTTTAACCTTGTGACTAGCTTTCTACTATACTAAATATATAGTAAAGCAAATACAGCATGCTTAAAAGATCAGTAGTTACTAAATGAAGTTTGTAATTTGAATCAGCCATCTGAATGGTCTATTAACTATAATGAAAAAACACATTCTCACCAGACTTGGACAATAATTTTGACAGCTAGGTAAGTTATATGGCAAATTGAATAGAATAATAAATAATAAATAAATAAAGAAAAGAATAAAGAAAGAAAAAGTAAAAAGGAAACGTTCCAGCTTTAAGTCAGTCGCCTGCATGCATAGGATTATAGCAATTGATGGCTGTAGCCAAATCACACTGACCAATCTAGTATAAACTCCATGTCTATTTATTGAACAAAATGCAACCTCGCAATTCCAAATACATACCTGATTTTAGAGCTGTGCATTTAACATTAATAGAGTTGCTACATTCGAGGGTGGAGTACATCCCATATGTAAAACATGACCATCTTGTGAAGTGGATAGGTTTTCAGTAACATAAAAAAATTAATACTTCATACGATTAGTATGTTTGCTACTGTCATTAAGTCAAATACAGCAGCTAGTGCACTAGACCGTTAAACAAAAGTGCTTGCTTGTCAAGAGGGTATCTTTAGGAATCCATGTAATAGTGTAATAAATATCGAAGAATTTAAGTAGCCCAAAATTATCACGTAGGCTACTGGAAAATCACTTACATGCTTAACATCTTTTCCACCCACACTGACTCCAGCTTCCACAATGAATGGGTGACCTTCAAAAACGTGAGCGCTGCACAAGAATAAATTGTGTATGTTGCTCACAATTATTTAATTTAAATATCCTATTATCCTAGACTTGCTACAATGTCATATACAAGTCAGCATGATAAAAAAATATGAAAGAGGTAGATGTGGAAAGCTCAATATCAGATACAACCTTCCAGAATAAGTTGCAACCATGTCTGGATGCAGCTCTTTTATAATTCCAAGACGAAGATTGTATTCCCCAGCAGGACTGAGACACTGCAAATAGGTTACTATTGATAATATAAATTTAAAACGATAGGGATAATAATAAATACAATACAATAACATTGGAATTAATTATAACAGAAAAAACAAATAATAAAACACAAAGAACAGCTTACATCACCACTAGGGTCATCAAATTTAGCTTGACGGAACAACTGATGTATGCGTACTATTTGTTGAGAGGTTAGAGATTTTACAGGCATTTTTGGTGTAAAATCCAGACCCATTTCTCCTGAAACATCAGAGCATCATTTTGTAATGAATTAATGTAAGCATCATGCAACATTACATGTATGAACACATCAAACAAATCAACATCATTAAACGGATTAAATTGCAACAATTTAAAATATGTTAAAGAACCAATTGGTGCCCCATGGAAAGCATACAAATTTAGAATAGAATCACGCACTCAACTGATGTATCAAGACACATAATTGTTTGACAAGATGCACTCAAGTAATACATCTACCGCTTTATTTGTCCATCGACGATTGAACATATCGTGAATATAATAAGTGCGTACACTCCTCAAGGAGCATTAGATGACACTACAAAGAAACTCTTTTGGGACTAGTTAGATGAGTTGATGCAAGCTATACCTAATCATGAGAGCATTTTCATAGGCGGTGATTGTAATGGACATGCAGGTGTTGATAGGATAGGACATTCACGAATCCATGGGGGATATGGTTTTGGAGAGCGAAATGAGATAGGAGAAACACTTCTAGACTTTGTAAAAGCATATACCTTAACTATAGCTAACACTTCCTTTGAAAAAAGAGGAGAGCATCTAATAACATTTCAAAGTGGATTAAGTAAAACACAAATTGTATAGAAGAAGGCAATAGGCCTAATGTAAAGATTGTAAAGTGATACTGGGGAGAGCCTCACAAACCAACATCGCATACTACTTAATTTTAGACATATTAAGTGGAGGGAGTTAAAAGGTAGTAAAGTAACCACATTTGAAGAACAAATACAAAAGGAAAATCAAAGGGATTGCAATGATGATGTAAATAACTTGAGGCTCAAAATGGCATTATATATTAGAAATAAGGCAAAAGAAGTTTTGGGCAAAACTAAAGGAGAGAAATTCATTAAGAAAGAGACATGGTGGTGGAGTGAGGCAACAAAAAAAAAAGGGCGCACTAAAGCATGACTAAAAAGTAAGCTAAAAGAAGACTTACACAAATATAATAAACTCAAATGTGAAGCAAAGAAGATAGTAAGTAAAGATAAACAAAGCTCAAATTAGATGTATTAAGGACATAGATAGCACAATACTAATCAAAGAAAGTGATACATTAACTAGATAGAATAGTTATTTTCAAAATTTATTCCTTATTTTGAAATTGATAAGTATGTATTGCATAGTTTAGTTATCCTTTATATACTTATAATTAATATGCTTATGATCACACAAGCACCTTACTTCGATCAGACTCGCGCCATATGTTGCAACTTGCGCCTAGGCTCCAGACGACCTTTGACGCCTTAGTGTGCCTTGAGCCTTTAACCATTTATTGAACAGAATGGAATACAAATCCAAGGAGAATGTTCTAAGCTTAATTCAGAAATTGATGCTAACAACCAGAAGACTGTCAATGCTGAATTTCTATGAGTACGGAGTCTCCTGATCCTAACTCTGATAATTGTAATCTTGTTGATTTGAATCCCATCAGAGATATCTCAGATACTTCCCCAGTGTTTGAAGTCCATTCCCTGGGGATAATGAACAGCCAAGATATTCAGATTGTCATTCCTTTGCCTCAGCAGTGACCTTATCTCCCAACAAATTTGTGACTCTAAATGAAGTTAATACAGAGATTGAGATTGACCACTCTCCTAGCAACAATGCTGCTCAGCAAGAAGCTGTCATACAACAAAACTCAAAGGGAGGAAAAGAAACCGATAACAAGAAGAGTAACCAGAGTAATAATAACCAGAACGATTCCACCAGTAAAAAAGTTGGCCAGAATAATCAGAAGAATGCTGATAAGCAGGGTTAACAAGGGAGTTATTACTCCCTAAGGAGGTAATTCTCTTCCCTTCTCTATGTAAGGGTGCTGGAACATTAGAGGGCTTAGTAGCCCTAGTGAAGAACAAGAAATAAGGAATGTTCTTAGACAATTTAATTTAGCCATTATGGGAATTCTTGAGACCAGAGATAGAAGTATCAATAAGAATAAGGTGCTGAAAACCTTAATTCCTAATGATTGAATTTTGTTTGATGATTATAGAAAATTTACCCTGGTTAGAATTTGGCTCTGCTGGCATCCAAGCAGAGTGGATTTGCATATCCTTAGTCACTCGGGTCAGGCAATTCACTGATTTTTTTTTTATTAAGGATTTCAATTCTCATTGCATTCTATCTTGCATCTGTGGGGAGCACACTCTTGCTCTTACAAGACACTTACGGAATGATCTCATCCGCATTGCTTCCATGGCATCAAATTCTCCTTGGATTACCTTTTATGACTTTAATGTCATCCGTTCAGCTTCAGACAAAATGAGTGGGTCCCTTGATTGGCCTAACTCAGCTTTTGAGTTTCAGAAATGTACTAAAAAAGCTGAGATTATGGATTTAGCATTTAAAGGCCTGTTATTTACTTGGAATAATGGCAGACCTGGGCAGGATTGCATCTGCAGAAAAATTGATAGAGTTTTGGTCAATGATGCCTGGAATCAGGCTTTTCCTAACTCTGAAGCTTATTTTCACCCCCAAGGTCTGTCAGACCACTCGTTGACGACTGTGTCTTTGAGTCAGCTTGCTCAGAAAACTAAGAAACTCTTTAAGTTTTTCAACTTCATGACTGAAGCTGATGATTTTATGCAACTTCAGTGGCCAGAATCTGGAATGTTAGAGTTGGAGGTTGTCCCATGTTTAGGGTATACCATAAACTCAAAACTTCTTAAAACTGAACTCAAGAAGATCAACAGAAAGCAGTATAGTAATTTATCCAAAAGAACCCTTCAAGCCAAGAATAACATGCATCTTATCCAAACTCTCCTCCAATCAGATCCTATGTCAGTTGACCTTAGTCAAACAGAGAAAGTTAGTATTAATTTATACTAAACTAAGTGCTGCTGAAGAGTCCTTTAAACAGAAGTCCAGGGTACAATGGCTCAATCTGGGAGATCAGAATATTAGTTTTTTTCTTTAAATCCATGAACTCTAGAAGGGATGTGAACCAGATCAGATCTTTGACTACAGCAGATGGTTTTAACTTCTATCATGTAGAAATTATCTGATAGTAAAGATGAAGCTGTGAATTTCTATCAGGATTGGCTCAATGGTGACAATCAATTATCCACTGATATCTCTCCATGATTTTCTAAAACTCTTCCAAATGATTTTCATAATGATTTAGTGGCTGATATTTCTCCAGAAGAGGTCAAAGAGGCAATCTTTTTCATGAAAGATGGAAAGAGTCCTGGCCCGGATGGCTATACCCCTCACTTCTTCAAAAAATGCAGGGATATTGTTGGTACCAAGGTTACCTTGGTTGTTCAATTCAGGTTTTCCTCAGAGAGAATTCTTTTTTCTTTTCTTTTTTTGATAAGTTTCCTCAGAGAGAAGTCTTAAAGAGATGAATTCCACAGCTCTTACCATGATCCCTAAGTCTGGTAATCCTTTTTCTCTTTCTGATTGCAGGCCAAAAGCCAATTGTAAACACCCTATATAAATGCATCACTAAGATCTTAGCCAATAGACTCAAGCGTGTGCTTAACCTCCTCATCTCCCCAAACCAGACTGTTTTCATCCCCCACATAAAAATCTCAGATAACATTTTTAACTCCCAAGAGCTATTGAGGGACTATCACAAAATTCAAAACCCGGCTAGAGTTGCCCCCAAAATTGACACTAGAAAAGCCTATGATACCCTGAGTTGGAACTTCATTATTGCTTCCCTTCAAGTTACGAATTTTCCTCAGAAATTTATAGAATGGATTTACATGTGTATCTCATCTCTTTCTTTCTCAGTGGCTATAAATGGTGAATTATTTGGGTACTTTAGAAATAGCAGGGGTATTAGACAGGGTAATTCTATCTCACTCTCACCCTACATCTTTGTTCTTTGTATGGAAGGTCTGAATGGGCTTTTTCAACAGGAAGTTGCTGCTGGAAATTTCAATTATCATTGGAGATGCTCAGACATTGCTCTCATTCTTGTATGCTTTGCTGATGATTTGTTTGTCTTTTCTGAAGGGAACTTGGAATATGTACAAACTGCTAACAGGGTCAACAATCTTTTGCTTCTCAGCCAGGCCTTTATCCTAATTTCAGCAAGAGCAGAATTTACATGAGTGGTGTTTCTGATCTTGATAAACACTATATTCTATCTGCAGTGGACTTCTCAGAGGGTACATTACCAGTTAAATACCTTGGGGTTCCTTTGATAACTTCAAGGCTTAAAAATAATGATTGCAGATGTTTAATTGTAAGAATAACAGCTAGGGTCAGAAACTAGACCTCCAATTGGCTATCTTACTCAGACAGATTGCAGCTTATTAAGGCTGTGTCATTCTCCATTCAGGTTTATTGGACCTCTCACTTCATCCTTCCAAAGAAAATTTTGGATGCCATACAGCAAACTCTTAGAAGATTTCAATGGAAGGGAACTAGTTTGAACAGATGGGGATGCAAAGTGGCTTGGTCTGAGATCGGTGGGCCTTTCAGTGAGGGTGGTTTGGGGATCAAATATTTGCACTCATGGAACAAAGCTGTCATTGCTATGAATACCAACTACCTGCTTGAAGGTCTGATTTCCAATTCAGAAACTATATGGATCAAATGGATCTACTCTTACCTGTTGAAATGGAAGAATTTTTGTACTGTTAAATGCCCAGCTCTGCCTCTTGGATTTGGAAACATATTTTACTTCAGAGAGACTCTCTAAGGTCCAAATTCAAGCACTTACTTGTTTCATGCAAAGAAACTTCTCACTGGCAGACTATTGGCTCCCATGTGGAGCTATTAGTGCAAGGGCACAGAATTATTGATGACACTGGGATTCCTCATGAAACTGGCCTACTTCTGATCAGCAGAATATTAGGGATATCAAAGCTCTGCTTGATTCCATCCCTATTCCTACTGGTCTGGGCACTGATAAGGTTATTTGGGCTGATACCAACAAACCTTTTTCTATCAAGGATGCATATGAGTCCTTCAGAATTCATAGAGACGGATGGAAATGGGCTGGGGCTGTTTGGTTTAAAAAGGCTATCCCAAGACACTCTTTTCTCCTTTGGTTAGCAGCTAAAAATAGGCTGCAAACCAATTTGTTGATGCAATGGGGTCTAAACCAAAATAATACCTGTATTTTATGCAGAAATTTTCCTGAAACTTTATCACATTTGTTCTTCCAATGCTTTTATTCTCTCAAGATTTGGAATGCCCTAGCCTCTTTGGAAGGATTTAATTCGCCCTATACATGGTCCCTTAGTATGTTACTTGATTGGACCTCTGCTCACTGCAAAGTTAAGCAAGACTGGAGGAACCGGGTTCACAAGATTGGTTTGCTGCTTCAGTATATCATCTATGGAGAGAGGGAAACAATAGAAGATACTCCAACAGCTTCTTGGATGATAAAACCACTCCGACTAAGATTTGAAAAGACATTAAACTGAAGATGCAGTCTTCTTGGAGTAATTTTGATCTGCCTTTCCATATTTTTTACTCCTGGTCTTCTAGGCACTGTTTCTGGGCTTGTTTTCTTGTTTTTTTTGACATTAGTGTTTGCCGTCTTCCTTTTGTACTTTGATTCTCTTTTACAAAATGCTCCATCATTAAATAAGAAAAGGGAAAAAAGTACTAATAATAATAATAAATAATAAAAAATAATTAAAAAAAAGGAAAAATACATCATAATCTCAGTTGCTAAATGAGGTTTCCCAATTAATTAAAATGTAAGAGAACATATGATTTTCATGACACAGTGTTACGCCACATGACTTATAATTGTACAAGTCATTTCATTTGACATGCCAATTGACTGATAAATGTTTCACAAAAGTGAGAAAGAAAGACCACTTTAAGAACTTTCACTACTTTATTCAGTGTAGCATTATGCCACATGACACTTAAATGCAACTTTCTAACATGCACCCCAGTAGAGAGATAATAAATCAGCTTCAAATTCTTACCAATCAAACGTTCAGCATAGGGTTTTCCTATATTCACAAACTCATGCTGAAGAAACTGCAAAAGGTTCTGCTTTGAAGTTTCAGCAATAAGGCGTTTGATGAGTAGTAAATCAACAGCTGATGGATGGTACCTTGTCTCCAGAGGAACTGGAGGCATTATATCTGTTCTTCTTGCAAATCTTATAGTGATATTTTTACTTCATAACAGGAAAAAGCTGTTAGTTCATTTAGCATAAGACAATCATGTAGGGTGCATGCGCGCGTGCCATGGTTGTCAAAATTACAATCCAGATCGCAGGATTACAATATCCTACGATCCCAATTTGTTAAATCGATCAGATCACATGAAAAATCATTTGGAAGCAGGATCACAATAGGATCGGAAGTAGTATTGCATATGATCATAGGATCCAACCAATCCTAAGAAATCGTGTTGTTTTGTTCTTCTTCTAAATTAATTTGGGGCTACATTCCATTCAGGGCAAAGAAATTTTATGCTTTTAGTATAAAGGCCAACTCTTCACCCTAATTGCATTTGGGAAAAATAAATAAATAAAAACAATAACAAAAAGCAGAACCAAATGTCAAAGGTAGACATGATCCAGCTTTGAACTTCAAAGGTATGGCTCAAAATTTCAAAAAGTTCCTATGTTGCTCTGTTTTTTATTTCATTTTTTTCTTTATTTTTTTAAACAAAAAGCAGAGAGAACTTCGTTCTTGCACCTATTCTTTGCCCATTCTAATCCAAAAAGAGAGAGACGTCTTTTTTTGTCCCCCTGTTGTTCTCTCTCTCTTTCTGTGTTTTGTTCTTTTTCCTGAACCAAAAAACAGTCTTTTCAACTAATTTGCTCAAATAATTAGGCAATTAAATTGCTCTCTTCTCTCTCTGTTTCTCTATTCCATTACTCTATTTGTTTAGGCTCTACTATAATTGCTTCTATGAGATTATGCTTAGCTATGTTTTTGTATAAAGAAAATAAAGAAATTGGTTTCAAGTGTTTTCCATGCATGTTACAGTCTTATTATATTTTAGTGTTAATTGAATTTCACTAGAATGTTGATGGTGTTGGTGTTTAGCCTTATCTCTATTTATTTTGAAGAATTTTTTATAATAAAGTTAGTTTGAGTTGCATTTTGCTACTTTTGTAGAAACCTAAAATCCTCAAACCGATCCTATGGACCCCCCATCAATCCCACATAGAATCTCAACTTTGACAAATGTGCACTCGCGCATGCGTGCGTGTGTGAGTGTGTGTGTGTGTGTGTGTGTGTGTGAGAGAGAGAGAGAGAGAGAGAGAGAGAGAGAGAGTACTCTGATGTGTCAGCTACAAATTTAAAGAGAAATTGGGCATAGGGTGTGATAACAGCCATTTGACGCATATAATGCAATATCTTGGACTGGAAAAAGAACCAAATAAATAAATAAATAAATAAGCTAGTAGTCAATAATTATTATTGGTAACTATTCCCAACAACTTCATCACTAGTGATCTAAATTAATTGCCTAATTTGTTTATATTAAAGTTCTCCAAGTAAAGAAAGATACAAAAAGAAATCATGCGATATGGGCAACTTAAGTAATACATACACGGTAAGTTGTCCAATTTCCCTCGATAACAACTTGGATTTCAGCTCCATGCCACCTTTCTTTCTTGTCCCGTTTTTCATGCAAATGAATGTGAGGGATGTTTCTAAATTTGAAAGAAGCAACAATTATATTGTGAAGAAAGAACTATCAAAATGCATTGCCCCCAGACCATATTCACATGTATGTAATTATAGTTGTAGATTCTGAAATACAGCCTTTTGTCATACATAAATTTTAAATCATACCGATGGATATCTATATCCAGCCTGCAGAATGAAATAAAATTTTGACCCTTCAGTGACGAGGATATCTCAATTGGAAGTCCTGTACTCATCTTGGACCAAATTAGAGCCTGCAAAAGTCCAGCACAGATAAAATGGCAATGCTTATCAGGTTTTAAGCAAAAGTCTATGGTAGATCAAACTGTTATTTGCATTATGTCGCGACAATCAAACGGAGAGGAAAAGGAACTAGACTGCACAAAGAAATCAGATGGATGGGCTTTCTATCTGAAACATCAAAAAATGAGAAAGCGTGTTTGCACAAATTCTTACGTAAGAGTTGCAGGACGACAAGAAAGGGGAGCTGAAGTTATGAATTGCATGGGAGAATCAAGTTAATCAACATCATTTGCAATACAATATAAAATTGCCTTATCAATTATAAGAGATCAAAGTACCATAAAATGGCGATAAGATGACAAAACATTACCATCTTAGCACCCAGTCCAAACTTTCCTCGTGTTTGCTTCAAGCCATACTTTGTTCCAGACAGAACTGCATGAACAGATTCTCTTACAACAAGCGAATAACGAAGATCTCACTTCTAGCAAAACTCAATGTCATTTACAAAAATTGCTAAGTTTATCGAGGTAAAGGTTAAAACACATGCTAAAAAAGTAATTTGATCAAATTGAAACTGGATATAGAATGTCACTTCCAAACCTCGTCCAAACATGTTAGGGATATCATCATGTGGCATTCCTTTTCCATTATCCTGTATTTGGAAAAAAGTACAATCAAGAGTGCCAACCATAGAGAAATCATTCACACTGATTTTGGTCCAATCAAATGAAAAACAGTTGAATCACACAAGAAACTTATTACAACGCTCATAAATATAAAGGAAAAAGAAAGAAAGGCATCCTAACAGATTTTGAAAAGGAAATATATCACACCTTACAAGTCACCCTGTAAAACGAGGCCTCACCTCGACCCTTAACGGCCTTTGATGCCGATTGCTCTTTCGCCTTCTTACCAATGGCAGCATTCTTTGCCTGAATTTCATGATTGCGGGCTTCCTTGGCTATTCGTTTCTAGAAGGCAGGAAAAGAAACATAACAGAACAAATTTGAGACAACTTCCAGAAATTATATTTATCATCTGACAAAGTTTGTGATATAATATTCCTCACACAAAATCACTGCTTTCAAGACCAAAGGACTCGATATTGAACAGTGGAATGCCCAAGAGTCCTTGTCCAAGTCAATGGTTTGTTAGGACTTATTGCCATCAGTAGCACTATGACTCGCGCGTTCCATGTCAACAGGTCTGTATTTATTATTAGTCAAAATCTTCTTTTAAATTTTAATCAAAGTTAGGTTCAGTTAGTATTATTTCAATCTTCCAATCAGCATTAGACTGATTCAATGGCTTCAATTGAAGACAAATTAAGATTGCCTGAAACTCGTATAGTAAGGTATATAGTAAGACCAAGTACGTATAATTCACAGATAAATTAGCTTAACAAAATCGGAAACTATACATTTAAATTGATAAACTCTGACATAAGAGATCCATTTGATGTTGACCTCTCAAAATGTAAGTGTTTTAGTATGATTTTGAGCTTATTGACATTATCTGTATACACATCAGAATAATAGATCAATCAGTACCTTATGGGTTGAGAGAGATCTCCCTCTTGGAAAGTGACTGACTGTTCCCAATCTAGCGAGAAAGGACTGATCCCTCATGAGTCAAATACTGATCCATGGTGCATGGTTTTAGAAAATATTTTTTTTTTTTTTTTGATAAGTAATGGTTTTAGAAAATAATGAGTTTAAAAGTTTAATAAGACCTCTAAGTAGGAATTGATCACTCCACTACTTGACATTTTCAAATGCTTTAAGATGTCGGGTTTCAGTGTCTCCCTTGCACTCCAAAAGCCTCAATATTCCTAAAACATCAGAGAACCCTGGATTTGTTGATCCTACTCCAACAAGGGTACTGATATTTATCTATATCAAAATTTAAAAATAATGATAGCTTCAATATTCACTACAAGAAACATATATTATTTTAGTGCTTTTTATGATAATTATATTGGTCAAGTACACAAAGTATCACCTGATTTTATTGCACCAACATAGTATTAGGCAAACTGAAAGTGGCTTGGTGTTGCCTACTAATGATGATGGTAAGAGACCCACAACCAAGACATTACACATCTTGGCAGTCACATATTCTTTCTAAGTTGAAGACTAAGAATTTGAAAAGGGAGTACCAAATTCCAAGTAGAGATCTTTAGCACATAACATAAATGCCAGATCTCACTCTGCATAAATTCAACAACAAATAATTAATTGCTTTACAAATCATTGTTTACCATACCCAATCCTTGCATGCAATTGATTCAAACTCAATTTAAAATTCATATTCAATTCCTTTTGAAAAAGAGAGTTCAACGCCCATGCTAGAGGTGCATAATAGTAACTACGAAGAAGAAGAAGAAGAAGAAGAACAGAAACAAGTTCCTCCTACATCTCTCCTTTGGCATCTATAGCTCCCTCGTCTTCTGCACAACCTGTGCTAATTCCAGCCACTGGGTGATACACTGATATCCTTTGGATGAAACAAAGGATGATGGGTTCTATGTCACTTGCACTTTGTAAGATCACCAAGCTTATGTTTACTCATGCTTTAATGAGATCCATGGTCATATAGATAATAATGATGGAGAGTTTCATCATGAACTGATTGGTCAAATAGAGACAATTATATAAGATTTCACGAGAATTGAAGAATACTTTTGTGATCTTGGTGGTGGCGGTGGCGGTGGTGCTTAGTTTTCTTTAATTGTGGTACGAGTGAGTTACGAGAGAAAGCAGCACTGCAGCAGTGCATTTCCACCCCCAAGTCGATTTTCAACTACTTTGAGAGAAAGATCCATAGCAAAATAAATGGGTGGAAAGCAGCTTATTTATCACCCGGAGGCAGAGAAGTCCTTATCAAAAGCATGTTGCAGGCAGTCTCAGCTTACACAATGGCATGCTTCAAACTCCCTACGGGCTTGTTTGGTACAGAGGAATGAAATAAGGTAGGAATGGAATGACCATTCTCATTCTCTTGTTTGGTTATGCATGGCTTAAAAAGGAAAACTATCTATATATATATATGTAAACCAAATAAATATATATATTTATATATGCGTAAATATATATTTTATTTCTCTTCTCTTTTTTTCAATCTTCCAAACACGATGTATATTTGAAAACTGAGGAGGGAATATCAAAAGAAGTTGCCTTTTATTGGATCTCTCTCATCGACATGGAAATTTACTCTCGTTTCAACAACATGCATCTCTCTCATCAACATATGTCGGTGCTTTATCTCCTATCACTGTCCATGGATGCAAATCGCCAGCTTATTGGTCATCGATTGACTTCAATGAATCAAATTGCCGGTTGTCAGCCGTCGATCTACTTAATGGTTGATTTTCGGCTGATTTCGGATTGGTCGTCGATTGACTTCCATGGCTAATTTTGCGCTGATTTCGGATTGGTTGTTGACACCCTTCAATGGGTGATTTGGTCTTCAATGTTCTTTAACATTGATTGCCTTCAATGTCGAATGCAAAACTGCTAGGGCTTGAGTTGTTTGAGAAAAGTGTGTTAGCAATCACATCGTTCAAGGAAAACAATTTTTAATATTATTTTTACTCCGTATTTTTTTAAGTGGGAATGGATTGCCCATTCCTTTTGTTGGAAAGTGGAATGATTTTGATAGAATGACCATTCTCTGAGAAAGGTGGAGAATGGGCATTCCATCTTTAAAATTACTTTCCAAACAAATGAATGGAATTAAAAGCATTCTATTCCACTTTATTTCATTCCATTCCCACCAACCAAACTAGCCCTAAGAATGTCTGTAAGGTGATCAAAAAGCAGATCTTTAAGCACTGGTGCAGGTGAGCATTAGGTCAATGGGAATTAGGTTGCTAAATTTCGTGTCTAACACTTGAGGCTGTTATTTTATTTCTTTTTTTGTTAGAAATTGAATGTTAGCTAGTGTCAGCTAGTTATCTCTTGTCGAAGGACCTAATCAGAAGTAAAGCTATATTCAAGGGCAAAAAGGCAATCTTCAAGTCCAAGGGTAAAAAAGTAAATTTGACACTCATATATGCACTCACCAAGTACATTGGTTTGGTCAATAATTTACTATTTGCTTTAAGTTGCATGTGATGCTTTGTGAAGTAATGTAGTCGATGAATTTCTTTCTCCCTCACCCCAAAGTTGACGACCATACGATTTCACCCATGTCGGCATGGATATTATGGCTCTCTCTCTCTCTAATTGAACCGAAAAACTACACAAATCAAATCATGTACTAGCCAAGTAAGATAATTTAACAGACATCAAACTCCATTTGCCAATCGCAAACTTTGATCAATTTAAATATAACTGTGCCACAACATTTAACACATTCAAATTTACACACCTCACGAGCCTTGGCTGTCTCAAAATCATCATAAAGTGCCTCATCAACGCGTTCACGATCAACAAGACCAATCATAGAATTAAACTTGCTTCTCCCAATTTCTTCACTACAGCAGCAAAGAATTGAAAATAGTAAGACTAAAGTATTAAATGACATGCATGATTATCTCATATGTTAAAGCTTGCCTACCTAAGTCATGCTGATATCCATACTAGGAATATGCACAAATGAAAAGCACTTACATTGTTACTTCTACTACAGGAAGCTCAGATATGGATTCGGCTGAATCAAGTGCATTTTCAACAAGTTCTCTCACAGTAGTGTAGAGGGATTTCCCTGGCTGAAAGCAAAATAAAATGCAGAAATTGACGATTGAAGGAGAACAGAACAGCTACGAACTTGAACTAACAGATTTCTATACAGTACTAACAGATTTCTATACAGTTTTCCGGAATTTGACTTTGCCCCTGATTCACCGAATTTAACAACCAACTTCAGACAATTTAAATTTGCAAAGTCTCTTAGTTGGCTAATATTTATCTAGTTTTCACCCAAATAGAGAAATAAATGGGAAATTTCTAATTTCCCCACAAAAAAAAAAAAAAAAAAAAAAAAAAAAAAAAAATTGAATTTCAGAAATTTACAACAAAAAAGTTTTTCCAATCAAATTAATTCAATCGAGGCACCGGGCTAGATATAAATTCGCTAATTACTCTCCTATTACTAACACCATGCTTCCATCATCACAGATGAGAGATTATATATTTAATGCAACAAATAGTACATATCAAAATTATTCAGCTACTACAAGTACTGAAAAAAAATAAAAAATAAAATAAAAATTTACCCTTCACATAAAATCCCAAAAAAAAACCTCAAAACCATTAAAATTCTAACCCACAGAAATTATACAGGAGGCAAAGAAACTCACATTGTCAAACCCAGCAATGTTCTTGTTCTCTGCAAAGAACTCAGCTGGTGATTCTGCAGGAAAACAAATGAATCAGCCGAACCCAAATTGACACACAGAAATCTCAAGCAATACCGATATATACAAATAAATAAATATATGCAAAAATGTAGATGTAAATAACTATTTATATACAGAGAGAGAGAGAGAGAGAGAGAGAGAAAGAGAGAGAGAGAGACTAACTCTGTTTAAGAACGCTTTCCTTGGGTTTTCTAGGGGTCTTCGATTTGCCTTTCTTTGCTTCGATTGGGCTTTCACTGCTCCCACCTGTGTCCATTGAATGAAAATTCACCAGAAGAAAAAAAAAATTTGGGGGAATGGAAAAATTGCTGAAGAAGAAGGCCCAAAGCTAGGGCAAGCTGAAGCCAGACTACTGTGTTGTCATCTACATAGCAATTGATGGTTTTGTTGACTTTGTAGAAGCTTTAATCAGGACACAGGGTGGTGGACCTAATATCCAACGGATGAGATTGTTAGATAAAAGTAGAACATTCTTAGCTACTGGCTACCCGAAATGTGACGCAAATCCAACGGCTAATATCAGTAATGTAAATTAAATTTGGTAGAGAGTATTTCAGGTAAACATTACTTCTTCTACCACTTTTTGCCGCCAATTTTGTTGTACATAATTTAGTAACAAATTCGTACAGGATTAGTTTGGTTAGATTAACATAGAAGACAGGAAAAGAAATTAAAATATTTTAATTTTAATTTCTTTAGAGAATGGATATCAAAAAAAGTATATTTTGTAAAAAATTAACTCCATGTTTTTATAAATTTTTCCTTCAAAAACACAAAAAAGTTTAGATTTCTTAAGAAAGTTACCTAATTATGCCGACTTTTTATCACTCTAAAAAATGTGTTTATGCATAACATTTTATAATAATATTATATAGACTATATCTCTCTAAATGTCGTACAAATTTATTTATTTAGATTTTTATATTGTTTTTATTTTTATTTTTATTTTTTAAAAAAGACAATATCTATTCAATACAAATTTATTTAGAATTTTTATTTTCTTTAATAAAAATAAAGAAAATTTAGATAAGTTATTACATTTTCTTGTAACTTTTATGCTATACAAACTAAGAAACTTACTTTTTTATAATTTTCTTGGGAATTCCTAGGGGTGACAATTTGTGTTCGCATGTCATAATTGTATCATGTAGTCCTAGGGGTATAACACTAATTATGTCAACTCGAACACGACACGATTAATAATCGTATCAGATATCCTAAACCCGAACACGGCATGTTTATTAAATGGGTAACACACATGATACAACACGTGTAACCCGTTTAATAAACAAGTCATGTTAGACACAATAAACACGACCTGTTTAAAGACCTGTTTAACATATTTACCCGTATATGTTAAATATGGTATGTGTGATAATGAAGTTGGCATGACATGTGTATAACATGATTGGAATTAGTCCTTTTGATGTTAAGCATGTTGATGTGTGATGAATTGATTTCGTGAAATATTTAATGAGTTTCATACTACAAAAGCATACTTGTGTGTCGTTGGCTTGATGATATTTAATGGCATATTCATTCTTAAGGATAGCTAGGTGAATTCGTGGAAGCATATTAGCTCATGCATTGGGTAGTGATTGTGTGGGTGAAAGTGTGATGTGAGATGGATGAAATTCAGGTTAAGAAAGGTTTGTGATGGACGGAAGACAAGCGGTAGTCTTGTTTCTAAGATTTCGGTAGCTAGGCCCCAAATGGTTAGTTGAGTGGTGGTCTCACGCCAGGGATAACTAGCCAGTGTTCCAAATGGTAGACAAGTGGTAGACTTTTGCCATTTGGAGTTAGAGGCCTCTAGTGTGATTGGGGTAGTAAGATGGTTTGGTTGGGAAAGAGTGTTGGTGCATAGGATGTCGCTATGGGATTGGTTCGGGAGGATTCATGGCATAACATTGACTACATTATTGGTTCTCATGGTTGATTTGTGTATGTGAATGCCTCTATGTTGATACATGACATTGTCATTAATGTCATGTGTTATAGATTCCATTATTTCCCCGAAATAACATGATCTTCCCTTCTTTACCTCTTCTTCTATATGTGTTTGCTCACGGGGCTTTAGGAGCCATGCCTTAGCAATGGTGCTGTGATAGCCCCCAAGTTTTACAAACCCGGTGCATCATTGATGACCTAAAAGTTGACCCGATAATGGATCCGAAATGCGAAAATGAAAAAAAGAAATAATGTCTCTAGAGATGTAAGTCATTCCTAAGACGTCAAAGTGACTTCCCATGAAACCATGGAACCCAAAAGAAAATAATATGCGGAAGCTGGGGTTAAAAACGGTTAAGTATGAATCTATGGGTAAAATGGTCTTTTCAAACCAGAAATGTGTGCTACTATGTACACCATTGGATAGACAACGAAAAATTAATAAAGTTAGACTCAAGATTCGCCAGATTTGGAGTCCTGCTGACAAATATATGAAATCTCGAAGTTTTACAAAAAACTTAACAAAACTGTGAGAATAAGGTGATCAATCGCTGAATTCAATGATCAATCGCCAAACCAAATGTGCCCAGGGCGATCGATTGCCAAAGGTCGATTGCTACCTTCGGCAATCGATCACCAAATCTGGCGAAGGATCGAGACTGGCTGGCTACACCAGAAAATCCGAGAAAATGCATGATTTTCGACGCTATAACAGAATTTTTTGAAAAACTTTTGTGAAAAAACCACCCTTAAAATGTGATTTTCTATATGACCATATCAAAATCAAATCTTATTTTTCACATAAAATACTCAAAATGCCTTTATGCACATATTTTGCAAAAAAAGTAAACATACATGAAACTAAAAGTATTCATTGCATGAAATTAAAGTGTTTGGCCCTTAGCCACAAGTCATACATATAAAAAACGTCTTGAAGAGATATTTAGGCACACTTTACATATCCCAAAAAGAAAACGACATTGCAAAGCAAGCTATATATTACAATTTCAAAAGAAAGCAAAACATGCTAACACTTGCATGTATGTGAAATTACACAAGAAGGTACCCAAAGTAACCAAGCCAACCTAGGGATGTTGTGCATCCCAAAATAAGGTCTCTTTACCTAAAAATAGTCCCAAACAACTAGGGTGAATAAACAAGTTACTCGTAGGAAATGAACATGTGTATAACCTAAAGTTTTATGGTTTTGTAAGTTAATATAAACCTATCCATATGGTACATGCCACCTAACTTATATATCTAAAGTGAATATATAGGATCATCCCTAAGCTACTTTTGAACATTTCAATATAAACCAATATAGTAATGCAATAGAATGATATTAGAGTACCTAATAGAAAACAACAAATTATAACTTCTCAATGTTAAACAAAAATACAAAATCAAACAAATGTGGATATACTTGGACATCACACCGGATCAAACTGAACGAATAGTAGCTATTTTGGGTTATTAGCCCACCGTGACCTATCCTAGTGTGCACATGTGGGGAGAACTCGTATCTGCCGTATTAGAGCCGTACTCTAACCATAGTCAAGACAACGACATCCCAAGTTTCCAAAATTAACAAGTTATGCAACAACGCATATATATATATATACACACACACACACACACATACACATATATACAATGCAATTAGTCACCTTCCATGCACAACCAAATTTGGGACACCATACAATACATGCCTTAAGCCTCCAAGTTATAGTAGCATGTGATATGTCAAGCTCACAATGTGAATTAATACAAGTTACAACTATGACATCAAAACATAAAGTCCATTATTACAAGTATACAACAAGTTCCAAATCCATGATTTAAACATCAATACCACATCAAATACATAATTAAATCAATGGGAACAATATAGAGATCTAATAATCACATTTAATGAAAATCACTAGATTTCAAAACATTTCTAAATAAAACAAGTTTAATATATGTTAAAGATCAAGTTTAGGTCTTAAACAATATCAGGTCTTAAATTGATTTCATGTAAAATACAACTATATACTAAAATTTAAAAGAAGACATGCATACAATTCATATAAACCCCAAGAACACATAAAAACACTAAAGTTATAAGCATATAAACACCCCCACCTCACTAGAGAATAAATTCTCTAGAATCCAAAACAAACAAAGGCAAATGGGGAAGAGGCTTGAAATCAAGGTCTAAAGGCTTGGGTTATGGTGCCTTCAATGGTGGCTAGAGAGGATGAGAGGAAGAAGATGAAGAGTTAGTGGAGGATTGTGTATTCTTCCATTAACTAAAACACTATGTATGCTAGCACTACCTCACACACACACACAGCTCATCTTACCCTTTCACTTGTCAACTAACTAGGCCTCCTCACAAGAACACATCCTAGGCCTACACTTGTCACCATCTTAAGCCACCTCACAAGGCTTAATCTAAGTCCTACACTTGTCTTCATCACAAGCCATAAAGTGTTCCAATCCTAGGCCAACAAGTGGGTAAATCCTCACCCTCCACATGTCATCATCCAAGGCTACCAAGTTTCACCACAACAAGTCAACAAGTGGACCAATGAGAATGCGACACTTGTCACACTTTTTTAAAATTACAAAAGGTCCCTCCCCAGAATATCTCACAAAATAAATTACAAAATGATCCCTAAGACAAATATCCAAAGAAAATTTAATTACGTAAAACACCCCGGGAAAAGAAAATGTTTCCGAAGAAACTATGCATCCATACTCCTACAGAAAAGTAAACAAGTAGCATGTTTTTCTACAAAAGTAAGACTACGCATTTTATGGAAATCAAATATAATGAATGCACGTGAAGTCGGAAATCAAATTTGAACCCAAAATCGAACTCAAAAACTCATATCGGGTCTCAAAAACCCTAAGGTTACGCGAAAAAAAAAAAAATGCCAGAAAAAGAAAGGAAAGAAAATGGCCGGATCATTACAACCTCCCTTCCTTAAAGGGATTTCGTCCCCGAAATCAAGCCATACCTGAAAGCGCGAACAAACTAGGATACCAAGAGCGAATTTCGTGTTCGAGCTCCGAAGTAGCCTCCTCGACTCCGTGATGTCTCCATAAGACCCTGACCAATGGAATGGTCTTTGTCTACAAGACCTGCTTTCGTGAGTCAAGAATCTGGACCGGACCCTCCTCGTAGGTCACGTCCTCATCAACAATAACATCTGTCCATTGTAAAACATATGATGGATCCGGCTCGTACTTCCTCAACATAGAAACATGAAAGACGTCGTGAACCCTATCCAGGTCTGGCTGCAATGCCAAACGATAAGTAACCTCATCGACATACTCCAAAATCTCAAAGGGTCTAATGAACCTAGGAGATAACTTGCTTATCTGTCGAAATCTCAATAGCCCCTTACGTGGAGAAATCTTAAGAAAGATATGGTCTCCTACCTTAGAAGACAAAGATCTGCTCCTCCTGTCAGCGTAACTTTTTTGTCTGCTCTGAGCTGTAGCCAACCACTGTCATATCAACTTGATTTTCTCTCTCAATGACTATATCGGGACCCAAGGCGACCGTATCACCTACCTCGGTCCAACAAACTGGAGACTTACAAGATTTGCTATACAACACCTCAAAAGATGCCATGCTAATACTGGTCTGGTAACTGTTGTTGTAAGCAAACTCAACCAAGGGCAAGTAGCCCTCCCAACTACCCCCTAAATCCAAAATGCAAGCCCGTAACATATCCTCCAATATCTAAATGGTATGCTCCGACTGACCATCAGTCGGAGGATGGAATGTCGTGCTGAAATGAAGCCCCGTATCAAGAGCTTCCTGAAAGCTCTACCAAAAGTGAGAAGTGAACCGAGGATCCCTATCCGAAACAATGAATATAAGAACCCCGTGAAGCCTAACAATCTACCTCACATACAGTCCACTCAGTCTCTTTGCGCCATCTGTCACTGCCATGGGCAAGAAATGTGCCGTCTTAGTCAACCTGTCAATTATGACCTAAACGGCATCATTCCCTACCTGGGATCTTGGAAGTCCCATTACGAAATCTATAGTGATATGCTCCCATTTCCACTCAGCTTTTGGTAATGGTTGCAACAATCCTGTCGGTCTCTAATGTTATGCCTTCACTTACTGACAAGTAAGGTATTTAGCCACAAACTGGGAAACATCCTGCTTCATACCCTTCCACCAAAATTGTCACTGAAGATTGTGATACATCTTTGTACCACCAGAATGAACTACGAGTCGAGAATAGAGAAAATCCCGAAGAACTACATCGCGACATGACAAAGGAACGAACATTATCCCCCTGTACCTGAGACCATCTTCTGAATGTAAGGTCCAACCCTCTACATTCTCGCTGCCTAAAATTCAAGCATGGATGGACTTCATTTCCCCATCCTCCTGCTGTGCCTTAATAACTCTACTAACAAGAGTTGGTTAAACCACAAGGCTAAATAAAATAGCCGGTGAAACATTCTTATACAGCTGTAAACTAAGATCTACAAGCTCTTCTAGCATCTTCCATCTATGAATGGAAATGCTAGCCAGAGTTCCTCGTAACTTCTTACTCAATGCATTGCCCACCACATTGGCCTTACCCAGATGATACTGCAACTCAAAGTTATAGTCTTCTATAAACTCGACCTATCTGCGCCATCTTAAGTTCAAATCCTTCTAAGAAAAGAGTTACTTGAGACTCTTGTAATCGGAAAAAAGCTCAAACTTCTCCCCGTACAAGTAATGTCTCCACCCCTTCAGGACAAAGATAACTGGTGCCAACTCCAAATCATGTGTTGGATAGTTCAACTTGTGAGTCTTCAACTGTCTAGACCCATAAGCTACCACCCGCTCTGTCTGTATCATAACACAACCCAAACCTTCTTGCGAAGCATCACAAAATATTACGTACCTTAAACCACGTTCAAGTATGATAAAAAATAGAGCCGATGTCAACCTGACCTTCAATTCCTGAAAGGCAAACTCACAAGCCTCATTCCATATAAACTTGACCCCCTTACGGGTAAGTCGAGTCATAGGTGCCGCTAGATGAGAGAAATCCTGAACAAATCTCAAACATTGTCTTTGGACGCTCCCAATCCATCACAGACTCAATCTTCGACGAATCAACTGCAACACTGCCCCCTGAGACAATATGCCCAAGGAACTTCACCTCCGGTAGCCAAAACTCGCATTTCTCAAACTTGGCATATAACTGGTTATCCCTGAGGATCTGCGAAATTGTCTTCAATTGGTACTCATGCTCCTCTCACGAAACTAAGTACACGAGAATATCATCAACAAAAACCACAACAAACTGGTCGAGGCGGTCACTGAATACATGGTTCATCAAGTTCATAAAAGCTGCTGGAGCATTGGTCAAACCAAATGGCATCACCAAAAACTCATAATGGCCATACCATGTGTAGAAAGTGGTCTTGGATATATCCTCATCCTTAACCCTCAACTGATAGTAACCCGATCTTAAGTCAATCTTCGAGAAATAAATAGCCCCCTTTAACTGATCAAATAAGTCATTAATCTTAGGTAAGGTATATATGTTCTTGATCGTAGCGTGGTTCAACTTGCGATAATCGATGCAAAGTCTGAAAGACCCATCATTCTTCTTCTCAAATAGAACCGGTGCTCCCCATGGTGAAGCATTAGGACAAATAAAGCCCGTAGCTTTTAAATCGTCTAGCAGACCCTTTAGCTCATCTAACTCACAGGTGCCATGCGATACGGTTCTATAGAGATGAGTGCAATACCGGGAATAACATCATTGGCAAAAATAACTTCCTAAATATGAGGCAACTTCGCCAACTTCTCTAGAAAGACACCTAGAAACTTATCCACAATTACCAGAAAAACATAACCCAAACCATTGTCTTCCTCGATTAGCAGACTTGCCAAATAAGATCTGTGGTGACTCCAGTCACCAATGCTAAAAACCAATGTAGGGTGGGAATCGCTCCGATCTCCCACAAAATAAAAATAGTTTCCCTTGGGAGTGCAAACAGACACCCTCCTGCAGAAGCAATCGATCGTAACACGAAAGAAGGACAGCTAGTCCATCCTAAGAATGATGTTAAAGCTCGTTATGTCAAGAACGACGAATCGAACTATAAAGTCTGCCCAACTATCTTGATAGCACAACCTCGATAAACACGGTCTAAAGATACTGGAACCCTGATTGGCATGTCAACACAGAGAAAACTATCCCAGTAGGTGACCTCTAACCCTAATGACTGTGCAAATGATATAGAGATAAATGAATGAGATGCACCCGTATTTATAAGAACTTTAGCCCAATAACTGAAGACAGGAAAGATACCTCGAACTGTAGAAGTCCCTGCGGATGCATCCGCCTAAGGAAGAGTATAGACTCATCCCTGAGCCCCTAACTGCTGAGAACTGCCCTGCTAGCCCAACTGATGAGTGGCAGAAGAAGGCGTAGAGCCTTTGGCTGGATACGAACCAACTAGTGCCACTGTCTGTGGTGCCTTAGGCACCCTAAAACCTAACTGAACAATTGTAGACTATGCCGGTGCTGCCTGTCAACCTGTACCACTAGGTGCCCTGTTCTGTAAACATTGACACTCTCTCTTGAAGTAGCTGGGCTGCTTGCAATAGTTGCAAGCTCTGTAAACTCCTTTGTAGAAGCTAAAGACTGACTGGTCTGAGGGCAACTGCCCTGAGGTTGACGTTGTGGGTAGTGAGACCTGATGTGCCTCGGCTGCTGGTAGTGATGACAAACCAAGTTCCGGGTTGACCCCGAAGATACTGGAACCGTAGGTACAGACCGAGCCTACTGTGACGGTCCTTGAGTATGAACACTATCCTTGGCCTTAGCCTTCTTCTACTGACCCTAGTAAATGATGAAGCCTCTCCACGAGACTGTTTATGAGAATCCTTGATCCTGAGCTTATCTTGGTCCTCTGTCTTAACCAACATGGCTCTCTAAATGACGTTCCTGTAGGTCCGTAAATCAAGCAAAGAAACCCTCAGCCAAATGTCAAGATGTAAGCCATCTTGAAACTTCACGGCCTTGGTCTCCTCTGTAGCTACTATCTCCGGAGCATAACAGGAAAGAGAAGTGAGGCGTGTCTCGTACTCAATGACACTTATCGTGCCCTAATAGAGACCTATGAACTGTATCATCATGTCCCGCCTTATGGTCCTCAGAAAGAAGTGCTCTAAGAACAAATCTCTAAACTCCCCCCAAGTTATCAACTCCATGTCATGTGTATTGGTCATCGACCTCCACCAAATGTCAGCGTCCCCATAAACATGGAAGTAGTCAAGGAGATCCGCAACCGGTCCTTGGGTACCATCATGCTATCAAGCTTGTGAACCATCAGGTCCAACTAAGCCTCTGACACTAAAGGATCTGAACTGCCTACGAATGAATCTATTTTCACCCACTATAGTCGCATGAAGTACTTGAGTGCCTCATTGACTACGGGAGCTGGTACCGGTGCCAGGACAAGAATTTGTATCCCCGCTACCTGTCGGCGTATAAGCTCATAAAGGAACTCAGCTATCTCCTGATTGATGCCATAAGCCATCTGCTCCTTAAACGTAGGTGCCCGTGGTGGATTAGCATCCACACCACGAGGTGGAGCTCTGGGCCTCCCTCGATCCCTTGCAAGCCTGGTGTCAGCAACCCGCTCCTCAGTAACATGTACCCGAGATGGATTTTGAGACAGCCCTAGTTTTTCAAGCTAGTGCGTCCTGTGATAAATCAAAGTTTGACCCGATAACGGATCTGAAATCCGGAAGCGAAAACATAAACAAGGTCTCTAGGGATATACAACATCCTTAGGACACCAAAGTGACCTTTTATAAGGCCACGGAACTCCACGAGAACCGATGCGGAAGAAAAAGATCAGAAAAAGACCGAATAAGCCCTCATGGGCAAAATGGTCTTTTTAGATGGAAACAACGTCTCTAAAAATATATATCATCCCTAAGACATAATAATGACTTCTTATGAAGCCACGGAAACAAAAGGAAAACAAGCGGACGCGACGTTTAAAAAAAGGATAAGTTTAGCCCTAAGGGAAAAATGGTAATTTTTAGCAAGATTGGGTGCTACCGAGTACACCATTGGAAAGATGATGAGAAATTAATCATGTTAGACTAAAAAATCACTTGATTCGGAGTCCAGATGGAAGAGAAAAGTCAAAACAAAGTTATGACGTCGCAAAATGCTGAAAATCGTGTGCCGTTTTGAGGCACTAAACAACGTTTTTTAGAAAAATATAAAGAAGAAACCCCCCTTAAAATAATTTTCCAGGCTGTCCATGTCAATACAAAAATTTATTCTTGACGTGAAATCCCCAAAATACCCTTAAAACAGACTTTTCTGAAAATGCATATGCGCACCAAAAAATCAGATTTGACGTGGGGTTTTTGAGACCAAAAAGACATTTTCTGGAAAAATGTTGTGAAAAAACCCCCCCTAAAATCACGTTTTCTATATGACCATGTCAAGGACAAAATTAAATCTTCAAAGAGAATCCCAAAATACCCCTAAATCAGTTTACTTCAAAAGTGATGAAAAAAAATAAATAAATAAACAACTTTGCACCAAGTATTCATTTGACCCTAAATGGTGTTGTGTGCTAAAACGATTATGTACGCAAATGTAAATAATGATTTTAAGCGTGCGAGAATGGTCCATGGGCCCCATACAAGCCCGATGCAAAATACAACCTATCCGAACCTCAAAATACCTAAAAATGGACTTTTTAAAAGAATGTTGAAACTTAAAATTTTAAAATAGTTTCAAATGATCGTTTGGCCCTTGGCCACACTTCATGCATGATTGAAGAGACTCTATGAAAGTGTAAAAACCCACTTCCCACCACCCGTACAAATGTAATGAAGTTAAAGCATTGCATTTTTCTATTTTTCAATAAAATAGGCTTGAAAGTAAAATTGCTTAGAATGTAAAATAAATGTCCATAGCCTATGGCCTCATCTCATACATGTCAAATACATCATAAAAGATATACTTATGTACACATTACATATTTAGAACCAAATATACAAGTTTTGATATATAAAGCTACAAATAGCATTTAATGCTAACATTTGCATGAACCATGAACTTTAAATCTACAAATCATCCTAAGCATAATGTGAATCTCGAATTTTGATTCCTATACCTAAAAAATATCCCCACTACGTGGGTGAGTAACATAAAGTTACTCGTAGGGAATGAGCATGCATAGACCTAGCATTTTACTGTTCATTAAATTGATATAAATCAATACATACGGTCTATGCCACCTAGTGTCTATGTCCAAGGTGAGACTCAGGGAGCATCCTAAGCTACCTAGAATATTCTTAGCATAAATCACATCATTCATGCAATTTAAACAACATAGGAGCATGCGGTTCAACGCAACAAGATAATTAATATACAAGTATACATAAACAATTATACAATCAATATTAAAATGCACTTAAAACAAGTATACAAGACATAAGTACACAAGGTTATCTCGAAAGTAAATTGTCAATATACAAGTGTACACACTAAGTGCACTAAGCAATATTGAAATTGAAATGCAACATATATATTCAAGTATACATTTCTAAGTATACTAAGCAATGTTGACATACATGGCATATAAATATACAAATCCAAGTATACTAAGCATTTTTGCGCACAAGTATACAAATCCAAGTATACTAAGCAAGAAATGAAGTACCATGCATCCAAGTACAAGTTAAAAGTAATCCACAATTGCAACTAGGAATTGAATGCGAAATCAACCAATGGCAGAAAGACAAAGGACATAAGGTCTCAATGACCAAACAAGTGTTTCCGAGTTACTAGCCCGCAAGGTACTACCTAGTGTGCACTAAACCCGGAATAAAACCATTATGTTGGTGTTTTTAGGTTACTAGCCCTAAGGGTACCACCCAGTGCGCACTATATGAAATAGAGGGAACTTTCATCCCCCGTACTAGAGCCATGCCCTAGCCGTAATAATTTTCAATGTCCATACAAGCTTTCCAAAAATCATCAAGTTGTGCAACAAGTATATTACATATACACAATGGACAAAATCAATTACCATGCACAACCAAGTCATGGATACACACAAGCCATGCCCTAGGCATTCAAGCTACAATGGCATATTAAATGGCATATAAGTAAAATGTGAATAGTTACAAGTTAAATTATAACTTCAACTCATGGCATACTATCATGTAATCATATAACAAGTTCCAAACTACAAATTTAGCAAGTATACAACATCATTGCCTAATTACCTCAATGGAAGCATAAAAGGGAATTTAATTAAACTTAAATAATTAAATTCTTAAGATTACAAAGTATCTCCAAAAAATCTACAAATCATACATGTCAAAGGTCATATTAAGGCCTATTTTAATTCCACGATACAAGTTAATTCTACACTAGGCATCACTAGGTGAATTAAATTTCATACAAGGAAATAATTAAACAAAGTATACAAGGCGCATTCAAATATTCTCAATTCAAGGTATGTTAATGAACATATCAAGGCCTACTTTAAAACTACATTACACGTTAATTATACACTAGTTACAACTAGGTAAATAAAACTCAATGCCAAGAAAATAAATAAATAAAGTTCTCAAAACTTATCCAAATATTCTCTATTTAATATATATGATAGAACATACCAAGCTCATCAACAATATCAAGTTAAAAATCCACTTAAGTGAGTAGAACACTTAAAATAAAATTAATTAATCTAATTAATTAATTTTCTCTAGATTCTAAAACAACTTCAATTACTCTTAAATTAACATAGGTTAAAGTACATACCAAGGCCTATTTTAATATCACATTACAAAGTTAGTTTCATGCTAGTTACAACCATGCGAATTAAACTTTCATACAAGTGAAAGATTAAATAAAAGTTTCAATCCTTATTCAAATACTCCCAATATAATATATGTTAACAAACATATCAAGGCCTAATTTAATAGCATGCCATAATTTAATTCCAAGATATATACAACCATGAGAATTAAATCTTATACAAAGAAAATAATTAAATTAAATTCTAGATAAATTATGTAGGCATACATACAAATTGTATAAGCTTGTAAAATAATCAATACAACAATTATATAAGCCTAAGACATCTCCTATCTCAATTTGAGATGAAATCCCAAATCCCCACCGAAACGGAACCACTCCGAATCCGACGATACTTCAAGATTTTGTCGGGGACAACGAGGGGAGCAACTATCCTTCACGAGGCAACACCAAAATCCCAACTTGAACTCAAAATCTGAACTCAAAAATGGTCAAAATTGGTTTCTAATAAAGGGGAAAGGACCGCCTCGCCAAGGCCTACGATAAAGCCTAAAGCATCACGGCATTTTACAAAGGGGAAGAATGTTAATTTGAGAGAATAAGGGTGGCAGCCCCTTTTAGGCTGTAGAACCAGACCTACAGTAGTAGAGAAGAAGAAGAAATCAAATGATTTAATTTTCCAAACCCTCTATTTATAGAAATCTCAAAAAGTGCCCCGAACGGGTCCCACCGGGTCTGGAAAAGTGAAATTTGCGCAAATTCACTCAAACGGTAAAAAATCATGAACAAAAAAGAACCAAAATGAAAAAATAATAATAACGGAAGAAACGACATCGAAAACCGAGTCACGTGCAGAGAGATATGCCCCAAACAATTTCGACACTAACTAGGGCCAAAAACCTTAAAACTGGGAAAAACGTCCAGAAGGAAATTCTAAGAGTACACAACTCGATGAAATGTGAAAATGAATCCCGTATGAGGATCCAGGCTCAAAATGAGGTATTTTACAATAACTTTCGTTAATTGCACAATGGCCCCTCTGAGAAAGGATAACTGCAAAACTGCCCAGAATTAAATTATCTTCCAAAAGATATTTTCTTAAAAACCTCCAAAATAAAATATCTTTAAAAGATATTAATGAAAAAAACCCCAAGAAACATCAATGTTTTAGAAGAATCCTTTCATCCATGCTCATACGGGAAAAGGAAACGACCGGCAAGCTTTTCTCCAAAAGTAAAGCTACGCCTTTCGAGAAAATCAACTGGAATGAAAATTCATAAAGTCAAAACTCAACTCTGAATATGAAAAGTGAGGTTACGCCAAAAAAGTGATGAACGGGGAAAAGACAAAAAGTAAATGGTGTCGAAAAACGAAAAATATAGAAATGACGTGGTCCTTTAAGAAAGTTGTCAATCCAAAGAAAGAGTCTCGAAAACTATTCCCGAGCACTCAAGATGACACCGAGTGACGAGAAATTGAACTCGCAAAAAGGAAAATCAACTGGAAAAAAATATCCGTAAAATTTGAGAAAAAAAGAAAGGAATGAAAATAACCGGGTCATTACAGATTTGCATCCACACCCCGAGCTTGAGCCCTGACCCTCCTAAGAAGATCTCTGATAAGCTCTGTGTCATCCACCTGCTTGTCCTCTCCGGCATAATGAGAAGACTTTCCATGAGTCAAAACCATGATGCTATAAGCACGAAGAACCAAGTCAACGTAAATGCAACAACGAATGGACTATGCATGCATGACTATATGTAAAATGACCTTAAATGAGATAAAACTTGTTCCATTTGTTTTCTTTCCATCCAAAAGCATGTACTAAGTGCTATTAAACTTGTTTGTGCTTAGTTTTTGATTCTTGCCATGCTAGGGCATAGGTTTGATATCTTTTGACCTCCACTTGTCATGCTTTTGAATTTTCTTGGAAAATGTGTTGAATTGCCATTCCAAACCAAACTTTTTGAAATTAAATGTTCCAATGTTGCTTCATAAGCTTGAAAATTGTCAAATGTGATCTTCTTTGAATAATTATCTGCATTTTGGAATCAATTGCAACTTGTTGCTTGTATATACACATTTTGCACATACTTTTGTCACATTGATGGTTTTGAAAGTTTGTGGGCATATCTTGAACAAATCTTTTTGGCATTGATTTTTGAATAAGTCTGGGGGAGAGAAATTGATGTTTGGAGTTCAAAATGCATGATTGGGATATCATTATTGTTCTTTGGCCTTGGTATCTATTTGTGAGAATAACTTGAATTTTAAAATGCAATTTAAAGTAAGTTTTGGAATATCTTATCATGTCTTGTCTTGGAAAGTTGATCTATTAAAATGCCATTTGCTTGATTATATACTTGCGATCCATTTCTTGAAAGATAGTAAGAGCTTGAGACCGAGGTTATTTGCCGGTCATGATTTTGATTCAAAAATGGTAAATCCCTTGTTATTCACATTCTTTGACTATTTTTTGCTTCATTTAAGCTTTAAAGGGGGTTACGAGTCATAAGCGATCAATTTTCTACTTATTTATTGCTTAGAGGGGGTCACGAGCCATGGGTGATCATAGGATGTTGATTTTGTTGAAATGAAGTACGGGATATTCCTTTGACTGGAGTATGACCTTAACTTTGTGCATTATTCAGATACATGCCATATAGTTACATACTATGTCCAAGATTCATTTTTGAACTTGTTTATCATAATATGCCTAGGATTGAAGTGTTTTGCAACCATGCAATTCACTTAGTCTTTATTTCGTGATATACATGCTTCTTGAGTTCTAGGTAGACAGTTGCTTGATTGTATTCTACATGTTATCCTGCTTGCTCCATTGGTCGTAAATGTTGAATTTGTAGACATTCTTACTTAGGAATTGATACAATGTCATCCTAAGGTCTACTTGCCATGAAATTACAGAATCTTCTTGAGTTTTAGGTTTGTGAATATACGTTGCATCCTTTATACACATCACATCCTATACTTGCCCTATTGATCCCATTTTTGCTCAAATGTTTCTAAAAATGACTTTTCTGTCCTCTATGCTATCATTGCATTGTTTTGCCTATTTGAGATTGCTTATTGTGTCATGATCTATTCTTGTCTAGTTAAAGCATGTTGAATGATATTTTTGAAGCTTTCTTGATCACTTCTTGCACAAGCATGGTCCTATTTGTTTATTTTCTGTTTCTACTTAATTTAGACATGCTTCGTGTTTTCTTATTAAATGCTTACCTCATTCTATACCTGTATACTGATTTATAAGTGTTGCTTTTACAGATATAGCGTAGGCAGAAGACTCTTGCCAGAAAGCGCATAGCCTGAGCTACACAGCCTCCTCCATCTCCTAAGGAGGAGGAGTCATCTTCATTTGTGGCTACTGCATCTATATCTTCCGAGCCATATTTCATGGAGGCATAGGGTCCCATTATCAGAGCAGTCCCTTCTCTCCCTTTCTCGAGCAGGAAATTAGAGCCAGAGTTTAGATTTGACCAAGATTTATTTACCGGGTTGGAGTAGGCATGATGGTCATATGATGAACTCACCCGTAGGGGCATCGATGCTATTATAACTCGGGCAAATACTATTATATATCCTAGGTTGGATGATTTATTTTTCGAGCACCTCCAGATGGATGAGGAAAATCGGCAGTTGATGTATACGACCATTAACGGTCAAGACATTGACATTTCTATCCCTGCCATAGCTGCTGCTTGCCGATGCCCTCATCTTTCTCCATTAGTCGCTGACTTTAAGGATCCACTGTACCCCATCATTCCAGCTTACCCCTCTTAGATAACTATGGTTGCGACATTATCTCCACAGTTCGCCTTCGAAGGCAATATATTTGCAGATTAGGTTGATATTGATCTCCTGGTTCTTCGATTATGTACTGCATCTTAATGCCTTCCCTTCAGGCCATTGTACACAGAGGCTAGATGGGATTTTACAAGCTCTGTACTATTTGAGCCAGGGCTTCTGCATATCCATTCATGCTCTCATTTGGGAGATTATCGATAACTTTTGGGAATATCTAATCTTCAAGCATAATTCTAGAGCTGATGCTTGGCCATTACCATTTGGCCATCTGATTACATAGCTATTAATTGACCAGGGCTATTCCTTTGCCCAGTTGAGATTCCAGAGCCTCTCGTGTAGAGAGCGAAGAGGGTGTATGACATTATGAAGTGGACCAAAACTTTTAATGCTTGCACAAAGAATAAGAAAAATAGAGAGCAGAAAAGGGAGAAAACCCAGCAGAGAACCGCGGAGGATGTAGACGAGGGATCCTAGAGATCACCTTCTTCCTCTAGACCTAGACAATGGCGATGCACTATAACTTCCACATCTACCTTGTAGCCGAATCTACCTCTTCCTACCCATCCATCTCAGCAGGCCGGCCCCTCGCATGTCCCTTCTATAGAGCCGATGCTACAGGCCGATACTAGATCCCATCATGGCAGTTCAGATTCCAGCTACAGATCTGATCTGACTCAGCTGCATACATATTTTATTTCTTTCAGAGCTAACATGATAGGGTGTATGATTACATTATGAGGCGTTATGATGATTTGGTGAGGAGGCATGATGATTTAGTCTGGCGATCTAATGATTTGAGAGCGACGTTTTCAAGGAGAGGAGAGACATTTCTATATTGCGGACAGACATTCAGACATCGCTCACTAGACATAGCCGAGAGATATCCAATATGTTCCAGATCATTACTGACTTGTGACAAGCATTGAAATGTGTGCATTTAAACCCCTTAATCTTGAATGTTTTAGGACCTTATTCTATCTTATTTTCTCGTTTTAGTCTAATTTTATGTTATTTCCTTTTTTAGGCACTTATCCCCAAAATAAGTCAATTCAGTTGAACTAGAACATTAAAAGAAGCAATCTCAAGCCTAGTGGAAGAAATGAGCAAAGTGGTGAAAAAGCATTCTTTGATCGATCGAACCAAGCTAAGATTAATCACGCTGTGACCGTTCTAACCTTGTCATGATGGATCGAGCCCTTTGTCCTTATCGTCAGGAAAATTTCCTATTCTATTGATTCAACCTTTCCTTCGATCGATCAAACTCCTTTGATCTTATCCTCACCTACCACTTTTGTCCTTTTCCCAAAAATATCTCAGCCTTATCCTTATCCAAAAAGTGCGCCACCATGTTCGATCAATCTGAGCAACCTTGTGATCGATCGAACTGCCTCAAGTTGCGTAAAAAACAAAGTTCAAGTCAAATTAAAGGTGTGCTTGTGATGCAATCATTTAGAGGTCTTAGTGCACTAGGTTTGACCATTGGGTGTGACATTTGAGCTACCTATATAAGGATTTTGGCCATTTTTAGTAAGAGAGGTTGGTTAGAGAGAGAGGCTTGGCTAGAGATTAGAGAGAGAAACATATAATTTGGGAAAGTTCTTCCACTCATCTTTCTACCAAAAACACAAGAAGAGGAGGATGAATTCTACCATGGAGATAGCCCTTGAGGGTTAGATGACAACATCAATGAGTGGCTAAACCATTCTCTTGGGGCTAGAGATAGCCCTAAGCATGACTCCTAGACTTTGATGTTTTGTAATTAATGGGGATTTGTGTTGTAATTCTTTTATTGACATCTTATATATATAAAAATCTTGTTTCTACAATGATTTGTATAGTTTAATACTTCTAATGGATCATTTAATTCTATCCATATGTCTATGTATGCTAGAATGAATGTTCATGTGTTTATCTCTAGATTTTATGACATTGATGCATGTCTATGTGTGTTGATATTATGAATCTAGTGATGGTCAAGGCATGGTGCTTGAATAGATTACTCTTATGGTTTATTTGATAGTTCATACTTATTTCTTGATGGATTGTGCCACCTCCTTAGTTTAATTAGTTTAATTTCCATGTCACTAGCTTAGTTGTATTGTAATTGCTTTACTTTCTTAGATAGGTGGACAATCCATTCTTATTGTTTGATGTTCCATGCTTATGAATGCAAGTGGTATATTTCTCTAATTTAATGAATGTGCATTAATTGTGGACTTATGGAAGGATTAATGGCTTAATTTGATATGTTGTGCTATTCACTAGATTGACTAGACAATGTATGCTTACTTGGCAATCCATGTTGGTAATTCAATTAATAGTACACACTTTAATTTACAACACACAATCTCCCTAATCCATCAAATATTGAATGTCTAGGAAGATAATACTTAGTGGTGAACTTTATGACCCAAGACTCCTCTCTTATATTCTCTACACCTCATATTGTTTTAGTTGTTTTACATTGCATTTCTTTAGTTTAAATTATAGTATAATTCAACCAACGAACTCTCTTTTGATCATTTGACCTACTAATCCAACATTGATTCCAAAAATACGCTTCCTTTCCCTTGGGACAATCCCTACTTACTCTACCTACATTAATAGTTAGTAGTGGTAGTGGCATTCTATAAATTCAAACTTGGCCACACTACATTTTACCACATACCCACTTTTGTGCTTTGGTGTAAACAGACACACCAACAAACTTGCACCAGATGTCGCACCCTAATTCCACTATTCTCTCTCTTTATTATTTCTGTATGCTATAATACTTTCTACTACATTGGTTTTGGATATTTTTACACTGTTCTGATGCATTTACACTAATATTTTTGGATATTATTTTGCACTGCATTGGATACATATGATTTTTGGATATTGGTTTTGGACTCATTTTCATATATGGATTTTTGAGATATTGATATTATTGATATTGGTTTTGGATATTCTGAGCTTTATATTGCTATATGCCATGGATTTTCGCCCAGTTCTCCATTCCACCTCTCATTTATACCATTGATGCATATGCTTTGACACTTTCTAGTGTGACCATTTTCAGACAGGTTTTCAGAATCTAAGTTTGGAGGTACGCCTTCCAATGCTAAGTTTCCGCTGCCGGGTCTTATTTGCTACACCTATTTGGTATACTCTTTCCATTATATGTTGCTTCTTTGTACATTGAGGATAATGCACATATTAAGTTTGGGGGTGTGTTAGCATATTTTACATGTCGCACTGAGTTTCTATGCATGTGGTATGATTTAAGAGTTTTAGCTATGATTTTGATCTTTTAAGGACCATGATACTTAGAATTTAAAAATTGCTTGACTTGAGAGTCCAATACTCCTTGTATGCCTTGTGGATGCCATTTAGGAGTAAATTTTTCGAAAGATTGACATCTTGCTTGCATTTGTAGTCCACATCATCTTGATTTTGTGGTTGTTTTGAGTTTCACTCTAGAATTCTGCACTAGCACAGGCATACACTAACATTCATTTGTGGGGTACATGCTTTGTTGATTATTGATTTGGTTATATATCCCAATTGAGGTAATAGTGCTTTGAAAGCTTTCATTCTTGACAAAGGTGGATAACAAACCCTTTTCACTAAGTAGCCGGGATTTTAGCCTCATCAAGTATTGTGATACCCCTCGGATCCGAGACACGGGTTGATCAGGCCCAGGCCCAAACCCGAGGGATATCAAATAATTAATATGTTATAACGAACACAGAATACAAAAATATGAATTTAAGAATAAAAGTTTAAAGCTGAAAAGAAAACTAAAAGATAATCCTTAAATATTTAAATACTTAAATCTGATAAACCAAAAATCCATAATTTGAACAACTCAGGAATCCATCTCTAGTGGACCCCTAATAAAAATCTCACACTGAATGAAAGTAAAATGGAAGATAAAATCCAAATCCAAGATCTGGAAAGAAATCTTACATCGTCGGTAGAGTGGAAGATCGTCTTTGCTTAGCACGAACAAGCTCAAGCCTGGAACTGACGTACACCTGAAAAATAGGAGTGGGTCAGGCCCACGAACAAGTTCTATCCTACTACAATCCAAGCAGAGACTCGATACGCATGTACATACTAAATAGTTCAACAATAACTAATAATCCGCACATAAATATATCCACACTACTGGACTCTCGCTAGGCTATGAAGGGGGTCTCAACCTGGATAGAAGGTATCACACAATACGCACCTGAGTGGGTATGAGTACCTAAACCTAAACAGGGTATACCTCAACCTTCACAGTCAGCTACACATCCAACTGCATATACACACCCTAACCGTCGAAATGAGACTCAAGCTCATGACACGGTAACATAAAAATATATCTAAACTCCATTTCTAACCATCCACAAGAAATCCAGTAAGTCACTCGACGTATTCAACCGTACTGACTTATATATATAAGGAGGATTGTATTTTATAACCCGTGCCCTTACTCCAAAATAGGTAGGACTTAGCAATTTGAGCTAATCCAAACCTAGTATGACACCGTCCCATACCGGGGCATACAATTCCATCCATCCAACAGTTGATAAGGTATTGACAATTAAATAACAATATCAACAAGTCCCTACTAGGTATAGTAAAGTAATTATCAAATATGCTTTAATTAAACCAGTTGATAAACATACTGACCATATGAATGTCAATCCCAAGAATTCTAAACTAAGCATGATAAAGTAGTCTAACAGACATGCTTTAATTAAATCAACACAGAAACCATAACCTGATCACACCGGACTGTAACTGTATTATAACTCCATTTCCAGTTTCCATATAACCAATAGAGCATAAATAGATATTGTTTAACTCAATTCCATGACATGCAAAAATAACTATAAGTAATTTATCAAACTTGTAGTTTTCTGTCCAACAAGTTTATGCACTCAATTTTACAATAAAATCTTAGCACAACATAGACTTAAAACATGTATATGTTTTTATACTTGCACAGACACATTCCATTAACAGTGAAATAAGCTCTCACAGAAACTTCTAATAACATTAAGAAATTTAATCAACCAAAACCATACCTCTCTGTAGAACACCTAAACTGATTCCATACAATTTTACCGTTAGATGCTCTGAGTGTAGCTTTATAATATTCTATTCTTGGCAATTTAAATTTACTCTAAACCATTTCTCACAGTATTTAATTTCCATTTAAAACATAAGAAATCAACCCCCCATGAAGCCTTATCACTGTAATTGAAGAAAAAGCAAAACAGAAAATAAAACACCAAAGAGAACACCCATGGAGCAGACTCACCACCCTTAAATCTTTATCCCCACACCAGTCCACTGTTAAACCATTCATTAAAGTATTGAACTCTCTTAGGAAAAACTTAGAAACTTTATAACCAAGCCTCTGTCTCACTGAAAATCAAAAGAGAAGCCAACAGAAAGAAAAAACGGGAAAACAAAGAATAGAGCAGGCTCCAAAAACACTTGGAGCCGCCTCCAAGTCCAAAGGAGCCGGCTCCAATCCCAAAAGGAGCCAGCTCTCTCCCTCCTCTTCTCCATGTTCTATTTTCTGGCATCATTCACTCCTCCGGCACTTCACTGTGTAGGTTCCTAGAAACTGTACCTAGATCCCAGTATGTTCCAACCCTTGTTTCAGTCCTTATTATATCACTAATGTGGATTAAACAGAGAAATAAACAAGAAAGTTCAACTTGGAACAATTTAACACAGGTATATCAGATTCTGTTACAGTTAAACTTTTAATCAAGTACACAGACAATGTTTTTTATTTTTATTTTAAACATATAAATCATCCTGAAACTATTTAAGCATGCAAAGAACATGAAGTCTAAGGGAGAGAGTTAAGACAGAACTTGCCTTACACCGACGTTCGTCTAAATTTTCCGACGAAACTCTTCTTCGTGTGCTCTCTGTTTTCCTGCCGTCTCTAAAACTGCTCTCAGACTTACTATGTCGTAATCTTCTTCTTAAAACCCTAGGCAGGCATCCTAAGTGAGTATTTATAGGCCACACTAATCCTAGGTTCCCTCAACCCTAACCGGATTTGCTCGGCCCATACTGAAATTTAAGTTAAACAATGACGGCTACTGTGCATACCTAAAGGAACTATATAACAGTCACGTAAAAACTATTAAATAAATGCATACCATTTAAAGCAATAATTTAAACAACTAATTACAACAACCAATTAAATAAATTAAAACAATTAATTTCAAATAAAACAAATAATCAAATAAATTCAAAACAAATAACCAAATAATGAAATTAAAAACCATTTATGCAAATAATCAATTAAACAAAACAATTAGTCAAATAATAAATAAAAATCGCAATTTAAACAATAATTTAAATACCATAAAAACCATTTACGCAATCAATTAAACAAAACAATTAGTCAAATAATAAATAAAAATCGCAATTTAAACAATAATTTAAATACCAGGACTATCCTTTTGAAATTAGGGGTATTACAAGTATTGAATTTCTCGCGCCAAAAGGTGGAAGGCCTAAACTCTAGGTTAAAAAAAAAAAAAAATGCAAATTTGCAAAAGCAAATAAGGTGAGGACTTCTTACCAAAGGTGAGGAGTAGGAAATGATTAGAAGGAGGTTATTTTGATTTATAGCCTAGTTGATTTGAGCTTGTAAGTCCTTAGGGGTGTCTCTACACCTAGTGCCCTAAAGCCGTCCGATTTGGGAGTTATTGACCTAATGCTTGTCTCATGAATCTTCTAAAAAGCTTAAGAGATCACTACATTGCACCATACTTCCATCTTTAATCCTATAAAAAAAAAATTGAGTGAAAAGAATAAGTGCACCTAGCTGAATAAAACTTTAATAAAATGTTCATTCTTTATCTTGATGATCGGTATTAGATTTCTGTGCTAGTTTGAGGCCGGATGTGACCATTTCATTAGTTGGCTAAGGTAGTAACATATTTGATGCTGGTTCACTTAAAAAGGATTCTAGAGTTATTTTGATTTGCATGATCATTTTCTCGATGTGTGGAGGACTATACTTGCTTGCTTGGTGTTGAAATTTTAGGGAGTTGCTTAGAGATGGTTGAAAAATTGTATACTTGAGGTAGTTTTCTCCCAATACTTGTTTTATTTGTTGGTGCCTCTTTAGTGAGAAAGAGCTTAACGTTTGTGGGTATCATTTCTAGAAACCCTCACGAGACTTCACTCGTCCACTAGGGGTAACCTAGGGGTTTAAAAGGCTTGTTGCATATGCTAAATGCAATTGTGTTCCCTATGAAAGTGACGTTATCATTTTATTACTTTCTAGTTCATAGTTATATAGTTGTTTGTTTAGTTCTTTTCTTTGTAGTTCATTATTAGGGACTAACAATATTTAAGTTTGGGGGAGTGATAAGTGCTTAAATGTGATGCATTTTAGCACCTAAGCTAGGGTATTTTAGTCCATTCATCTATCTTACTTTCCTGTTTTAGTTCTAATTTTTGTTTTTGTCTATTTCAGGTCAATAAGGTTCAAACAGGCTAAAAAAAGCCTTTTATTTCCTTTTCAGAGTTAAGAAGAAATTTAGAAAAAGTCAAAAAACTGCACTATTCAACATTCGATCGATCGAAGGAATCTTGGATTGATCGAAGACATCTACAATTGATTGAAATGAAGGCAATGCTAGCTCAATGGATAAGGTTGCCAGTTGTCAAAATATCTTTGCCACATCATCTTTAATCAATCGAAGACAACTTCGATTGATCGAAGCCCCTGCTGGCAGTGAGCTGTCTAATTCCCGAGCGCCCCCGAACTACACCAACTTTTGTAGCTGCGAGTTTGCACCAATCAAAGGCCTTATTTTTAACTTGTTGCCTACGCAAAAAGGCATGTATTTTGTGAGATATTATTTTGTATTTGGCAATTATCATAAACAAAACTAGTTCAAGTCGAGTTGTGATTCAAGTTACTTGTAATGCAAGTTATCAAGATCAACGGAAACTATGGAATTGGAAGGTTGTTAAAAGATGCTATAACTGCGATCATCACAGAAAAGGAAGAACAACATGTTAGGAAGAAATCCAAAAAGGTTAGGACACATTCCATATTTGGTTAGTTTGAGAATATTCCAAAAACAGTGCCTAGAACCTTAGGAATCAAGTCTGGCAGACTTGAACCGGTTCATGATTCTTGGAACCGGTTCAAGCCATTTGAATTTGGCCTAGATATCATTCTGCCATCTTTGAACCGGTTCCCAATTTTTTGAACCAGTTCAAGTCTTCAATATTGGCCTTGAAAATTATTCTGCCATACTTGAACCGGTTCCCACATTTTGGAACCAGTTCAAAAGTCCTAATAGCCTATGGAAAGTTCAGTTTCTTATTTTAGATTTCTCTCCTAGTTGGTCCAGAATTGTTCCAAGTCTTATGAACAAATTTTATCATATTTTCAGAGGGACTAGGACATTCTAAAACTCTATATAAACCTTGTCATACACATAGGTTTATTCACGACTTTTGCATTATCAGTTTATTATTCTTAAAAGCCTTAAGAAGATTTTTGTCTCAGAAATTCTTAGAGAATTTTCTGTTTGTCTTTCTAGAACATATACACATAAACACTTAGTGAGTTTAGAGTTGTGTTGTTCGAATCCTGATCGTGATCATACAGCTGCATCTACATCAATCAGACAAAAGCATATTTACTTCTACATCAAATCCAGAAGTTGAATAGAAGTAAAAGCGATCACAGTTTGAAAGGGTTGGAGCATTTAAGGAGTGTTGTCTGATCTATCTGCTACTCTTCTACAAAGATCAAGCATAAGCCTGAGGTCAAGTTGCTGTTGGATGGGGAGTCGCAAAGCCAGAGGATTGTCAACAGTTGGTGTTTGGTAGAACGATAGGGTGTGAGTCAGAGTCAACGTTCAGTGTACTTTATTTCAGGCATAGTGGATCGGTTTACTTTGGACTGCACAGTCCACAAGGTTTTTCCCATACAAACAGTTGATGTATTTTATCAACTGGGTTTCCTCGCTAAAATCCTGGTGTCATCTTTAACTTTACTTTGCTTTATTTTATATTGCATGATATTGATTTATTAATTGCTAAAATAAAGAAAGTGGATTAAAACACAAATTTGGTTTAAAATAATCAAAACTTTCTAAGTATATTCCGCTGCGTACGACTCACAAATTGGTATCAGAGCCAATCTCTACACATTGAGTTAATCCTTGTTGGAAAGTTTTGTTTTGTTTTTCTAAAATTGTTTTCAAAATCATGTCTTATGCGTTGAAATAAGGTGGTTCTAATCAACATGGTCCTTTGTTTGAAGGAGATAATTACAATTTTTGGAAATCAAAGATGAGAGCCTATTTGCAAAATTCTGGTGGTAAAACTTGGGTAATAGTTGAATCTGGTTATACTCCACCTACAGTAGATACAACTGTGGATGGTAAAGTTATTAAGGAGTTAAAAGATGTTTTTGCTTTTATTGTTGTTGAAACTTAGCGTAATGATGCTAATAGTAAAGCTTTATATGCAATTATTAACTCTGTTGTTCCATCTGAATATGCTAAAATTTCTGATTGTAAAACTACTAAAGAAGCTTGGGATATTTTGCAAGTTACTCATGAAGGAACTTCAAAAGTGAAGTTATCCAAAATTTAGATGTTCTCTCATAACTTTGGGAACATCGTGATAAAAGAAGATGAATCATTTTCTTATTTTTATTATAGCCTTCTTGAAATAATTTTTGAACCGCGTCACTTAGGCAAAAAAGTTAGTGATAAAAAAATCTGTGAGAAAATCTTAAGGTCTTTACCTAAAAGATTCCAGATTGGAGTAGAAACCGTCACTAACATTGGGATTTGACTACCTGTAAAGTTGATGAGATGGTAGGTGGTGGTCAACCTCGGTATGCGATAAAAATGTGGCCAAGCTTAAATTTGTAAAATGCCACTACCACTACTAACTACTAAAGTAGCAAGAGTTAATGGGGATCATCCCAAGGGAAAGAGAATGTATTCCAGAATTAATGTTGGATTAGTAGGTCGAATGATCAAAGATGGTTTTATTGGTTTAATTTTACTACAATGTAAACTAAAGTAGTGCAATGTAAAGTAAGTAAAATAAGTGAGATGTGGAGAATGAGAAAGGGTTATTGGGACATAGAGTTCACCACTAAGCATTGCTTACCTAGACATTCAACATTTTGACAAATTAGGGGGATTATGTGTTGTAAACAAGGTGTGTGCAATTGATTGAAATGATAACTTGGATGGCCAAGTAAGCATACATTGTCTAAACAATCAATTGAATAGCACAACATATCAAAATTAAGCCATTAATCCTTCCATAAGCCCACACAATCAATGCACACTCAAGAATCTAGAGAAATATACTACTTGTACTCATAAGCATAGATCATCAAACAACAAGAATGGAATGTCCACCTATCTAGGAAATTAAGGTAATTAAACTACAACTATACCAATGACATGAAAATTAAACTAATTAAACTAAGGAGGTGGCACAATTCATCAAGAAATAAGTTTAAACCATCAAATAAACCACTAGAGTAATCCATTAAGCACCATGCCTTGACCTACACTAGACCAAACATTGTAACTCACATAGACATACATCAAATATAAAGAATCAAGTGTAAAGCACATGACCATTCATTCCAACATACATAGACATATGAATAGAATTAAAAGATCAATTGGAAGTATTAAACTACACAAATCATGTAGAAACAAGATTTATATATATAAAAGAAGTCAAAACAATAGTTACAACACAAATCCCCATTCATTACAATCATCGAAGTCTAGAAAGCATGCTTAGGGCTATCTTTAGCCCCAAGAGAATAGTTTAGCCACTCATGGTTGGTGTCATCTAACCCTCAAGGGCTTCCTCCATGGTTGAATTCATCCTCCTCCTTGGTGTTCTTTGTGTAAACCCTAGAAGAATGAAGAACTCTCTAAAAAATGTAGTGTTTTCCCTCTCTAATCTCTAGCCAAATCTCTAATTAACCAACCTTTGTACTAAAAATAGCTAAATTCCTTATATAGGTAGCTCAAATGTCACACCCAATGGTCAGACCTCGTGCACTAGGACCTCCAAATGATTGCACCACGAGCACACCTTCAATTCAGCTTGGAATCAATTTTACATGTAATTTGAGGCAATTCGATTGATCACATGCTTGCTCTGATCGATCGAAGTAAGGCGGTATATTTATTTGGATAATGACAAAGACTGAGATATTTATGGGAAAAAGGCAAAAGTGGTTGGTGAGGATAAGATCAAATGGTTCGATCGATTGAAGGAAAGGTTGGATTGATCGATTAGGAAATTTTCCTGAGGATAAGGATAAAGGGTTCGATCCATCATGGCATGGTTGGAACGATCGTAGTGCGATCGATCTTTGCTCGGTTTGATCGATCATAGAGAACTTTTTCACCACTTTGCTTCCACTTTGCTCATTTCTTCCACTAGACTTTAGATTGCTTCCACCAATGCTCTAATTTAGTTGATTTGACATGTTTTGGAGATAAGTGTCTGAAAAGGGGAATAACATGCAATTAGACTAAAATGGGAAAATAAGATAAATAAAGGTCCTAGAACATTCAATATTAAGGGGTTTAAATGCACACTTTTTAGCGTTTATCACACCCCTAAACTTAAATATTCCTAGTCCCTACCAATGAAGTACAAAGTAAAGAAATGAAATGAACAACTAAACAACTATAAATTAGAAAATAATAAATGGATAACGCCACTTTCGTAGGGAACATGATTGTATTTAACATATGCAACAAGTGTTTTAAACCCCTAGGTTACCCCTAGTGGACGAGTGAAGTCTCGCGAGGGTTTCCAGAAATGATGCCCACAAACATTAAACTCTTTCTCACTAAAGATACACCAATATTTCGAACAAGTATTGAGAGAAAACTACCTCAAGTATGTAATTTTTCAACCACCTCTAAGCAATCTCCCAAAATTTCAACACCAAGCAAGCAAATATGGCCCTCTAACATCAAGACAAAGATCATGCAAATTAAAACAACTCTAGAATCCTTTTAAGTGAACCGACATCAAATATGTTGCTATCTGAGCCAACTAAAGAAATGATCATATCTGGTCTTAAGCTAGCACACAAATCTAGTATCAATCATCAAGATAAAGAATAAACCTTTTATTAAAGCTTTATTCATTTAGGTGCACTTATTCTTTCCACTTGAATTTTTTTATTTTTTTATATTTTTTGCTAGCCTTAAGGATCAAAGATGGAAGCATGGTGCAATGTGTTGATCTATTAAGCTTTCTAGCGATCCATGAGGTCGAGCGTTAGGTCAATGACTCCCAAACCGGACGGTTTTAGGGCATTAGGTGTTTAAACACCCCTAAGGACTTACAAGCTTAAATCAACTAGGCTACAAATCAAAACAACCTCCATCTAATCATTTTCCACTTTGTGACGACCTAAGTTTTATAAACTCGGTGCGTAGTGATGACCTAAAGATGACCCGATAACGGATCTGAAATGCAGAAGTGAAAGATGTAAAATGGCCTCTAGCGATGTATGTCATCCCTAAGGCACCAAAATGACTCCCTATGAAACCACAGGACTCAAATGAGTTAAGTACTGAAGCAAGGATTTCAAACTTGATAAGAAATGAACCAAGGGTAAAACAGTTATTTTAAACTGAAATGGGTGCCACCGTGTACACCATTAGAAAGACAACGAAAAATAAACAAAGTTAGACTCAAGAATCGCCTAATTCAGAGTCCAGACGAAAAAGATATGAAAATAGGATAAAGTGGCATCCTCCGTTTAAAAGATACCACGACCCTATCTCACTAAAACTATCATAACTCTCACTATGGTTGGAGTTTTTGTATGTGGTTAGCACCATTGGAAAGCTAACTTCAAGGTCTTAAATTTAGACTCAAGAATGATCTGATTTGGATTACAAACGAGTGAGATATGACCTCTGAAGTTGATATAAGAAAGCTATCCAAGAAAAACTGAAATGGGAAGGCTTTAGGGAGGATCAGTTGGCCGAAACTCAATCATCAATCAGCTGATAGTAAGGATCAGCTGGCCGAAATGACCTTTTTCATAAGCAAACTCACTGGAATTGGTCTCGAGAGGCTATCAGCCAGCTGATATCAGTTGTCAGCTGATCGATGCACCTGATATCAATGAAATTTGCTACTGTCAAGTGTGTGGAAGGTGCTCGGTCCAAGTTTAATGCTATTCATGCATCCTTTATGCCCTGAAACAAGTTTATAAACATTCCCTAGCCTCATATAAGCATCCATAACATGCTAAATCAAAAGGAAACTTTAAATCATACCCCAATGCATGAATTTTGCATAAAAATTTATAACTCACCAAAAAATAGTTCAAAAGTTGAAACTTAAGAGTTTTGTGAGATGTGAACATGCACGTAAATGTAAAATGATAAAGCAGACGCGCTGTAATGCCCTACGGCCTCATTACAATCCATTTACAAAATTTGACTTACTAAACCTCCAATTTTCACAAAATAGGCTATAATGGCAATACTTGAGTTTCTTTTTTTCCTGAATAATACTTGAGTTTTAAAACATACTTGTGAACTTTAAAGTTAATGGCCCTTGGCCTCATGTCATGCATTCAAAATAAGCATCGACCAGTGTACTTAGATACACATTATACAACAAGAAAGCCACCTTAGCTTCTAAAATATCATACACCCATGGTATACAAAATTTATAATCAAAAGTAAAGCATGCTAAACATTTTCATGTCAATACACAAAAAATTTGAAATTGCTCATAAGCCCCTAAGGATGATGAACATCTGAGAACATACTCTCCTTACTTGTAAAATGACCTAAACAACTAGGGTAAGTAATCAAGTTACTCGTAGAAAGAAGTATATGCATATACCCTAAAGTTTCAATATCATTGCAAGATTAATATAGACGAATATAAGGAATCATTCCACTTAACGTCTATGTTCAAGGTGTTCTAAAGGATCATCTTAAGCTAACTTAAATGATTCTATTACAACGTAATGTCAATATCAATGTACTTAACAACATCAATTTGTCAATAACTAAAATTACAAGTCACAATTAAGCATTGGTTGCCAACTTGGAATTGAATGCAAAATCAATTAGTGGAAAACTTGGACATCAAATCCTGGAGTAAACCAAGACCTAAACGGTTATTCTGGGCACTAACCCACTGGGAATACCACCCTAGTGCGTACTAAAAATGAGGAGAACTTGTACCTCCCGCTGATAAGCGCTGAAAAGTACACATTTAAACCCCTTAAGCTTAGGTATTCTAGGACCTTTATCTATCTTATTTTCCCACTTTAGATTGATTTTGTATTATTTCCATTTTCAGGTACTTATCCCCAAAATAAGCTAACTCAGCCAAATAAGAGCATAATTGAAGCAATTCTAGGATGAATCAAAGAAAGGAGCAAAGTAGAGTAAAAGGAAGCAAAAGGTGAAATTTTAGCAACTTCGATCGATCTCAAGAAAAGTTCGATGGATCCAACTTTCATCGATCTCAGCACTTCAAGATGGATCTGAGCTATGTTTGTTCCTATTCAAAAATCTCAAAGTTCGATCGATCCAATCTCATTCTCTGATCAATCGAATCATCTTGTCCTTATCCAAATGATTGATCTTATTCAGTTGTATCACTCTACCAACCACTTTTGTCCCTTTCCCAAAAATATCTTCAAAATATCTCAAATTTGTTTTTATCCAAAAAGGCGCCGCCATTGAGGATCGATCCAGCTTCAGTTCGATATATCTCAGTTATGTTCGATCGATCTAAAGTCAAGGTTCGATCGATCGAACTTCCTCCAGTACGAAAAAATCCAAATTCCAGCTCATTGAAAGTTGTCTCATATCCAATCATTAGGGGATTATGGATGTATGAGCCCAACTCATTTGGGGTGATTTTTGACCTACCTATATAAGGAATATGAGCCACTTTTTGAGAGAGACTTTTAATGCTTTGATACACATACCTTGAGAAGATAATACTTAGTGAGGAAGCAAAAGGAGAGGAGGAGGCTAGAGACACCATTAGAGACTCTTCATCAACCAAGGAGCAGATTTCTTCCATGGAGCTTATCCTTGAGGGTTGGAGGATATCATCCATGAGTGGCTAGACATCCTCTTGGAGCTAGAGTTAGCCCTAAGCATGCTTTCTACTTCTTGATTTATGTATTTTTGAGGGGATTTGTATTGTGATTCATGTCTTGACACTTTTATTTATATAGATCTTGTTTATTCAATGATTTATGTGGTTAAATGCTTCCAATTGATCATTTCATTCTATCCATATGTCTATGTATGCTAGAATAGATGTTCATGTGTTTGTCTCTATTTGTTGTGTTATTAATGCATTTCTATGTGTATTGATGCTATAGATCTAGAGATTGTCAAGACATAGTGCTTAATGGTATGTTCTTGTGGTTTATTTGATGGTTCATACTCATTTCTTGATGGATTGTACTTCTCCTTTAGTTTAATTAGTTTAATTTCATGTCATTAGCTTAGTTGTAGTGTAGTTGTTAAATAGGAGGACAATCCATGCTTGTTGTTGATGTTCCATACTTACGAAAGCAAGTAACATATATCTCTGACCTTGTGATGTGTTCGGATTGTGAGCTTAAAGAAAAGATTAATAGCTTCATTTGATATGTTGTGCTATCCACCATGTTGGTTAGGCAATATATGCTTAATTTGTCATCCATGCTTGTTGGAACAACCACACACACACTCTTTGTTGCAATACATGTTCTTCCCCTCATTAATCATTCATTAAAGGTGTAGAAAAGCTATGTTTAGTGGTGATCTCTAAACCCCAAGATCTCTCTCTCTCTTTTATTCTCCTTATTGCATTATTGTTTACTTTAGTTTAATTTGCATCTAGTGTAATTCAACCAACCAACCACTATTTTGATCACTCGACCTACTAACCCTAATCCTGATTCCTCAACCTAGTGCGACCCTTAATCCCTTGGGATGATCCCTACTTGCCCTAGCTATATTTTTAATGAAAGGTAGTAGTGGCAATTTGTAAATGTAAAACTTGGCCACATTGCATAAACTTTGGGTTTGAATTGACGACACACCAAGTTTTTGGCGCCGTTGCTAGGGATTGATTGATTGGCAATGTCGTATTTGTGGAATCAATTAGGAATTAGTACTCTTTTGATCGTATTTTTACTTTTTTTTTCAATTTTTGTTACTTATTGTATTTGTTCTTGTTTGACAAGGAGCATTGGGCTAAGAAGGTGAGCAAAGGAGTATTCCAAGCAAAGGAGCTAAGCAAGCAAGGAAAAAAGCTAAATAATTTTTTTTTTGCTAAGCTAAGCCAAAAATTTGGAGTTGAAGTGCTAAAGGACTTTTGTGAGCTTTTTCTTACTCAAACTCTTAGTTAAATCGTCGGCCCGCGTGGAGGCTTGTATTTCAATTCTTAGATAAATCGTGAGCCCACGTGGAGGCAATTTACTTTTCTTGCATATTGTTAAAGCATGGGAGTATTGGAACATTGTATGTGGAGGAAGTTCGTTAATTATTGACTTGTTGTGAAGGTGAAGAGTTTGTCATTATTGTTTGTTGTGTTGCATTGTGCATGCATGGTCATAGATCATTAAGACCCACTCTTGTCCCTTTAAATTTTCATCTTGAATCCATTGTTCGAAACCCTAGGGTAAGAGGTAGTTCTAGTCAATCCATTTCATCAATGGAAGGACACAATGAGGACCATGTGGAGGACCTTGGTCACATAGACCAACAAGGCATCCTCTACCCCAATGTGTATCATGATAACATGCAAGTTCCATTAGGCATGCCAAAGCCATTCGTTCATCCACCACAACAAGAAGGCCAAGTTTCATTGGGAATGCCAAGGCCAATCTATGCTCTACCACCTCCCATCATTCAAGGCAATCAAGGTGCCCATGTTGCACCTCCAATTGCTAATCCTCCCCTTGCTTTAAGAGATCACTATGTGCCTAATGAATATAATGCACCCACATGCATTCAATTGCCACCATTTAGAGCACACCACTATGAAATCAAACCACAAACCATACAAATGCTTCCTAACTATCATGGACTTCCAAGTGAAGAACCTTACAAGCATTTGGATGAGTTTCTTAAAGTATGTTCCACCGTGAAATACACGGACATGCCGGAAGAGGTCTTAAGGCTTAAAATTTTTTCATTCACCCTTAAAGACAAGGCAAAATATTGGTTTAACAATCTTAGGCCTTTTTCAATAACTTCTTGGGCGGAAATGTAACAAGAGTTCTTGAAGAAGTACTATCCGGTTTCTAAGACCAATGCCATGAGAACTTCAATTAGGGAATTTTCACATGGGGATGGGGAAACATTACATGAGGCATGGGAATGCTTTAATGAATTACTTAGGAAGTGTCCACATCATGACATGCCCAAATGGCAATTAGTTTAATATTTCTTTAAGAGCTTATCGGATAATTACAAGGGCATGGTTGATGCTTCTATGGGTGGCTCTTATATTGATAGGCATGAGGATGACGTGTGGCGTCTTTATGAGAGCATGACTGAAAATTCTTTGCATCGTACTTTATCTTCAAAGAATGGTAGAAATTCTAGTGGTAGGAAGAGTGTTGGCTTACATCAAGTCGACCACTCCAATGAAATTGCCGTCGAGATGAAATCATTATCTCAAAGGTTTGATCAATTTTTGATAAACCAAAACTCTGCGAATCAAGTATCTTCTTTCCCTACCTATTCTCGTCATGCATCTAATGAGACATGTCTGACTTGTTCAAATGTTTTACATTCTACTTCCAATTGTCCCCATGGACATGTGCAAAGTGAGTATCATGAACAAGCAAATGCTATTTTTACTAATCAAGGGAACAATCCTTATGGCAATCACTACAATCCTAGTTGGAGAAATCACCCGAATTTCTCTTGGAAAAGCCAAGGGGAGGGCTCAAACCCTTCCCAAGGTGGTTTTCAAGGAAAGTACATTCCACCTACAATACAAGGCCAGGGTTCCTAAGGTTTTAGATCATCATACCAATCACAAGGAAACCAATTTTCAAATTCTCATTTTCCCAATCAATCATATTCCCAAGGAAATGTTAGAAGTCCCGCTTTTGAAGAGAAAGTTTTGACTACTTTGGGCACTTTAGAGGCAAACACACAATTACTTCATTCTCACTCTCAATCTATTGCAAAGCGAGAAACCCAAGTAGGGCAAATAGCTGGCACTTTAAATGCTAGAGAGAAAGGAAAAATGCCTTTGAATGCCCCACAAAAGCAACAATGTGTTGTGGAGACTCATTCCTCATCGGAAGGTCACACAATAGAGCATGTCAATGCGGTGACTACCTTGAGAAGTGGAAAGATTGTGGACAACTAAGTGGGTATGTCCAATCAAGAGAGTGAACCGATGCAACCAAAAGTTGACACCCGTCCCGTTTCATATCATATTCCTCCTTCATTGCATGTGCATGACCATATAAATGAGAAAGTTATGAAAAGTGATTTGAAAATTGATTTTGAAAAGAGAAATTTACAAAATGATTTGAAAACTTCTTGTGTTGAAGAGACTTTAAAGAAAAATTTTGAAAAGGTTTTTGAACCAAAAGCTCCATTTCCAGATGCCTTAAAAGGATCCATTTCAAATGACAAGCAAAAGGCCAAAGTAAATAAAATCGTGGATGTATTTAGGCAAGTGAAAGTCAATCTTCCACTTTTGGATGCAATCAAGCAAATTCCGGCTTATGCCAAATTCTTGAAAGACTTGTGCACCCAAAAGAGGAAGAAGAAAAGCCAAGCACCTAGAAAAGTGGTCTTAACCGAGCAAGTGAGCTGAATTTTGCAGCATAACACTCTTCCAAAGTTTAAGGACCCCGGTTCACCTACCACTTCATGCATCATTGGTGATCATATCATTAATCGGGCTCTTCTTGACCTAGGAGCAAGTGTTAATCTTCTTCCATACTCGGTATATGTCAAATTAGGCTTAGAAGACTTGAAATTGACGTCGGTGGTTTTACAACTTGCCGACCGATCCATCAAAAAGCCTAGGGGTATCATCGAGGATGTCTTGATTAAAATTGATAAATTCTTCTTTCCTGTTAATTTCGTTGTCATTGACACGGAACCGGTCCCAAATCCTAAGAGCCAAATTCTCGTTATCCTTGGTTGTCCTTTCTTGGCAACCGCGAATGCCAACATTAATTGTAGGACGGGGATAATGAAGATCTCATTTGGCCACATGAAGGTAAAGTTGAATATTTTTAATCCAACCCCCAATTCATTTGACAAGCATGAAGAGATTAATGTTGTAGAGAAATGTCATGACCTCAAAAGTGAAGGAATTGAGTTTTTGTGTGAGACCAAAGTTTCAAAAAGTCCATCTTCAACCTTGAAACCAAAGAAAGTTGTTTCCAAATCTTATTTTGAAAGGGCGTGGAAGCCCAAAGATTGCATTGACCAAGGATCGAAAACATCTTTTGAGCTTAATCTAACAAGTTCCTTAAAGAACCATTTGTTGGGTGGAGTTCAAAGCACTTATCACCCCATTAAGAAGGGGATGCACTACAAGATGTTTGATCCTGGCTAAAAGAGCCCAACATCTTTCTAGAGACGTTAAAGACTAGCAAGACATTTCGTAGGGTGTCAAAACCCTATTCCTCCCTCATTTCTATCTTTAATTTCATTTCTCGCGAAGTCTAGATATTATTAGGAGCTGTGATTCGGACTGTATGCACTTTTAAATTGAAATTGAGCATTTTGCATAAGTTCGATCGATCTCCAAGGAGGATTCGATCGATTGAACTTCGACTTGCATCCAACACTTAGAAATTTTTTGACTTGCATTCAACCTGCATCCAAATCACCTCTCTGTCCCATCGATCGAATTTGTTCTTAGATCGATCATAAGTTTTTAGATCGATCCAAACTTCAAGTTCGATCGATCTTTAGTTCCAATACTTACACAATTTTTGAATCTACAAAAACCTGCATATTTTAGCTCTCTGTCCCATCGTTCGAATTTGTTCTGAGATCGATCTAAACTTCTTTGATCGATCCAACTTCATCTTGGATCAATCTACAGTTCTAAAACTTAGAAAAATTTCCAACCTGCATCCACCTGCATCCCAAAGCCTCTCTGTCTCATCAATCAAACATTTCTTCAAATCTATGCATTTTCGATCATTCGAAGGTATCCTGTGATCGATCTTGGGGAGATCGATCTCTGTTCTTTGTTTTTCAATTTTGACTTTGTTTTAATATCTTAATTTCAAAATTTTCAAAAAAAAAAAAAAAAAAAAAAAAAATTTCTCAAAAATACTTTGAGGAGAGATCGATGTCAGTTCGATCAATCGAACTGGCAAGGGAATGCTTTTCTAAAAAATAAACCCGAAGGTTTGAAGATCGATTTCACAGATCGATCTAACCCTCTTCCAAGCCCTATTCCTCGTCGCCGCTGCACTCCCACTCTTCTCTATCTCCGGCGAGACTCCAGCAAGCATTCCAAGCGTCGAATCTCTCTCGCTCCTCTCGGATCTTGATTCGCATCTCGCCCCCTTCGTATCTCCATTTCTCTTTTGATTCCTGTGAGATCTGAACCTCCCTCTTATGATTTCAAGCTTCGATTTGTTGCATACATGTTTTCAATGCTAGATTTAAGTTGTTTTAATGTTAAAAATCTCCATTGATGAAGCTTTGAACTCTTTGTATATATATGTATATATATGTATATATGTTTTTGTATTTTTCTTGATTTTAATTTGATTTTTGGGAGTATGGGCCTCATTAAGTGATTAGGATTGATACTTTGTTGTGTTGATGGGCCCATGACCTTGTTCGTGAATGCCTCGTGCCATCCACGTCACAGATTTGTGACTGCTCATGTTCTTCGAATAGTTCGATCAATCGAACCTATTTCTCAGATTGATCTACCGAGATCGATCGAACTTAGTTTCTTAGTTTCTCAGATCGATCAAGTGAGATTGATCTAACATTTTTTTGTGATCGATCAAACTTCACAGATTTCATATACACATTCCATACATCTTATCTTGTGTCCATGCTATCTCATTCATGCCCAATGCCTATGATTTTCCACATTGGATGCATTTTACACTTATATTGCTTAGCATGTTCACATCCTGTCACTTCCATAGATTTATGTCATTTATCTGTTTTGTCTATCTTACTTCACATACATGATTTTATTTTGTGCTTTAATTTTTTATATCGGCACTGACTTCCTTTGCAAGTTTCCTTTTATTTTGCAGGCTATGGCTAGAGTCAAGACTGTAGCTCGCGGACACTATCACCGCCGGGGCAGGCCGAGTTTGGATGACGAGGCCGGTCCATCTCATGCCCAGGACCCCATATAGGATGAGCCAACAAAGCCCACACAGTCTCCCCATTCTGACAGCAGATTACACTCTGATGCTGGAGCATCTCCTTCTCATTCGGTTGAGGCTGAGCATACTTCACCTCCATTAGCTCAGCCAGCCTAGGAGTTAGACCAGCCATTACGTAGATACTCACGCCTTTCAGTGGCGCACGAGTCGGTCTTCGACACAAACTTCTTTTCCTGATCGGTACTTACCCGATCAGCATATGATGATATATTACGGAGAGGCCTTACAGCCATTCTTGCCCCTATCACGGACCCAGTGTACCTGAAGCTAGTACGGATGTTTTTCCAGAACCTCCGGCCTACCCCGCGTAACACGACGGAGCTGAGGACCACCATTGATGGTCATTTGATTTCTATTACAGTGGATACATTGTCCAGATCTTGCCACTGTCCACATCACTACCCTCCAGAGTTACAGGGCACATACCCCACTCTCTATAAGCCATCATATGTGGACATGGTAGTTTCTCTCACAGGTCATTATACCGGTGGTGAGACCTATGCCACCCGGACCTATCTTCCAGATGACCTGTGGTTCTTCGACTCTGTCCTATTCCATAACATCTTCATGGCTGACCATAAGATACAGCGGAGAGGAGACTTTTTGACAGCTCTGTACGCATTCTATTCAGGGCATTGGCTATCTATCCCAGCGCTCATCTGGAGCGTGATGAGGAAGCTCTATGATGACTACATTAGCAAGGAGAAGCCCAAAAGGGCTAAGTATCTCCCATTCGGCCACCTTATCACCCAGATCCTACGTGATCAGCAGTATCCCTTCTAGCCACGGGAGCATCCTGAGACTGGGTCCTGCTCGTTCAAAAAGAAGGACTATGATAAGAGCTACAACGCTCTTATCAAGAGCCTTCAGGATGATGCTGTCGAGGCAGCAGAGGATTTAGAGGCAGAGGAGATGGCAGCAGCAGCAGACCCGGCAGCGGACGACATACCAGTCGATCCGGCTGCCGTACATATGGACATCGATTTAGAGCAGGTTACAGAGGACGCAGAGAAGCACTCTCCAGTTGGATCACCCATTCACGATGCGGAGAAGGCTCAGGATCATAATTCTCCCGCTCCAGCTGTACCTGAGGCTCCAGCACAGACACTCGGCTTTAGAGAGCGACTCTAAGCTTTGGAGGATGTTGTAGTATCTATCCATGCCGACACAGTATCTCTCCGAGAGGATGCTATCTCCATTAGAGCTGATATTGCTTTGCTCCTTACGGATGTTATGACCGCATTCAGAGATCTATCCAAAGACATCCGCGAAGCACTACCTGCCCGTCCTACCTCCTCTTCCTGATCTCTCTATCCCTTTCCTCCTGTGATCTTATATATCTGTGATCTCTGCATATTTTTGATACTGTTATATTATTTTTGCAGTTGTGTCTGTCGGCTTTGATACTGGATGTACTGTACTTTATTTTTATTTATATAGGTTTTCTATATGGATGTTATATTTTCATATTCTTATAACTATCTGTTTGACTCCATCAGGTGCATCCCAGTGACTTCAGTGAGAGAGAGTACTGCCCAGAATTTTCAGGACCACCCTTATACCACTCTCTATTTTTCAGTTGTTATCCCATTTACACTTGCATATCCACTGTGCACCGTTATTATCCCTTTTGTTATCTGATGAGTTTATCCGAGTGCCAAATTTCAAGACCACAGTTGATCCCAAGTTTGGGGGGGCTATGCTGTAATACCCCTAATTCAAAAGGATAGTCCTGGTATTTAATTTATTGTTTTAATTGAATTTTAAATTGTTTTAATTGTTGATTGGCGTGTTTATGTGCAATAATTGATGGCTTGTTATTTAATGGTAATTTTGTGACTTAATTAATTATTAAATTGTGTTTTATTTCTTTATTAATTATAAACTTGTTTTTAGTTTCTGTATTACGTTAAATTGGAGTTTATTGTTTTTCTTTAATTGAATTGATTATTAAATGTTTTAATTTAAGAAGATTTTTAATTAATTATTCGTTATGAAAATATAATTAGGGTTTTGTTTTTAGAAGGCATATAGGTAGCCGACGCAGGGTTTAAATTAAGTTTTCTCTGGGCCGGTTAGGATTCTGTTAGGGCTTAATTAATTTAGATTTTTTATACCTCTATAAATAAACATATTAACGTTAGGCCTAGGGTTAGAACCCTATTTACGTCTGTGGAGGTAGAGAAAGAACAGAGGAGGGATTTCAGTTGGGATCGCCGGAACCTTTGAAGACGACGTAGAGATTTTGAACAAAAGTCTCAAAGGCAAGTTCTAGTCCTATCTCTATTCCTTAGACTCGTGTTCTTTACATCTTTAATACAATTCCAAGATCATATAAAGTTTAAAATTCAACTGGTATGCATGTCTGAGTTTTTAAACTGAATGTGGTTGTAAGATGTGTATTGTTGGTTTAAATTTCCTCTTTGCTTAACTTTTATTTTAAATTCATGTCAATTGGTGTTTTAAGAGTTTAATTAGTCTTAAACCTATTGGAGACTACTAGAAGTAATCTGGATTACAGGGTTTGAATTGTTTAAACAATAAGCGTCTTCAAACCATTAACTGTCTGTGTTGAATCCTTAATATATAATTTGGATTTAAATCATTATTGGTCACTAGAAAAAGAGGTTAATGGTCTCTGGAACACCTTAGGGTTTAGTTCAGACCCTTTTTGAACTGTAGGTTAGGAGGACAGACAAACTAGACGTCACCGGAGAAGATGCAGTTAGAGAGAAGAAACAGATAGGGGGAGAGGAGGTTGGAGGTGGCTCCAAAATAATTTGGAGCCGACTCAAAGTGCCTTGGAGGCGGCTCCAAGTGGTTTAGAGCCGGCTCCATCTTGGTTGGAGTCTGCTCCAACTTGTTTGGAGCAACCTCTTTTCAGTTCTTCAGTTTTTTGAGTTTTTGGGCGACCGTTTGGGCTGTGGAACTCGGATTTTGGGATTTTTTGATTCTAAAGGAAGCTATCTTTGGGTGTTTTGAGATGTTCTAAGTCTAGTTAACACTTGAGAGAGTGGATTAATGCTTAATAAACCAGTGGGAGTTTATAGCTTGAACACTGGTAAGTCTCGACGGAAAGTGTTTTATTTCAGTGCAGAGGAATTCTAAATTACCGAACCCTATTTTATTTATTCTTTATTAATGGAAATTTTATTAATATGATATTATTAATAGTGGACAAGCATGATAATTAATATAGTTTTATTAGACTTGTCATGGTTTAATGGACGAGAAGAATAAATTATCTGCATGCTCAGAGTAAGATAATTTGTAACGAAGATATGGGATGAACATGATGCTTATCTGTTTAATTTATGTTCATCATGGAATTAATTGATACATCTCATTATTTTGATCTATCAGTTACTAGAGTAAGCATGTTAGTCTATATTTCTATATATGCTTATTATGTTTCAGTTGTTATGTGCATTGATTATGTATGCTATCAACTGTTGGATGGATTGGATTGTATGTACCGATATGGGACGGTGACATACTAGGTTTGGATTAGCTCAAATTACTAAGTCCTACCTACTTTGAATAAGGGAACGGATTACAAAAATAGAATCCTCCTTATGTATAAGTCTGTGCAGTTGAATAAGCTGAACGACTTAAGTCTATGCAGTTGAATAAGCTGAACGACTTACTGGATTTCTTATGGATGAATGTGAATGGATTTTAAATATATTATTATGGTACCGTGACTTGAGCTTGAGTCTTAGAGTCAACGGTTAGAGAGCGTATATGCAATAGGACGCGTAACTGGCTATGCTGGTTGAGGTGTACCCTGTTAGGCTTAGGTAGTCATGCCTACTCAGGTGCGTTTTGCATGTTACCTTCTACTCAGGTTGAGACCCGTATCATAGTCCAGTGAGAGTCCATAGTGTGGATATATATATATATAGACACGGATTATATAGTTATTGTTGAGTTGGTTAGAGTGTATATGCGTATCGAGTCTCTGCTTGGATTGTAGTAGGTTAGAATTTGTTCGTGGGCCTGACCCACTCCTATTTTTCAGGTGTACGTCAGTTCCAGGCTTGAGCTTATTCGTGCGGAGCAGAGACGATCTTCCATTCTACCGACGATGTTGGATTTCTTTCCAGATCTTGGATTTGGATTTTATCTTCAGTTTTACTTTCATTCAGTTTGGGAATTCTATTAGGGGTCCACTAGAGATGGATTCCTGAGTTGTTTAATTTATGGAGGTTGTTTTGGATTATTGGGATTTAAGTATATTTAATATTAAAGGATTTTATATTTTAGTTTCTTTCAGCTCATTATATTATTTCTTTAATCACTTTGTATTCCGTGTTCGTTTTAACATATTAATTTTTTGATATCCCTCGGGTTTGGGCCTGGGCCTGATCAACCCGTGTCTCGGATTCGAGGGGTCATTACAGTTGGTATCAGAGCACTCCAGGTTCAAGTGTCTCTAGGATTCTATCATATAAGACTTCCGCGTAGCGTTTTCTCTTGATTAGAGCTTAAGTATTAAGATTTATAGTATTCCTTTACGGTTCGTTTAGAAAGTACTAATGTCAAGTTTATTCTAAAATTTTAGAATGTTTGGCACTAGGAAGAGGATGAGAGCCATGATGAAAGCAAAGAAGGGCCCAAGGCCGAGGAAGGTTACTCCGGTGATTCCCCTACGAAGGCCGATCAAAAAGGCAAAATTGGAGACCAGGGAGTTGATTCCAATAGGCGTTATATCAGAGTACAAGTCAAGGAAAGTTTCTTGCGTGCGGGATTGGCCACTATACTGTGGACCTAACACAACTTCGGTGGTACTCGAAGCTGAGCCAAGCGGAGAGGAAGACCCCGAAGAAGATCAGGTTGGAGGAGATACCGTTGCATCCAAAATGGAGGGCACCGGAGTTCAGGGATGATTGCTCTTTTAAGAGTACTTATAGTTACTAGTAGTGGATAAGGTATTAGTAGGAATGTAGTACGAATTTAATCACGTACATTAGGATTCTGTTAAAGAATATTTTATGATTATTCGTGTGACAGTTTATGGTTTGGAAAAGTTCTTAATAAAGTGAACTGGTGGTTTTGGCTATCTTTATTGTGTTGTGTGATAGCATTTTGGTGATATATATGGTTTTATTAAACTGTATTGGGATGATAATATTGCATTAATAGATGATTATCCCAGTGGAGTAATTGGGGTTTGTGGAACCGGCAAGCAAATAGTTGCTTGTAAATACATGGTGTGGAGACAGATTGGTTACCAAGAAGTTTATAAAAGAACTTGTGTAATCAACATAGTAAGTTTGGTTTCGAAAGCAGAATTCCCAGGATTTAATAATAGTCAAAAAAAAAAAAAAAAATGGGTAGCTTACGGAGTATTTTGTTTACTTTATGTGTTTTGCATTACAGAGTATTCAGAATAGTTGGGATTTAGGTTGGTGACACATATATGCAATAGACCTCAGGGTATTTTTACACCTTTTTGGCAAAACTGCCATTTTACATAGGAGTAATAGGCCTGTGACACTAGATATTAGCAGACTCAGATTTCTAGCCAGTCTTTTGGTCCTGGACATGCACACTTATGATATGATGCATGGGATGGATTGGTTATCACTACCATACCCAAGTTAACTATTTTGATAGGTCTATTGTGTTTACCCTACCTGGTTAGGACATGTATGTCGTCACCATGCCGCGTTCTAGCGGAGTCAGTAGCACCTATTTGTTTCATGTGAAGGAGGGAACGGAAGGGGGGACTACTATATCTGGGATAGCATACCGATTATACAAGATTTCCTAGATGTATTTAAGGAGATTCCAGGGCTGCCACCTAGTCGCAAGATCGACTTTGTGATTGACTTAGCTCCAGGCACTACGCATATTGCTAGAGCACCATATAGGATGGCACCAGTGGAGATGAGGGAGCTGAGGGATTAGATTCAGTAATTACTCAGCCAGGGTTTCATTCATAGGAGTACTTTACCCTGGGGAGCACCAGTTCTATTTGTGAAGAAGAAGGATGGTTTGCTTCGCCTGTGTATAGATTACAGGGAGTTGAACAAGGTTACTATTTGTAACAAGTACCCTCTACCCAGGATCGATGATTTGTTTGATCAGTTACGGGGAACCACATACTTCTCCAAGATTGATCTGCGTTCTGGGTATCATCAACTAAGGGTTAGGGAGCAGGATGTTCCTAAGACAGCGTTTCTCACGAGATATGGTTCTTATGAGTTTCGTGTCATGCCGTTTGGGACGACTAATGCACCTGCAGTGTTCATGGATTTAATGAACAGAGTCTTTCGGGCTTATTTGGATCAGTTTGTCATTGTCTTTATTGATGATATCTTGATCTATTCTAAGTCTGAGGACGACCATGCTAGACATCTTCGCATAGTCTTGCAGACGCTTCGTGAGCACCAGTTATATGCCAAGTTTGAGAAGTGTGAATTTTGGCAGCGGGAAGTGAAGTTTCTGGGTCACGTGGTGTCAGAAAGGGGGATAGCGGTTGATCCAGCCAAGGTTTCAGCTGTGATAGAGTTGGGACAGCCTACTTCACCTACCGAGATTCGGAGTTTTCTCAATTTGGCAGGATATTATCGTCAGTTCATCCAAGGGTTCTCCAAGATAGCAGGACCACTCACTCATCTGACCAAGAAGGGTGTACAGTACGTGAGGGATGAGCACTATCAGCGAGCTTTTGATGAGCTGAAAAGGAAGTTGACTTCTACACCGATTCTGGCTACTCTACAGAGCGGGATAGAGTATCTTGTCTACATGGATGCTTCATTGTAGGGTCTTGGATGTGTTCTGGTGTAGGAGGAGTGACCGATTTTTTTATGGATCTCGGAAGCTTAAGCCTCATGAGCTTAATTATCCAACACATGATTTGGAGTTGGCAACAGTGGTCTTTGCTTTACGTATTTGGAGGCATTATCTGTTGGGTGAGTCCTTCAGGTTATTTAGTGATCATAAGAGTCTGCAGTACTTGTTCACTCAGCGGGAGCTGAATATGAGACAGCGCAGGTGGTTGGAGTTTGTGAAAGACTATCATTTTTCTATACAGTACCATCCAGGGAAAGCGAATGTGGTGGTGGATGCACTCAGTCGCCGACCTGTTGGTAGTCTTTCTGCTCTATTCACTACTGAGTGGAATGCGTTGAATAAGGTAGATGAGTTGTCGGATGTGTTCATGGCTTGTATAGTAGTTATACCTTCTATCATTCATAAGGTTTTGAAGGCACAACTCACGGATCAGCAGTGCATTGACAAAGTTACAGAGATAGCTTCTGGAGAGGTTCCATTTTACCATGTTGGGATTGACGGAGGCTTGAGGTACAAGGGACGCTTAGTGGTACCTTCTGCTGATGATTTGAGGAATGACGTGATGACGGAGACTCATCATTCTGAGTTTTTAGTTCATCCAGGCGGAGACAAGATGTATCAGGATATGAAGCAGCAGTTTTGGTTGGCAGGTATGAAGAGGGACATTGCTCTATTTGTTTCTTAGTATAGTACTTGTCAGATGGTTAAGATTGATCATCAGAGGCCACCAGGAGCTCTACAACCACTGCCAATACCGGAATGGAAATGGGAGAACATTTCTATGGACTTTGTGGAGGGATTGCCCATTTCTTTCAAGGATCATAATTCCATTTGGGTCATCATGGATAGGTTGACCAAATTAGCTCATTTCCTACCTATTCGCACTGACTTCACTTCGGAGCAGTTGGCGAGGCTTTACATTTCAGAGATTGTAAAGCTACATGGTATTTCGTTGTCTATTATATCGGACAGGGATTCGAACTTTGTGTCTAGATTTTGGAAGAGCTTTCAGCAGGCTTTGGGTACAGAATTGCATCTTAGCACTGCTTATCATCCTCATACTGATGGACAGACTGAGAGGGTGAATCAAATTATGGAAGATATGCTTCGGTTGTGTGTTCTTGATTTCAAGGGCCACTGGGAGGATTATTTGCCATTTATGGAGTTTGCTTATAACAATAGTTTTCAGAAGACTATTGGAATGGCACTATTTGAGGCGTTATACGGCCGACCATGTTGATCACCTATTTGTTGGATGGAGGTTGGCGAGAGCAGATTCTTGGGTCCTGAGTTCATCAAGGATATTTCTGAGAAGATTGCTCTTATTAAGGATTGCATGCGTACTGCCCAGAGTAGACAGAAGAGTTATGCGGATCGTCGCACACGTGCTTTGGAGTTTCAGGTTGGGGATCAAGTTCCACTCAAAGTGTCGCCTATGAAGGGTGTAATGCGCTTTGGGAAGAAAGGGAAGTTGTTACTGCGGTTTGTCGGTCCATTCATGATTACGGATCGAATTGGAGTTATCGGTTGGCACTTCCGGATAATTTGGATCACATCCATAATGTGTTCCATGTTTCCATGTTGCAGAAATTTCTGTGAGATGTGGATCGATATCAGCATATCGATGTTGGGGAAATTGAGTTGTAGCCGGATGCAACTTATTTGGAGCCACCGTGTCGTATTATTGATCGGCGGGATCAAATCCTTCGTAATAAGGTTATCCCTTTGGTTCGTGTTCAGTGGAGTCATCACAATGAGGCTGAGTCTACTTGGGAACGGGAGGATGTCATTCGCTCGCAGTTTCCTGAATTATGGGAAGAAGGTAAAAGCGAATTCCGAGGACGGAATTCCTTTTGTTAGGGGGGAAGAATGTAATACCCCTAATTTCAAAAGGATAGTCCTTGTATTTAATTTATTATTTTAATTGAATTTTAAATTATTTAAATTGTTGATTGGCGTGTTTATGTGCAATAATTGATGGCTTGTTATTTAATGGTGATTTTGTGACTTAATTAATTATTAAATTGTATTTTATTTCTTTATTAATTATAAACTTGTTTTTAGTTTCTGCATTACGTTAAATTGGAGTTTATTGTTTTCCTTTAATTGAATTGATTATTAAATATTTTAATTTAAGAAGATTTTTAATTAATTATTTATTATGAAAATATAATTAGGGTTTTGTTTTTAGAAGGCACGCAGGTAGCCAACGCAGGGTTTAAATTAAGTTTTCTCTGGGCCGGTTAGGATTCTGTTAGGGCTTAATTAATTTAGGTTTTGTATACCTCTATAAATAAACATATTAACGTTAGGCCTAGGGTTTAGAACCCTATTTACGTCTGTGGAGGTAGAGAAAGAACAGAGGAGGGATTTCAGTTGGGATCGCCGGAACCTTTGAAGACGACATAGAGATTTTGAACAAAAGTCTCAAAGACAAGTTCTAGTCCTATCTCTATTCCTTAGACTCGTGTTCTTTACATCTCTAATACAATTCCAGGATCATATAAAGTTTAAAATTCAACTGGTATGCATGTCTGAGTTTTTAAACTGAACGTGGTTGTAAGATGTGTATTGTTGGTTTAAATTTCCTCTTTGCTTAACTTTTATTTTAAATTCATGTCAATTGGTCTTTTAAGAGTTTAATTAGTCTGGAACCTGTTGGAGACTACTAGAAGTAATATGGATTATAGGTTTTGAATTGTTTAAACAATAAGCGTCTTCAAACCGTAAATTGTTTGTGTTGAATCGTTAATATATAATTTGGATTTAAATCATGGTTGGTTACTAGAAAAAAAGGTTAATGGTCTCTGGAACACCTTAGGGTTTAGTTCAGACCCTTTTTGAACCGTAGGTTAGGAGGACAGACAAACTAGACGTCACCAGGGAAGATGCAGTTGAAGAGAAGAAGCAGATAGGGGGAGAGGAGGTTGGAGATGGCTCCAAAATAATTTGGAGCCGGCTCAAAGTGCCTTGGAGGTGGCTCCAAGTGGTTTAGAGCCGGCTCCATCTTGGTTGGAGTCGGCTCCAACTTGTTTGGAGCAGCCTCTTTTCAGTTCTTCAGTTTTCTGAGTTTTTGGGCTACCGTTTGGGCTGTGGAACTCGGATTTTGGGATTCTTTGATTCTGAAGGAAGCTATCCTTGGGTGTTTTGAGAAGTTCTAAGTCTAGTTAACACTTGAGAGAGTGGATTAATGCTTAATAAACAAGTAAGAGTTTATAGCTTGAACACTGGTAAGTCTCGACGGAAAGTGTTTTATTTCAGTGCAGAGGAATTCTAAATTACTGAACCCTATTTTATTTATTCTTTATGAATGGAAATTTTATTAATATGATATTATTAATAGTGGACAAGCATGATAATTAATATAGTTTTATTAGACTTGTCATGGTTTAATGGACGAGAAGAATAAATTATCTGCATGCTCAGAGTAAGATAATTTATAACGAAGATATGGGATGAACATGATGCTTATCTATTTAATTTACGTTCATCATGGAATTAATTGATACATCTCATTATTTTGATCTATCAGTTACTGGAGTAAGCATGTTAGTCTATATTTCTATATATGCTTATTATGTTTCAGTTGTTATGTGCATTGATTATGTATGCTATCAACTGTTGGATGGATTGGATTATATGTACCGGTATGGGATGGTGACATACTAGGTTTGGATTAGCTTAAATTGCTAAGTCCTACCTACTTTGAATAAGGGAACGGATTACAAAAATAGAATCCTCCTTATGTATAAGTCTGTGCAGTTGAATAAGCTGAATGACTTAAGTCTGTACTGTTGAATAAGCTGAACGACTTACTGGATTTCTTATGGATGAATGTGAATGGATTTTAAATATATTATTATGGTATCATGACTTGAGCTTGAGTCTTAGAGTCAACGGTTAGGGAACGTATATGCAATAGGACGCGTAACTGGCTATGATGGTTGAGGTGTACCCTGTTAGGCTTAGGTAGTCATGCCCACTCAGGTGCGTTTTGCATGTTACCTTCTACTCAGGTTGAGACCCGTATCATAGTCCAGTGAGAGTCCATAGTGTGGATATATATATATATATATATATAGACATGGATTATATAGTTATTGTTGAGTTGGTTAGAGTGTATATGCATATTGAGTCTCTGCTTGGATTGTAGTAGGTTAGAACTTGTTCGTGGGCCTGACCTACTCTTATTTTTCAGGTGTACGTTAGTTCCAGGCTTGAGCTTGTTCGTGCTGAGCAGAGACGATCTTCCATTCTACCGACGATGTAGAATTTCTTTCTAGATCTTGGATTTGGATTTTATTTTCAGTTTTACTTTCATTCAGTTTGGGATTTCTATTAGGGGTCCACTAGAGATGGATTCCCGAGTTGTTTAATTTATGGAGGTTGTTTTGGATTTTTGGGATTTAAGTATAGTTAGTATTAAAGAATTTTATATTTTAGTTTCTTTCAGCTCATTATATTATTTCTTTAATCACTTTGTATTCCGTGTTCGTTTTAACATATTAATTGTTTGATATCCCTCGGGTTTGGGCCTGGGCTTGATCAACCCGTGTCTCGGATCCGAGGGGTCTTACATATGCGACCCACTTTAGATACTTCTGTCCCAGCCATTTTTTGCCTTCATTGCACTAGTATACTCTTTCCTTTCGTTCTCTTTACACATTGAGGACATTGTGCCATTTAAGTTTGGGGGTAATAGTGCTTTGCAATGTTTGTTTTTAAATTCAAAATTTTGAACATGACTTGTGTATTTGAGAGATTTTATATGATTGGTCCATACTAGTTATGATTTTGATCTTTTGAGGACTATATTGCTTAAAATTTAAAAATTGCTTGTGATAAATGCTTAAATGTTGCACATTTCAGCACCTAAGGTAGGGTATTTCAGTCTTTGCATCTATCTTAATTTCATATTTTAGTCCTAATTTATGTTTATATGTATTTCAGGGCAATAATGTTAAAATGAGCTAAGAACGGTCCATTAAAGCCTTTTTGGAGTCAAGCAAAGATATTCAGAAAAAGTTCAGAAAATGACAAAAAGAGGTCGTAGCCATTGCTCGTATAGTGTGTTTATTCTTCGAAAGCGGTCAATCTCGGGCCTTTGATGATGTTCCCAAAGATGAAGAAGCAAATCAATTAGCCCAAGGCCAAAATGGAGCTAAATAAGGCTTAAAGGAAATTTCCAACTCTGGGGGGATCGATCCCCCAGGGTGGGGGATCGATCCCCCAGGACTTGGCAACATTACAGATTTTCTTATTGTTTGGGCTTATTTTGTGAACTATTGGGCTTTAATAGGGTTATTACTTATGGCCCAGTGAGCCCTTAGTTTAGGGTTAGTATTTATTTTATTTAGGTGAATAATATTAGGAGAATTATTAAGTTTTAGTATTATGTATCGATATTTTTATTCTCTCTGGGAAAAAGGAAAAGCTAGGGTTTGAAGAATATTTTGACAGAGGCTTTGTCTACAATTGAAGGAAGAAGAAGAAGGAGCTAAAAGATGGAAATGGAGCTTGTTGACACCATGATCATCTTCTCCATGAGCTAATTCTTCACTTAGGGCTTGGATGAGCCCTAAGTTCATGTAACCCTAACCTTTGTATTTCTTTTCTTGGGGAATTATTATGTTGTAATTAAATTATATGGCCTTGTGATTTCTTTATATATACACGCTTGATTTGATAAATTAGGGTTTGTATAGATGAATTCTTCCATTGAAATCTCCAATTGATTGTATGTCTATGTATGATTAATTAGGGATTTTATTCTTCATTAGATGATTAGAACTTAATTCTTTCATTAATTCTATATGTAATTTGCATGTCTATATGTGATTGCTTTAGGATTATATTCTACATTAAATACTTCTTGTAGTTGTGTTTAGTGATGGCCATAGCATGATACTTATTTGATATAATTGTGAATTAATTTGATGGATAAAGGCTTAATCTTGATGGGTTGTTCTACAAATTAGCTTTCTTGTTATTAGTTAATTGTAGTTAAGTAGGCAATTTGTGCTTGATTATGTTAATCCATGCTTCTAATTACAATTAGTATTATTCTCTTGATTGATGTGTGCTCTTATTTGATACATTTGTGAATGTGTATGGTGGGTTATGACGTAGTCTTGAATGGGTTCTACACTTTAGTTTAATTGTCATTAAGTAGACAACTCATTCTTGATGTTGATAATCTATGCTTACAATTGTGATTTGTGATGATAGTGTGGCTACATCTATAATTACACTAATGATTTCCCCATAATTGAAAGTAAATGGTCAATTACATGAGCTTAGTGGTGAATCCTAACCCTAAGACTCTCTTCCTATCTCTTTAATTCTTAGTTTAATTTACTTGCATTGTCATTTCTATTTCCATGCTTTCAATTGAATTCTAGTTTAATCACTCCACCAAAATCTTTTTGTCTCATACTCTTTCTCTCTCTTTTCTCTCTTTTACAATCTAATTAACTTTAAAACCAAGTTTAATCCCAACACGTGTTCAATCCCTTCTCACTTCATACTACTTAGTATAAGTGTCTAGCGGTTTATAAATGTAAACTATGATGCCCGCTTGATACCATTTCCAAAACCAAAGTGTTGTGCATTATTTTGTGCACACGCTCGGGTCGCATCAGCTTGACTTGAGAGTCCAATACTCATTGTATGCCTTGTGGATGCCATTTATGAGTAAATTTTTTGAAAGATTGATATTTTGCTTGCATTTGTGGTCCACATCATCCTGATTTTGTGATTATTTTGAGATTCACTCTAGGATTCTATACTAGCACAGGCGTACATTAGCATTCATTTGTGGGGTACATGCTTTGTTGATTATTGAATTGGTTATATCCCAATTGGGCTAATAGTGCATTGAAAGCTTTCATTCTTGATAAAGGTAGATAACAACCCATTTTCACTAAGTAACCGGGATTCTAGCCTTATCAAGTACTGAACTTCTCGCGCCGAAAGGTGGAGGACCCAAACTCTAGGTTAATAATTCAAAAAAAAAAAAAAAAAAAAAAAAAAAAAAAAAGTTGCAAAAGCAATAAAAAAGTAAGGACTTCTCCCAAAAGGTGAGAAGTAGGAAATGATTAGATGGAGGTTGTCTTGATTTGTAGCCTGGTTGATTTGAGCTTGTAAGTTCTTAGGGATGTTTGAACACCTAATGCCCTAAAGTCGTCTGGTTTGGGAGTCATTGACCTAACGCTTGACCTCATAAATCGCTAGAAAGCTTAATAGATCAACACATTGCACCATACTTCCATCTTTGATCCTATAAAATAAAAAATAAAAAATAAAAAATGAAAAAACGAGTGAAAAGAATAAGCGCACCTAAATAAAAAAGCTTTAATAATAGATCCACTTTTTGTCTTGATGATCGGTACTAGATTTGTGTGCTAGTTTGAGGGTAAAAATGTGATTAATTCTTTAGTTGGTTAAGATAGCAACATATTTGATGCCAGTCCACTCAAAAGGATTATAGAGTTGTTTTGATTTGCATGATCATTTTCTTGATGTGTGGAAGACAATACTTGCTTACTTGATGTTGAGATTTTGGGAGATTGTTTAAAAATGTTTGAAAAATTACATACTTGAGGTAGTATTCTCCTAATGCTTATTTGTAATATTGGTGCCTTTTTTGAAAGAATGAGCTTAATGTTTGTGGGTATCATTTCTGAAAACCCTCACGAGACTTCACTCGTCCACTAGGGGTAACCTAGGGGTTTAAAAGGCTTGTTGCATATGTTAAGTGCAATCGTGTTCCCTACGAAAGTGGTGTTATCCATTTATTGCTTTCTAGTTCATAGTTGTATAGTTGTTCATTTCATTCCTTTACTTTCTAGTTCATTGCTAGGGACTAGCAATATTTAAGTTTGGGGGTGTGATGAGCGCTGAAAAGTACACATTTAAACCCCTTAAGCTTAGGTATTCTAGGACCTTTATCTATCTTATTTTTCCGCTTTAGATTGATTTTGTATTATTTCCATTTTCAGGTACTTATCCCCAAAATAAGCTAACTTAGCCAAATAAGAGCATAATTGAAGCAATTCTGGAATGAATCAAAGAAAGGAGCAAAGTAGAGCAAAAGGAAGCAAAAGGTGAAATTTCAGCAACTTCGATCGATCTCAAAAAAAGTTCGATCGATCCAACTTTCATCGATCTCAGCACTTCAAGATGGATTTGAGCCATGTTTGTTCCTATTCAAAAATCTCAAGGTTCGATCGATCTAACCTCATTCTCTGATCGATCGAACCATCTTATCCTTATCCAAGTGATTGATCTTATCCAGTTGTACCACCCTACCAACCACTTTTGTCCTTTTCCCAAAAATACCTTTAAAATATCTCAAATTTGTTTTTATTCAAAAAGGCGCCGCCATTGAGGATCGATCCAGCTTCAGTTCAATAGATCTCAGCCATATTCGATCGATCGAAGGTCAAGGTTCGATCGATCGCACTTCCTCCAGTACGAAAAAATCCAAATTCCAGCTCATTAAAAGTTGTCTCATATCCAATCATTAGGGGATTACGGATGTACGAGCCCAGCTTATTTGGGGTGATTTTTTACCTACCTATATAAGGAATATGAGCCACTTTTTGAGGGAGACTTTTGATGCTTTGATACACATACCTAGAGAAGATAGTACTTAGTGAGGAAGCAAAGGAGAGGAGGAGGCTAGAGACACCATTGGAGACTCTTCATCAACCAAAGAGCAGATTTCTTTCATGGAGCTTACCCTTGAGGGTTGGAGGACATCATCCATGAGTGGATAAACATCCTCTTGGGGCTAGAGTTAGCCCTAAGCATGCTTTCTACTTCTTGATTTATGTATTTTTGAGGGGATTTGTATTGTGATTCATGCCTTGACACTTTTATATATATATATATCTTGTTTATTCAATGATTTATGTGGTTTAATGCTTCCAATTGATCATTTCATTCTATCCATATGTCTATGTATGCTAGAATAGATGTTCATGTGTTTGTCTCTATTTCTTGTGTTATTGATGTATGTCTAGGTGTATTGATGCTATAGATCTAGAGATTGTCAAGACATAATGCTTAATGGCATGTTCTTGTGGTTTATTTGATGGTTCATACTCATTTCTTGATGGATTGTTCCTATTCCTTAGTTTAATTAGTTTAATTTCATGTTATTAGCTTAGTTGTAGTGTAGTTGTTAAATGGGAGGACAATCCATGCTTGTTGTTGATGTTTCACACTTATGAAAGCAAGTAACATATATCTCTAACCTTGTGATGTGCTTGGATTGTGAGCTTAAAGAAAGGATTAATGGCTTAATTTGATATGTTGTGTTATCCACCATGTTGTTTAGATAATATATACTTAATTTGTCATCCATGCTTGTTGGAACAACCACACACACACTCTTTGTTGCAATACATGTCCTTTCCCACATTAATTATTCATTAAAGGCGTAGAAAAGCTATGCTTAGTGGTGATCTCTAAACCCCAAGATCTCTCTCTCTCTTATTCTCCTTATTGCATTATTGTTTACTTTTGTTTAATTTGCATCTAGTGTAATTCAACCAACCAACCACTATTTTGATCACTCAACCTACTAACCCTAATCTTGAATCCTCAACCTAGTGCGACCCTTAATCCCTTGGGACGATCCCTACTTGCCCTAGCTATATTTTTAGTGAAAGGTAGTAGTGGCAATTTTTAAATGTAAAACTTGGCCACATTGCATAAACTTTGGGTTTGAATTGACGACACACCACCCGCACTAGAGCCAAACTCTAGCCATGTCATTTGTAACAATGTCCCTAGAGAATCCAAAATCATAATTAAGTTCAAAACTTATATACAATAATTAAGGCATATAACCACCTTCCATGCAGAAGTAATTTAAAACCACATAAACTATGTTTTAGGATTCCAAGTTTAAAATGGGATACCAAATGACAAGTCTTTATCATGATATAATGTACAATATAATACCATCAACTTATCTATTTAAATCATTCCTCAACAATAAGCTTTATATACTAGATTATAACATTGTAGTAATAGGCTTCTAAAATAATTATCAATAGTAATCAACAAGAATATAGAATTAGCACCACAATAAATATAGCAATTCAAATCAATAAGTATTGTATATAACCTTAATAATTCTACACAAGATAAATATATATCATACATGCTTAAATCAACAAACCCTAAGTCAAATGTGAGGATTTCCTATAATATGCAAGACTACAATACTAAAAGCATGTACACAATATATATTAAACCCCAAAGGAATATAAAACTCTTAAAGTATAAACATACTACCATCCCTACCTCAATAAAGAATCGAATCTCTATAATCCAAAGCAACCAAGCTTAAAATGGGAAACTAAACTAGGGTTTTGTTGAGGAGAATAAGAGGAAACTTTTACTCCATAAGGTTAAAGGTCTAAGGTGAGTGGAAGGAGGCCAAAATAAAGTAATAAACTCTAAGCCAAGCTTTTCTTTAATAGTGACTAGGTTAGGTTTTTGAGAGTAATGGGAGTGAGGAAGATGAAATGGATGTGGTGAGTGGAGGATCTAGTATTCCTCCACTCACTATGTGTTCTTACACTACCTCTCTCACACACACTAATGCAAGACTAAATTTGGAGACTACACTTGTCACCAATCTGTAATATCTCTAATTTTCAAAAGGATATAATTGGAATTTAATTAATTATTTTAGGTGCATTGTAATTGATTAATTGATTATTTGTTTTATGTACATTTAAAGGTGATTATTTGGCTATGTGTTTAATTGTAATTGTTTATTTATTTTAAATTAAATGTTTAATTGTTATTAAGGGTATTTATTTTAAATTAATTGTTAGATTGTTATTTAGTGTATTTATTTTAAATTAATTGTTAGATTGTTATTTGGTTTAATTACTTGATTATTGGTGATTTAATTGACGTGTAATATTTAGTAGTTTATATAATTTATTTGTTAAATTCTGTGTATGCTTAGGTGGATTAAATTGGTTGGTAATTTGTATGCGTCGTATGTTGTAGGGTTTTATGTTTATATAACTTATGGTCGTCGACTTATAGGAGGTTGGAATTAGGGTTAGGGTTTATAGAAGCCTATATATATATAAGCTTTGGGTCTGCAAGGGTTTTAGAACCCTTTTCCCGTAACTAGAAATAGAGAGAAACAGAGAGGGTTTGAGGGGAAAAACAATGAGGGAAACTGAGAGAACCAGTTAGGCTTTCAGCTATGGACTGAAGGTGTACCAAGGAGGAAGGAATGGATGGCTTGTGGGATTGAAACTGAGTAGTATGAGGTTTACCTATAGTCGACCGTCGTTGGAGAATTTAAGGACGACGTTGGAAGGTTTCAAACCGAAACCTAAAGGCAAGTTGCATTCTATCCCTTTCCTGTAAACTTGTGTTCTGTGCATTTTAAATAGTCTCCAGGAATCTAATTAAACTTTTAAAACGGACGTTTATGCATGTTAGATTAGGCTGTAATCTGTTTTATGCTCTTGTAATTGAAACTGTGTTTCTTACATAAACTGTTGCTATTCTGTTTTAATTTTTGTCAGTCAATTTGTAATGGAATTTGAGGAGTTTCTTGGACTGTTAAGACTTGGATTGAACCCTAGAATCTTTAAAAAAAAATTAGAACAAATAACTGGAACTTCTCCGGAAGCAAAGAAGAAGACCAAAGATGGAGAAGCTGAGCTCTCAGGAAGAGAGCCGGCTCCCTAAGGGAGGAAGCCGGCTCCCATGGTGGGGGAGCCGGCTCCCTTGTTGGAACACCCCTACGGGGTGTTTTCTGCTATTTTTGTGATTTCAGAGGCTGAAAGGAACTTCTAAAATTAAGCTGGGGGGTTTTTAAAAGATGTTTTAAACCTATTTAAGACCCAGGGATGTTGGTTTAGGCAGTGGTAAAAGATATCATGAATTATAAAATATTAATGTGCATGTTGTTAAGAAGGAAGGAAGGCTGAATTGCTAGTTGTGTTAGCAAATTAAATGAACTGACATAAAAGGTATTTTTAGGATTTTGTATCAATGATATATATATAACATATATAAGTCCCAGGAATGTTGGTTAGGTTGTGATTATGGACATCATGTAATTTTAGCTATCAAGTTGCATGCCGTCAGGAGTTGTAGAGGTTTAGTTGCTAGTTTTATTTGGGCAAACTGAATGGACTGGTATGGGAATATTTTTGGGGTTATATATAATGTACTCCGGCTAGACTTCTGAGTGTCATTAGATCAGGCACAGGACTTATAATTGAGGACTAAATGGATGTCTTGAAATTTAAATATTTATTTGATTGCCGTCAAGGATTTATGAGGATTTAATTACTAGTCTTTGTTTTAGTAATTTAAATGAACTAGTATGGAAGTATAGTTTTGGGAATTCTAGTATAATGTGCTCAGGTTATAATTCTGACAATCATTATATCATGCTATGGATGTTAATTGATGAACTGTTATAATTTATGTTTTGTCAATTGGATGGATATGGATGGTTTAAATTGTTTATCAATAATTTAGCAATTTAAATGGAAGTTCTATGATTATAATCATATACTGGATGCATGATAGGATCTTATCTATATCTGATTCTATTATATTGGTTCTTGGATGTACTTGATGTTCATTTGAGTGTGCATCATTTATGGATCATATGCATTATATGAACCTGTATAGGACGGTGGCATATCAGGGACGGATTAGATCAAAATGCTAAATCCTACCTGTTCATACATACGGAATGGATTAACTAAAATAGTTAAATCCTACATGGATGCATGTCATGTCAACTAAAATAGTTGAACGACATAACGGATGTTTGTTTTATTTTTCTATATTAGGAAGGATTTATATATATACTTATGGTACTGTGATATGAGCTTGAGTCTCAGGATCATGGTTAGGGTGCGTATATCACAAAGGATGGGTAACTGGATATTGCTAATGCTCTCTGACAGGAGATGTACATGGCCACTGGAAAGTGTGATTTACATGTTTCCTTCTATGCAGGCTGAACTACACTATAGGCTAGTGAGCATCCTATAGTGTGTATCTATATCTATATGAACTATTTTAGTTATTACCGAGCTGTCTAGGATGTATCTACGTATCGGATTTATGTATGGATTGTAGTAGGATGAAACTTGCATATGGGCCTAACCCACTCTTAGTTTTTAGGTGTTCGTCAGTACCAGGCTTAGAGCTTGATCGTGATGAAGCAGATACAGTTACTCACTCTTCCAACTACATAGGATTTCCTTTTATATTATAGTTTGGATGTTGGTTCTGTAATCTATTTTTTCATTTGAGATTATTAGGGGTCCACTAGATGGATTCCCGACTTGTACGGATTGAAAAGATTAAATTTTATTAATCTATTATTTTGGAGGATTTTTATATCTAGAATTCTTTTCAGTGTATTATTTTATTTTTAATTCTTTTGTACTCTTACTTGTTTACATATTAATTGTCTGGTATCCCTCGGATCTGTGTTTGGACTTGATTACCCGTGACTCTAGAATCGAGGGGTATCACACAATCCATGGCTCATTTTAAGACTTAATCCTATTCTTACACTTATCAACCATCCAAGCCAACAAGTGCACCTTGTAATACTCCTAATTCCAAAAGGATATAATTGGAAATTAATTATTTTATTTTATTATATTTTAGTTGTTTACGTGGCTTCATGATTTTTTTTTTTTTTTTTTTTTTTTTTTTTTTTTTTTTTTTTGTGTGTATTTGCTTGTTTTTCATTAATTGAGTAATAGTTTTATTTAATTGGATTGTTATTTAATTGACTTGTATATTTAATTTATTATTAATTGTATTTTTATTTTCTTTAATTGAATTAAAGTAGTTTTTAATTGTTTAAATGTTTTGTTAGTTTATTTAAATGAGTTATTTAGGTTTAAATTATTAGTGTATTTAATTGTAATGTTAAAATAAGGGTTCTAGTCTTTTTTATCTCACGCCGACTAGACTGGGACTTAATTAGGTTTTCCATCAGGGATTGGGATTGGGATTGGGATTAGGCTTAGGGTTTTATGGGTGCCTATATATATAATGTGATACGTCTTCAAAAGGGTGTTAGAACCCTACGCACGTACAATATTTTAGAGAGAAAAACAGAAAGGAATTGTGAGGAAAAACAGAGGGATTTTCTGTTAAGGTTTTGGCCAACGAAGTAAGCTGGACCAAGGAGGAAGGTTGAGGGCTGTTCGAGGGTTAGAACTAGAGCAGAGGAGTCCTTGACGGGAGTCACAATCATTGGAAAAACTTAGGAAGACGGCAATGAGGTTTTGATTCAAAAACCACAGAGGCAAGTTCTATTCTGTCTCTTTCCCTTTATTCCGTGTTCTGTGCATCCTTAGATGATCTCTATGATCTTAATCGGATATTAACTGAATATTACATGCTTAATAAGTGTTATATTGCTTGCCTGTATGTTTTTAGCTTCATCGGTAATTGTCTTTGCAAGTTGGAAGTTATCGTCTGATATTTAAACATAGTTAGATTGGTAATGGTTTTTATTGTTCCTTTAATGCAAACTGGTTAGAATGTATAATGGGGATGGTACTAGATGTAAGTTAAGACCCTTAAGGTCAGTTTTAATAAGGAACCGAATAGGTGGAAGAGGCCGGAGACGAAGCAAAAGGCCGTAGAAGTTGCATAAGTACAGACGGCTCTCAAAGGAGTGAGAGCCGGCTTTCCCAAATGAGAGAGCCGGCTCTAGGGCAAGGAGAGTCGGCTCCCCTTGTGGTAGAGTGGGCTGATAAGTGCTTAAATGTTGCACATTTCAGAACCTAAGCTAGGGTATTTCAGTCTTTGCATCTATCTTAATTTCATGTTTTAGTCCTAATTTATGTTTATGCGTATTTCAGGGCAATAAAGTTAAATTGAGTTAAGAATGGTCCATTAAAGCCTCTTTGGAGTTAAGCAAAGACATTTAGAAAAAGTTCAAAAAAATGGCAAAAAGAGGTCGCAGCCCATTGCTCGTATAATGTGTTTATTCTTCAAAAGCGGTCAATCTCGGGCCTTTAATGATGTTCTCAAAGATGAAGAAGCAAACCAATGAGCCTGGGGCCAAAATGGAGCTAAATAAGACTTAAAGAAAATTTCCAACTCTTGGGGGATCGATCCCCAGGATGGGGGATTGATGCCCCAGGACTTGGCAACATTACATGATTTTCTTATTTTGAGCTTATTTTTGTAATTTATGGGCTTTAATAGGGTTTGTTACTTAAGGCCCAGTGAGCCATTAGTTTAGGGTTAGTATTATTTTATTTAAGGGAGTTTTTAATTTATTAGATTTTTTCAGTTTTATTTTTTTTTCTGTACCGAGATATCACGTTCTCTCAAGAGGAAAGCGAGGGGGAGAAGAAAGAGAAAAGGGGAGGCACAAGGGTTTCAAGAATAGCTACACACTCATCTCTCTTGAGCATAAAAGAAGAGGAAGAAGGAGCAAAGCATGGAGGAGGATCCTGTTGACACCTTGATCACTACAACCATGATGGGCTAGATCTCCACTTAAGGCTTGGTTGAGCCCTAAGTTTATGTATTTCTAAACCCTTGTATTTTTATTTTTGGGGAGATTAATATATTGTTGTAGTTGATGTTATGGTCTTGTGATTATATACTTGGATGTTCCAAGTTTTTTGTTGATTAATCCTTCCATTATTTCTCTATTTTGGTTGCATGTCTATGTGTGATTAATTTAGGGTTATATACCCTTTAATAAATGTTAAAGATTAATTCTTTCATTAGTTCTCTATGTTAATTGAATGTTTATGAGTGATTATTTGATAATTATACTTGAAGGCCATGACATGGTAATTAATGGATGCAATTGTTAACTAATTTGATGGTCTATGTTTTATTCTTGATGAGTTGTACTATGATTAGACAATTCACACTTGAAATTGATAGTCCACACTTATTATATGCAATTTGTATCATCTTCTTGATTATGGATTAAATGCAAATGGTCAATGAATTTGATGAGTTAGGTTTTGTCTTGATAGGTTGTACTACACCCTAGTTTACCTGTTATTAGGTAGACAATCTACACTTGATTAATCAATCCATTATCATGATTGAAATTGGTATTATCTACTTGATGTGTGCTCTCATTGGATGCATTTGTTGATTTGTAAGATAGGTTAGGCCTCAAGATTGGTGTATTGTTCTACACTTAGTTTACTTGTAGGTTAGGTAGGAAATGCATTACAAATGAATTGAATGATTATGCTTACATATGCAAATTGTGCCATTGATTGTAGCTACATTTTAATTACAACAATGTTCTTCCCACTAATGGAAAACAAATGGTTAATTGCACGAGCTTAGTGGTGATTCCAACAAACCCTAAGAATTTTCTTCTATCTCTTAAACCCCTATCTCTGACATAGTTTATTTTCATTACATTTTAATTTAATTGTTCACTAGCTTAATCAACCAACCATCTCTTTTATTCTTTCTCTCTCTTATGGTAATCACTTGTTAAAACCAATTGTCTTATTTAAATCCAAGCCAAGGGTCTCTTAGGTTCGATCCCTACTCACTATATACTTCAGAGTATAAGTGTCTAGCAGTTTTATAAATTATAAAATATGATGCCCACTTGACATTATTTCAAAACCTAAAGTGTTGTGCATTATTTTGTGCACACGCTTCGGTCGTACCATAGTTTTGGCGCCATTGCCGGGGACCATTGGTTTAATTGGAGTTAAATTAGATATTAGTTTTCATTTGATTATTTGTATATTCTTACTATTTTTTTTATTTTTCTCTCTCTAATGTGCAATTAGGTATTTGATACAAGAAAGGCGAACATTGGAGCTTACAACTATCTTTGGAATTTGAAGTTGCTTAAGGACATTTGTGAGCAATTCTTACCCTAATTGTTCATTTTTCTATGCTTGCGAGATAGTCCTTGTTGAGACTTTCATATTGCTTAAATATTTTATCCAAGCATAGGTCCTTGTCGAGGCCATTACTTTCATTGTTATATGCATGAGCCATTGTCGAGGCAATTATTTTATGGTTTTTAGATTGTGAATGTGAATGGATTCCTTGTTTGATCTAAGTTTGGGGGAAAATTTTATCCCTTATCCTTATGCATCTCCATCATATCATGATCCTTATGAGAGTGAGTCCAATGCATCTCATGAATCTTCATCATGTAATGGACTTGATCACTCTTATGATCCCTCTTATGACTACTACCCTTACCCACCATTTTATGAAGAACCATCTCCATTACCTTACTCTCCCGGATTTGAAAATAAAAGGTTAGCTTTAATTGATGAACTTAATGAAAGGAGACAACTTATTAATTCTCATTCTCATAGGTTAGCCATGCTAGAAACTCAAATTGAGGAAATTGCAAGTACTTTTTCTCGTCAAGAGGAAGAGGAAGAAGAGGCAAGTCAATTAATGACTAATCAAAGTGAGCAAAACATGATAATAGAAGAGGGTGAGGCAAGTGAGCTAGTGACTAATCCAATAGAGCATAAATTGAATTATGAGGACATTCCTTGTAATCTTGAGCATGAGGAAATTGATAACTTAGAGAGTGAGGAATTGTTGACCACTATAGAGGTAGGAGAGGAAAATGAGGAACTTGTAATAGAGAACCTTCCTTTTATTATCCCCAACGATCCTCTTGAGGCGTGCCTTTTGAAAATGTATGAAGGATGTGGTTTTAACTTCGAAAGCTCCACATATGAAATAAACTCTCTAATGAACTCTATAGCTAACTTGGAAAGTGAAGAGATGGTGATCAGTGAGGAAGAGAAAATGGATGAAAAGAGTGCATTTCCTAATAATTCAATTGAGTCTTTGAAAGACGTTGCTTTGCCAAGTGCAAGACTGCCCATTATTGATTTCATTTTCAAAACCATTGATGAAAGGAAACAAATTGCATCTTATATCATTTCTTTTCAAGTCATTCTTTTGGGAGATGAATTTGTTGTTACGAGAGAGGATCCACTTGGAAAAATAGACAAACGGATTAATGAGGATGTCTCATATCCCATTTTTTATTCTTTTGACTAGTGAGTCACCCCACCGTCTTGCTAGAGACGTTAAACACTAGTTTTTCGTAGAGTTTCCCGACTTTACTTCTTCCTCATTTCTCCTTATTTTATTTCTTGCGTCTTTGTCTAAATAAAATTTTATTTTATTTTCTTCTTTTACTTTATTTTATTTATTGTACAATTCTGCTTTTAGAAAAAAACAAAATAATTTTTTTTTTTTTTTTTTTTTTTTTTTTTTTTTTTTGTAATGGGTAGTGTAGGGTGTTTGATTTTATTTCCATTATTATTATCATTATTATTATTATTTAGTAAATAATAATAATAATAATTATTATTATTATTATGTATATTTCAGTTTGGTGTATTTTATTTACTTTATTTTATTTTATATATATTTTATTCAGTGTATATATTCTTCTTAGTTTTGTTTTTTTTTCTTTCAAAAAAATAAAAAGTAAAAAAATATATATATTTGTAGTGGGTCATGTATGTTGATATTTTATTTTATTTTACTTTTATATATATATATATATATATATATATTATTTTAGTATATATATTTTTCTTTTTAGTTTTGTTTAAATTTAAAAAATATATACATAATACTAGTTAGTATAGGTTGAAAAAAAAAAAAAAACAAAGATTGATTCTCAAAATGGGTGAGAAATCGATCCCATTTTCTGACAGAGACTAACACAAAAAAGGCTCAATCCCCTTCCACTTTCCCACCGTAAGAGCAGATCGAGCACCCTTTTTAGCCCTCAGTTCTCTCCATCGCCTATCTGCTTCATCACCATCACCAGCTCTGGCCGAATCAAACTCCACTTCCAATTTTCTTCGCTTCGTGATTTCCAGCGCCATGGTTCTGGGTCGCTTTTCTTCCGGCGAGTTTGAGGGTCGCTGAGTTTGGGTTGCCAAGTTTGAGGGTCGCTGATTTGGTAGGCTGGTTCGTCTTTTCGGCGTCGCGGCTGTTCGCCGCTTCTTCCAACAGCGATCACGGCCGCTTCTTCCAACAGCGATCACGGTTGCTTCTTCCAACGGCGATCAAGGCTGGTTCTTCTCCGGCCACGATTTCCTACGATTTGGGTTCTTCGCTTCTTGATTTCCGGCGCCGGCTGGGTTCATTTCCAACGCTGGCGATTTTGTGGGTCGCCGTCCAGCGATTCAGGCTGGCTTCTCTCTGTCGCGCTTAGCGATTCGCGGCTGGTTTTCTTTTTCGGCGAGAATGCGAATCGCTGTTTTCTCCGATCGCGTCTGGTTCGATTTCCGGCGTCAAGGCTTGGTTCTTCTCTGGTCGCGGCTGGTCCGTTTTCTCCGATCGCAGCTGGGCTATTCTCCGGCGTTTTCTGGATTCTTCTCCGGCGATTTTGGCTTCGCCGTTCTCCCTTGCTAATATATATAAATAAATAAATAAAAGGAAGAAGATAAAAATTAAATAAAAAAAAATATATACATAAAAAAAAACATATAAAAAAAAAAAATTCATAACAAATAAATAAATAAAATTAAATAAAAAAATACATAAAAAAAGGTGCATTGATTGATTAAAAAACTCTGGATTGATTATTTAAAAAAAAAAAAAAAATTGAATCGAGTTATTTTAAATAAAAAAATAAATAAATAAATAAAATTTCACTAGCATTTCGTCTTACTAGAGACGTTAAACTTAGCCCATTTTTTATTTTTTATTTTTTAGGTTATTTATACATATTCTTTTTCTTTATTTCCTTTAAAAAAAAAATTTAATTTTCTTTACATTTATTATTATTTGTTTATTATTATATATATATATATATATATTTTATTTTAGCATATATTTTTATTTTTAATTTAGTATATATTTTTCTTTCTAGTTTAGTATATTTTTCTTTATGTTTAAAAAAAAATTAATTAATTAAAAAAAAAAAAAAAAAACATCTGGGAGATCAATCCCATTCTTGTAAAAAAAATAAAAAATAAAAAATAAAAAATAAATAAATAAATTTCAAAAATATGTGTTTCCAGTATGCCTTTCTGACTGGTTAGGAATGTTTTTCGATTTTAGAAAGGGTTTCATCTTATATTTCTTTGCATCGTGTTATATATTATTTTGAACTCTATGCATTACTTATCCTCTGTGATATTTGTTGTGAGTTTGCTAGTATGGTTATACAGCTAGGTTTTTGCATCCAAGTTTGGGGGAGACATCTTTCCTACTGGTTCATTGCCAAACTTCGTCATCTTTGCCATCACGGTATACTCTTTCCATCATTTTTCATTATTCTCATTGCACATTGAGGACAATGTACAGTTTAAGTTTGGGGGTAAGGTCATCATGCTTCATTCTATTTTAAGTTGAGCTTTAAATGCATGATGCAATTTAAGATGTTTTTGGCAATGATTTTAAACTTTTGAAGCATAATGTCTTTGAAAAATAAGTTGTTAGAGTCTAATACTTCTTGAATGCTCTAGGATGTCATTTAGGGGTAAATTTTTAATTTTTGATATCGTGTTTGCTCTTGTGGTACACATCATCTTGTTGGTTGAAAATGTTTTGAGAGTTGATTTTAGAATTCTACACTTGCACTTGCGCACACGAGCATTCAATTTGTGGGGTACATGCTTAGTTGATTATTGTTTTGGTTTATCACAATTGAGCTAGTACGCTTTGAAAGCTTTCATTCTTGATAAAATGACCTTGCAAAGAAAAGAAATAAAAGTACTCACCAAAGGTGAAGAATGTTAAAAAAAAAAAAAAAAAAAAAAAAAAAAAAACTGCAGTCTTTCAACATGTCAACTGATTAAAAAGGAAGACAAGGAAAAAATATATGATTAGTTTGAGTTCGTAGCCTAGCCATTCCGAGTCATTACGCCCTTAGGAGTGTCTTTACACTTAACGCCCTAAGACCATCTGGTTTGGGAGTCGTTGGCTCAACGCTTGTTACATGGGGTGATTAGAGAGCTTAAGGAACTTGGACATTGCACATGGTCATACATATTAAAAAAATAAAAATAAAAAATGAAATCAATAAAAAAGAATGTTTGATTGAATAACAAGGTTTATTCAATGTCTTGATGTCTGGTACTATATCTGTATGCTAGTTTGAGGGCAAGACTATGCCATTACTTTGATTTACTGAGATAGTAACATATTTTGATGCCGGTTCACTCAAAAATGATGATAGAATTGATTCAATTTGCATGATCAACTTGCTTGATATGTGGAGGACCATTTTTACTTACATAATATTGAAATGTTGAGAATAACTTAGAAATGGCGGAAATTTGCATACTTGAGGTAGTCTACTTTTAACACTTGTTTAATATGTGTCGTTGCTTCTCAAGTAAGAAAGAGCTGTTGATGTTTGTGGGTACCATTTCTGGAGACCCTCACGAGACTTCACTCGTCCACTAGGGGTAACCTAGGGGTTTAAAAGGCTTGTTGCATATGCAAAATGCAACCGTGATCCCTACGAAAGTGGTGTTATCTTTATTTGTTTTATTAGTTCATTGTTGTATATATGTTTGTTTCATTTCAATGCTGTAGTTCATTGCTAGGGACTAGCAATATCTAAGTTTGGGGGCATGATAAGTGCTTAAATGTTGCACATTTCAGTACCTAAGCTAGGGTGTTTCAGTCTTTGCATTTATTTTAATTTCATGTTTTAGTCCTAATTTATGTTTATGCGTATTTCAGGGCAATAAAGTTAAAATGAGCTAAGAATGGTCCATTAAAGCCTCTATGGAGTAAGCAAAGACATTTAGAAAAAGTTCAAAAAAATAGCAAAAAGAGGTCGCAGCCCATTGCTCGTATAATGTGTTTATTCTTCAAAAGCGGTCAATCTCGGGCCTTTAATGATGTTCTCAAAGATGAAGAAGCAAACCAATGAGCCTGGGGCCAAAATGGAGCTAAATAAGACTTAAAGAAAATTTCCAACTCTTGGGGGATCGATCCCTAGGATGGGGAATTGATGACCCAGGACTTGGCAACATTACATGATTTTCTTATTTTGGGCTTATTTTTGTAATTTATGGGCTTTAATAGGGTTTGTTACTTAAGGCCCAGTGAGCCATTAGTTTAGGGTTAGTATTATTTTATTTAAGGGAGTTTTTAATTTTTTAGATTTTTTAAGTTTTTTTTTTTTTTTTTTTTTTCTGTACCGAGATATCACGTTCTTTCAGGAGGAAAGCGAGGGGGAGAAGAAAGAGAAAAGGGGAGGCACAAGGGTTTCAAGAACAGCTACACACTCATCTCTCTTGAGCATAAAAGAAGAGGAAGAAGGAGCAAAGCATGGAGGAGGATCCTGTTGACACCTTGATCACTACAACCATGATGGGCTAGATCTCCACTTAGGGCTTGGTTGAGCCCTAAGTTTATGTATTTCTAAACCCTTTTATTTTTATTTTTGGGGAGATTAATATATTGTTGTAGTTGATGTTATGGTCTTGTGATTATATACTTGGATTTTCCAAGATTTTTGTTAATTAATCCTTCCATTATTTCTCTATTTTGGTTGCATGTTTATGTGTGATTAATTTAGGGTTATATACTCTTTAATAAATGTTAAAGATTAATTCTTTCATTAGTTCTCTATGTTAATTGAATGTTTATGAGTGATTATTTGATAATTATACTTGAAGGCCATGACATGGTAATTAATGGATGCAATTGTTAACTAATTTGATGGTCTATGCTTTATTCTTGATGAGTTGTACTATGATTAGACAATTCACACTTGAAATTGATAGTCCACACTTATTATATGCAATTTGTATCATCTTCTTGATTATGGATTAAATGCAAATGGTCAATGAATTTGATGAGTTAGGTTTTGTCTTGATAGGTTGTACTACACCCTAGTTTACCTGTCATTAGGTAGACAATCTACACTTGATTAATCAATCCATTATCATGATTGAAATTGGTATTATCTACTTGATGTGTGCTCTCATTGGATGCATTTGTTGATTTGTAAGATAGGTTAGGCCTCAAGATTGGTGTATTATTCTACACTTAGTTTACTTGTTGGTTAGGTAGGCAATGCATTACAAATGAATTGAATGATCATGCTTACATATGCAAATTGTGCCATTGATTGTAGCTACATTTTAATTACAACAATGTTCTTCCCGTTAATGGAAAACAAATGGTTAATTGCATGAGCTTAGTGGTGATTCCAACAAACCCTAAGAATTTTCTTCTATCTCTTAAACCCCTATCTCTAACATAGTTTATTTTCATTACATTTTAATTTAATTGTTCACTAGCTTAATCAACCAACCATCTCTTTTATTCTCTCTCTCTCTCTTATGGTAATCACTTGTTAAAACCAATTATCTTATTTAAATCCAAGCCAAGGGTCTCTTGGGTTTGATCCCTACTCACTATATACTTCAGAGTATAAGTGTCTAGCGGTTTTATAAATTATAACATATGATGCCCACTTGACATTATTTCAAAACCTAAAGTGTTGTGCATTATTTTGTGCACACGCTCGGGTCGCATCACCGGCTCCAAACTAGAGGGAGCCGGCTCCATGCAAAAAACTACATTGTAAGTGTAGTTTTGATGTTATTTTTGGGTTTCAGGGGCTGCGGGGTGAATCTGAAGTTGTTGAGGGGCTTCTAAATAATTTTAAATAACATGTTAAAGTATCAGGATGGTTAGTCTATGAAATTAAGCTTAATTGACATCATAAAATTTAATCGTTTAATTGTATGTTGTCCATGGAAGTGAAGGATTTAATTGTACGTTGCTGTTCTAGCAAGTATTAAGGGTTTGTATGGTTATACTCTAAGTGTAATTTGGTATAATATGCTACGTTAGGTATCGGATTTGTAATATATCAGTCCCTGGATTGTTAGTTATTTAATCGCATACTATAACCGGATAGGGAATATTTAACTGTTTTTTGTGATTCTGGCAAGTTAAAAAGGATTGGTATGGTTATACTCAAATATAATTGAATGTAATATGCGTGGTTGGTTTTCTGATTTATATTATATCATTCTCTGATTTATAATTGACACTTTACTGATTGCTAATGTTGCCAACTGCTGGACTGTATTATGGACTAGTTGAAATTTAAGTTAAATGAATTAAAATATCAACTACATGGATGGATTCTGGATTTTAAATTGATGAACTATTAAACTTTGTCTCGTCAATTACCTGGATGAATTCTGGATTTTAAATTAATGAACTATTAAACTTTGTCTCGTCAATTACATGGATATTATTATGGATTGTTAGTTGATGAACTGTTTAAATTCTATATTTATCAACTATATGGATTATGTGGATTTTATTTGATGTACTGTTTAAAATGTTACATCATTTACGGATCATATGCATTATATGCATCGGTATGGGACGATGGCATACGGAGGGAAGGGTTAGATCAAAACGCTAACTCTTACCTATTCATACGTACGGAATGGATTAACTAAAATAGTTAAATCCTATATGGTTTCATGTCCTGTCAACTAAAATAGTTAAACGACATATTGGATGGTAGTTTATATTTCTGTATTAGGAAGGATAGGGATTTAATTTAAACATTTAAATCCTAACTTTATTTAAGTCAGATTGACTGAGTAAGTTGAATGACTACCTGGATTAATTGTGTTTACAGTTAAGTCAGATAGGCTGCGTAAGTTAAGTGACTAACTGGATTACAATTCTTATGTCAAATCAATAAACAATAAAATGACATACTTTGGATTTAGACGGACAATATATATATATATATGATTATGGTACCGTGATATGAGCCTGAGTCTCAGGATCGTTGGTTAGGGTGCGTATATGCAATAGGATGCATAGCTGTTTATGATGGTTGAGGTTAGGTCTAGGTACTCATTCCCACATTTGGGTACATTTTTGTATGTTGCCTTCTATTCAGGTTGAGACCCGCATTGTAGTCCAGTGAGAGTCCTGTAGTGTGGATATATATATATATATATATATATATATTTACAGACTATATAGATATGGTTGAGATATCTAGGGTGTATCGGCGTATCGGGTCTCTGTTTGGATTGTAGTTAGAATAGAACTTGTTCGTGGGCCTGACCCACTATTACTTTTTCAGGTAACGGACAATTCTAGGCCTTAGAGCTTGTGCGTGTTGAGCAGAGACGGTTACTCATTCTATCGACGACGTAGGAGGTTTCTTCATGGTTTAGCATTGGTCTTCTTTTTGGTTGTTCGTTTTCCAGTGTTGGTTTTTATTAGGGGTCCACCAGATGGATTCTCGAGTTGTACTAGAAATTGAGAAGTTGGATGTATCAGAATAATTTCTTATTTATAAAATTTTATTCTGAGGTTTCAGTTTTTGGATTATCATTTTAGTTTTTTTTTCAGCAATTTTATTTATTCCTATTTATCTTAATTGTATTCTGTGTTCGTTTATTGCCTAATTGTTTTGATATCCTCGGGTAATCGGGCGTGGGCCTGGCCAACCCGCATCCGGAAATCCGGAGGTATCACATACCTATCTTAGGCTAACAAGTGGGTGAATCTTCACCCTCCACATGTCAAAAGATTATGTTTCCAAGTGACTCCACCCCAATGCCAATAAGTGGCTTAATGAGAGTGTGACACTTGTCACACTTTTCAAAAATTGCAAAAAGGTCATTTTTCAAAATATCTTCCTAATTAAATCAAAAAATGGTCCCTAAGATGAAAAATAATTAGTTTATATAATTACACCAAAACTCAAAAAATCAAGAATGTTTCCAAGAAAATATGCATCCATGCCCTTTACGAAAAAGTAAGTAACTAGAATGTTTTTCTACGAAGGTAAAAATACAATTATCTTGGAAATCAAATATTATGGATGCATGCAAAGTCGGAATCAAATCCGAGTACAAAAACTGAGGTTATGCAAGGAAAAATGATAAACAGGAAAAAGACGAAATAAGGAAAAAGACGAAAAAAAAAATTACCAAAAAAAAGGAAGGAAAATGACCGGGTCATTACACACTTCCCCACCTTTTAGGAGAAGTCCTCACTTTTTTATTTGCTTTTGCAACTTTGTTTATTTATTTATTTATTTTTTCAAGTTATTAACCTAGAGTTTGGGCCCTCCACCTTTCGGCACGAGAAATTTAATGGTTGATGAGGCTAGAATCCCGGCTACTTAATGAAAATGGTTTGTTATCGACCTTTGTTAAGAAGGAAAGCTTTCAATGCACTACTAGCTCAAAAAGGATATAACCAAATTAATAATCAACAAAGCATATACCCCATAAATGAATGCTAGTGTGCGCTTGTGCTAGTGTAGAATCCTAGAGTGAATCTCAAAACAATCATAAAATCAAGATGATGTGGACCACAAATGCATACAAGATATCAATCCTTCGAAAAATTTACTCTTAAATGGCATCCACAAGGCATACAAGGAGTATTGGACTCTCAAGTCCAGAAATTTTTAAATTTTAAGCAATATAGGCCTCAAAAGATCAAAGTCATAGCTAGTCATGGACCAATCATAGAAAATCCCTCAAATACATAAATCATGCTCAAAATCTTGAATTAAATGCAAAGAACACACATTACCCCTAAACATAAACGGCATAATGTCCTCAATGTGTAGTGAGAATAAAAGAAAGAGGAAAGAGTATACCAGTACAACTATGACAAGGAATGGGCGGGACATAAGCATCCAAAGTGGGTGGTATAACCCTCCCAAACTTGGGATTAACTGTGATCCTGAAAAGATGGCACTGGAATAAAACCTCATCAAATAAAAAATGAGATAATAATGGTACACAGTGAGCATGCAAGTGCAAGTGGGATAGTAAATGAAAGAGAGAGAAGGGGATAAGGGTGGTCCTAAAAAATATGGGCAACATTCTCTCACTGAAGTCACTGTAATGCACCTGATAATGGAGTCAATCATCAATAGATATGTCAATACAGTATCAAAACATCCATAATATATCTAAGAATAATAATAGTATAATGTATGTCACAGTAATCAGGCCAATAGACAGGCCACAAAAATGGAGTAAAAGTATCAAAGTAACGTCTAAAAACATTAGTATATATGAGATAAAGAGAGATTAGGTAGAGGAAGACGGTCTGGCGGGGTGTGATGTGACGGCCCAAGTTTTTCAACCCGGTGCGTCAGTGATGAATCGAAAGATGACCCGATAACGGATCCGAAGTGCGAAAGCAAAAGATAAAATAACGGTCTCTAGAGATACAACATGGCTCTAAGACACCATTATGACCCTCAACGAGGTCATGGAACCCAAAGGAATCAAATGGAGAAGCAACGTTTCAATAACGAACAAGATTGAACCTAGGGACAAAATCATCATTTCTAGCTTAAAAGTGGGTGTCATCGAGCACACCATTGGAAAGACAACGAAAAATCAATGAACTTAGACTCAAAAATCGCTTGATTCGGAGTCCGGATGAAGAAGATATGGCTTACGGAAGAAGAAGGGGCAAAACGTTCAAAAAAGGGACAACCAAGAACATCTAACCGGTTAGGAGACCTTCCTAACCGGTTAGGAAGCCAAAAATCTCGACCAAAGCACTGCCCATGCACATGTAACCGGTTACGAAGCCCCATCTAAACGTTTAGATGTGAAGGGGCAGTAAGGGTGCGACCCAAAAACCTGGCAGCAGGGGTTTTTTCGGAAAAAATGGAATTTAAGGGCCTAGATGACATTTTCTGGAAAAACTCAAAGAAGAAACCCCCCTCAAAATCGAGTTTTCTATATGAAAAGTGAGAAAAATTGAAAAAACTTGCTGTAAAATATCCAAAATTCCCTCCCAAGAAAACTGGTCCAGAGGGTCCAGAAAGCTGCTAAATTTAAAAACTGAGAGCTGAACTTTGTATGCGATTTCTGATACCAAGACGACATTTTCTGGAAAAATACAAAAAAGAAACCCCCCCTAAAATCATGTTTTCTATTCAACCATGTTGAAAGAAGAAAATAAAACTAAATTGAAAAGTCTAGAATGCCCCTAGATCAGAATATGTAACAAAAGTGCAAAATGAGTCCGTAGAAGGCTCGAAACATAAACGATGAGGTTTTGCCCGGAAACGACCATGCACACATATATAACTTACCTATTTAGACGTATTACAATGGTCCATGGCTTAAAAATATAGCCGATACAAAATCCGACCCCCCAACGGTGATCGGTTGATCAACTAAACATCAACCTTCGCAATAGCACGAATCATTGTAAAATAGGGCTATTGGTCGGGTAAGTCGAACCACTGAGACTACGCTAGTCTATGGCAACCTAAGTGTCTAGAATTGTTCTTAGAATGATGAGGGGGTGTTCATAAAGGTTTTGTTTGTTGTCACTTAAATTTAGAACTTAGAATGCATAAAATAGTAGTGCTAGTAAATGAGAGTTAGAGATAATAAAAGGGGAAACTAGAGAAGTGAATCCATCTACGCCCTAAATACATGCTAAATCAAGACTAAATTGGGGATAAACACTATATAAGCAATGATCAAGAATTATGTAGCAACACATAGTTGCTTCATAACCAATAAAAAGTTAATGAGATTAAAACAAGAATGGTCTATCAAAAGACAACACATTTGGACTACCTAGACTAGGGTGTAGTATCAAATACATTAACTTAAGCAAAAGACCATCAAGCATTCAATCAAATGATGAAGCACATGAAAGTAAGAATCAAGCATAGTCCATCAAAGGAGGTACCTAAGCAATGGAATATCAAGTTTCAAAATTAACATGCCTTGAAAACCATTCATAGTTAATATCTTCATTGTCACTATGAAAATAAAAGCAATAAGACTAATGTAAGAATCATCAAGACAAGCTAAATAACTCACATCAATCATTTAAACATGAATATTCATTACAAGAAGTAATAAGCTCTTAAACTATGAAAAGACCAAAGTTTATACATTATAATCCCCAAAATAGAACCTAATCTAGAACATGAACATAAGGGGAGGCTTCATCACCTCCCTAGATGAGGTTTAGTTACCCATGAGTGAGCTAGGAGAAGGAAGAAGCTTGCCCTTTTCCACCATTTTCGAGCTCCCTTCCTTTTGCTCCAAGAACCCTCTTCTTCTTGCTCTCTTCTCTCTCCTTTATCTTGCTAAAAATCAAAGATTCCTAATGTGTGGCCCTTGGGTAGCTTTTTATGCTCCAACAACACCCTCTCTCCTCCAAGGAACACCTCCAACCACTTCATAAAGAAGGAAGATGGCATTGAGGAAACCAATGTGCAAGTGGGCTGAAATGAGCCATTTTCGAAGGGCATTCTGCCTGATTTTCGAGCACTCGCTTGGTGATCTCGAGCACTCTAACTTAGTGCAATGTGCAACATGCTCCTCTTGCTCAGCGCTAACCTATTTTGGGAAAACTGCTATAACTTTGTGCCCCGAACTCCGAATAATGATCTGTTTAAAGATTTGGAGAGCTGATTCGGTGCTTTAAAAAATTCATGTTTTGATGAAGACCCAATTCTCAATTCTGGTTGGTCGAAAATGGGGAGAAAGGCAGTACATCAGTGCTGCCAGGCAGTTCTGCGCACCTCTGTTATGAAGATCATAACTCTCTGCTCCGAACTCCGAATGATGAACCACTTGAAGATTTGGAAATCTGATTCAGAGATCTAAATCTTTCATGTTATGATGGAAGTCTAGTTCTTGAGTTTGCTAGGTCGAAAATGGCGACAAAAGTCAGGATCACTGCTGCCAGAAATTCAGAAATGGCATCCTTTTTGTTCAAAATTCCACAAGGCCTCATTTTTGCTTCCTTTTTGCACTTCAACCTGAAAATGCATAAAAACATGCAAATGGAGTTAATCTACATAAAATAATTAATAACTGGACTTTGTTAATGTAATTTAGGGCGCTTGAATATACAATATTCGGCGCTTATCACACCCCCAAACTTACATTTTGCTAGTCCCTTAGCAAAACTACAATGAAAAACATAATGAAAAGACAACCATGGGCATGCTACTACAAAAATATCATCCATGGTAAAATGAGATAGATACATAGCTCACATACAACTTGAAACAGACAAAAACTGGAGATGGGGTCATTGGGAAAACTACCTTGCATATATGAAGCATTGATACAAAAAATGGGAAAAACCATTTCAACATGCATGCATCAACATCATAGTCCATATAAATAATTCAATTGTCATCTCTTAAATGGAAATAACTCAAACTCCAGTGAAAGTGAATTGGATTCTTAACATGCGGCTTTTACTTTCTTGTCCAATTCCAAGGCACAAGTTTTCAAATCAATGAATTCCCTTTTACATGAAGTCCCTAAGGCATGATTTTATTTTCAAGACAACTTTTGTTGCTTGTTAACAATTTATTTCAACACATAGAATGGTTGTGCAATGCTAAAGTCCCTTAAGCTTTCTAACCAACCTATGTAGCAAGCGTTAGGCCAACAACTCCCAAACCAGATGGCTTTAGGGTGTTCAGTGTAGAGACACTCTAAAGGACTTAATAGCTCAAGTTGGAAAGGCTACGAACTTCAGCTAACCATGTTTATTACAATTTTTTTTGAATGACCGTGTAATGTTTAAGTCCTTTAAGCTTTCTAACCAACCCTTGTAGCAAGCGTTAGGCCAACAACTCCCAAACCAGACGGCTTTAGGGTGTTAAGTGTAGAGACACTCCAAAGGGCTTAACAGCTCGAGTTGAAAAGGCTACGAACGTCAACTGGTCATTTTTCATTTTTTTTTTTTTTTTAATGACATAAATCATGCCAAAGATATTCATCTATCAGGTCCATCAAATCAGATTAACTAGGCCAAGGTCAAGGTTAATCAGCTGCATGCCTCACAGTTAAGTTTCCAATGTGCATCTGTGCATTGTGAAGCTTATAAGAGTGTAAATCCAGCAAGAATCTAATTGAAACATTTATACAGACTAGTTTGAATCTACATGATCATTTCAACTCAAATTTTTCTTTATTTTCAAAAATTTCAATTGCTTCTATACACAAGGTATTAAACATATGTTTCATCTCCGACAAGTGTCAAGTTATACTATCATTGCTTAGCAAAAATTATGGAACCAAAAATATGCCAAGAATGCTTTGATGCACCCCCAAACTTAAACTACACAGTGTCCTCAATGTGGGACATGGATGCAAGTTAGAGACAAAAAGGACAAAGAGTATAAAAGGAACAACAATACCCAGGGGGAGGGAACGGCATTTTGAGACAAAAACCCCCAAACTTGAATTGGACTGCGCAACCTGGAGAGCAACATGAAGAACAAAAAGAAACAATCACAAACAGCATTAATAGCACAAGCATAAATACAGAAAAAGAATGTAGCGAAAGTTAACAGAACATAAAGAATTTGCATTGCAAAAAGAGTTTACATGATGACAAAAAGAGCTGTACAGGGATCATGTCGACCAGAGCAACCTATACATAGCAAATTCTTACAGTTGAAAAGGAAAACAAAAGATACAAGAGAAATAGTTACAGATGAAACAAAAAGAGAAGGTCCACACTCGCAACAAGCTACTGTCCAGAAGGTAAACGGGCGAGGATGGAATAGAGGAGAGATTGAGTCTTACGCCGTTCAGCGGAAGCCAAACGACGGTCCTCAGCAGCGACACGACGGTCTTCAGCAGCAAGACGACGATCTTCTTCAGCACGTGAAGAAGTCTCACACAGAGTCTGAGTGCACGCGGACAAAGAATTCTCAAAACGATCTAGTCGCTCATGAATACCGGCAATGGAAGCCCGGATGAAAGCCTGGTCCTGGTGAGAGTCGACCGGAGGCTCTACCCTTGCAGCGGCTGCGGCGGTGGAAACCGCCTCAGAAGGAGGAGGAGGTGGAGCGTGGATGAACAGGGGGGCAGGAGGCGGAGGGGTACTAGAATGGCTCAGAACATTGATCCACCGGCGCTGGGTAAAAATTTTAATTTTGTCGCCTTTTGGTTCATGGGGAGGAACAACGAAACCCTTGTGCTGAAGGAGCCGAGTGATGAAAAACGGCAAAGGCAATTTCTGATTTTCAACTCGCGGAGCCCGTGTATTATGAGCATCATGCCAAAACTTCATAAATGTGGTCCAAATGAGCTCTGGGATGGAGAACCATTTGCCTTGGTCCATGGCATATAAGGCTTACAGAAGGAGGCCCCGACGCTCGGTGCTATGCACCAAAGGGCAGACATTGTGCTTGAAGACAGTGTCAATGAACCATAGGCGTTCCAGAAGATTGGTTTTGCGGATAAAAGACCGAGGCCGAGTAGGATCGTCAATAGTGCAAATGGCAGCGGCAATCTGCGCCACAGTTAATGTATCCGGCTCCTCATATAAAGGGAGATTCTCACGATTGATAATGTCATCGGGGCACTCAATGGGGCAACCAGAAACCTGAATGATGTCAGTCATAGTGAAAGCATAGGCGGTGCCATTAATGGATGTAGTGAGAGAAATGGGTGGCTCTTCAGGGCATTGGAGATTCTGGTAGAAGAGGCGCACTACACGGGGGTAGGCAACCCTGGCAAGGGGTGCACAAATGTGCTGCAGACGCCGGTTAGTTAATTCGGCTACAGCCCACGAAGTAGTGGGTAGAATGTCAAAGGCATCCGTGAGCAGAAAAGAAAGCTCGTAGTTGAGTTGTTTGCCAACCCAAGGATCACGTGGTCGCTCACGATTGACAGCACGGGCACCCGCAGAGGGTCTAGGATGGCGAGAAGGACCGGCACGAGACATTTAGAGAGGTGGACTTGGTTCAGGAATTTCAGCGAACACCTGGCGTGCACCACAAAAAGGAGAAGGTGAAAGTGAGTGGGATAGAGGAGCAAACCCAAAAATTTTGGCAAGAAAACAAGCTCTAGCTACTCCCAAACAATCACAAATCTCCATTACATGCAAGCCCATCCTCCATTTATACCAAAAATGTGAAAGAGAATGATAAAGAAGAAACTTACCAAAAAATGGAGAACCAAAGGCCCTTTGTGCGTGGGATAAGTGGTGGGGATGGGTAGGAGGTGGGTGATGGTGCTTGGGTTTGAGAGTTGGGCTTGGTAAGGTGGTGGGTGGTGTGGTTTGAGGTGGTGGGTGTTGGTGGTCGAATGGGGTGGTGGTAAGGGTGGGTGGGGAGTTGGAGCCAAGAGTGAGAGATGAGGGTGGCCTGGGGTGGCTGGGGTGGTTTTTTTAAAAGAGAAGTGGCTTGGTTCGAGCACTCGAAGTATGCCTTCGAGTGCTCTAAAATATGGCAGTGGGCTCGGGGGGTTATTGTGTGAGAACTTAAGCAATGGCGAGCACTCGAAGCGTGGCTTCGAGTGCTCTAGAATTTGGCAGAGAGGTCGGTTGTGGGTGGGTGTGGGTTTTGTAGTTGGTGTGGGTTGGATGGTGGGGTGGTTAAGTGTGGAGGAAGGAAGGTGGTGGTTTTGGGTGGTGGGGTGGTTAAGTGTGGAGGAAGGAAGGTGGTGGTTTTGGGTGGCATGCATGCATGGATGGTTGAAGGGGTTGAGGGTGAGTTAAGGTTGATGCATGTAGGAAGGTGATTGTGGGGGTGGTGTATGGTGTGTGAAATTGAAGAGAGAGATAGAGTGAGTGTGGTGGGTTGGTTTGGAATGGTGGGGTGGTGTGGGTTGGTGATGTTGGGAAATTGGCTCGTGATGGGGTTGGATAGTTGTTGGTTTGTGGGTTGCATGGAGGGATGAGGATGGTTCGAGCAATAGGCATGGGGTGGCTGGTTGGGGTTATTTTGCCGAGAGTGGTTGTGTGTTAGGTTTAGGTGGGTTGTGGGTGGGTTGGAGGTTGGTGGAGAGGATGGGGTGAGGGTGAGTTGGTGAGGGAGTTTGGTTTTGCATGCATGCATGGAGCTTGCATGCATGCATGCATGTCGTGGGAGATGAAGGATAGGTGGTGGGGAGCATGCATGGTTTGCATGCTTGGGTGGGGAGGGGTGGGTTGTTTGGTGGAGAGTGGAGAGTGGAGAAGTGGTTTGGGGGGGGGGGGGTTGGTTGAGGGGCATGCATGCATGGGCGTGCATGCATGCATGCAGAAGGGTTGAGGTTGGTTGCAAGTGGGCTGGAGTTTGAGGAGATGGGTTGGTCAAGTGGTTGGCATGGTTGGTTTGAGAGGGGTAAGAGGGGCATGCATGGGGTGGCTGAGAGAGGTGGTGCCGAGAGGTGAAGAGGTGGTGATAGCTAGAGAGAGATGGTAGCATGCATGTCTTGGGGATGGGTTGGGTTGGTTGAGAGGAGGAAGAAAGGTGGTAAGGTTGGTGGTTCAATGAATGGTGAAGATGGTTGGGTGGTGTGGCTTGGGTTGTGAGGGATGGTTGGGTTTGGATGGTTCAGGCAAGATGCCGAGAGGGTGATGTTTGTGGTAGCCGAGATTGGTTTGTGGTGGCACTTGCATGGTTGCATGCATGCATGGTGTGTGGTTAGGTTGCTTGGGTTGCATGAGGATTGCATGGTGGAGAGGGAAGAAGAAAGTTGGGTGGTGAGAGTGAAATTGCGAGAGAGAGAAGGTGAGGGTTGGTTTGGTGAGATGTTGGTGAGGCTCGAGCACTCTAAATGGGAGCTGGAGTGCTCGAGCTCTGGGCAGTGAGATTGGCCAAGATGTGGTAGGAATGTCGAGCACTCGAAATGCCAATTCGAGTGCTCGAAATTGGATCAGTAAGCTCGGGGAAATGAGGAGGATTGTGGGATGAAATGTTGAGCACTCGGAATGGGTGCTAGAACTTTTGAGCACTCTAAATGGGTGCTAGAGCTCTCAAACTGGAGGCAGTGAGCAGGCTATTGACGCATTGAAATGGACTTATGCAACATTGAGATGGAAGTTGTAAAGTGAGGAACATTATGCAACATAGCAACATTATTCAAATTGGATGGAAATCTCAAAAATGAAATTTTCAAGCTTCAAAACATTGCAACCTTATGCAAACTGGATTGAATTTGCAAAAATGAAATTTTCATGCATAGAGAATTTTTGAAAATGTGTATGTCAGTCCTAAATTCAAGCCATGCATGGAAAATTTAAAACTTTGCACATTATTCCAATCCAATGCATGGATGGATTTTTAGAAAAATTTTGAAAACTTTTCAACTTCTTTCCAATGCATGGGAAATTCTCAAACTTTTGAACTTTAATCCATTCTAATGCAAGGAGGGAAAAATTGAAATTGCATATCATCTTAAATGCATGGAAATTATTTTTTATTTTTTATTTTTTATTTTTTTAAAAAAAAAACTTTGCAATATCTAATGCATGGAAAAAAAAAAAAAAATGCCAACTTTCAGAACATCACACAAAGCATGGGTGGATGTAAGAAAATTTTCAAACCTTTGCAACATCACACAATGCATGAATGAAATTTCTGGAGAAAATTTTTAAACTTGCAAATTCATTACATTCCAATGCATGGGAAATTGTGAAAGTTTTGTTTTGAAACCTTGCAATTTTTCAACTTTTTAAACATCTCAAATGCATGAAGAATTTTGAGAAAATTTTCAAACTTTTTAGTAAAAATGAGAAAATATGCACATGAGTCGCATTTGAAAAATCAAATGAAATTGCTAGAAAGCGATGGAGACTTCCGGGAATGAAAATTAGAGTTGAGAAGGTCTAAGAAAAATCAAATTTTTGGCTTTTCTAAACCGTTTCCCAGAAAATTTTTTTAAGGCATGAGCAATTTCAAAGAGAAGGAAGCTTGGAACATCGAAAGAATTTATTCCCTTGCTTTGCTAAATTTAATGTCGATAGCTAAACCAAGCTAGAGCAGGCACTAATCCTCATAAATTGGATCCGTTAAGAGGACTTCCTCAACTTTTCGGGTTAGAATTGTGCCGTCAATGCAAGGCTTAAGCCTTTGGCCATTTACCTTGAAGAGTGATCCACTTGCAGGATCATGAAGTTCGATTGCTCCATGAGGAAAGACGGTAGTGACAATGTATGGACCATCCCATCTTGACCGGAGTTTACCGGGAAAGAGTTTCAAGCGGGAATTGAAAAGCCAGACCTTTTGTCCCGAGGCAAAAGACTTTTTGACGATGTGTTTGTCATGAAAATCTTTAGTCTTTGCCTTGTAAATTTTTGCGTTTTCATACGCGTCATTACGCAATTCCTCAAGTTCATTTAATTGCAATGCACGATTAGAGCCGGCTTGTTTGAGATCAAAATTGAACCTTTTTATGGCCTAATAAGCACGGTGCTCTAATTCTACCGGGAGATGACATGCTTTGCCAAAGACAAGTCGATATGGTGACATGTCAATGGGTGTCTTATAAGCTGTCCGGTAAGCCCACAGTGCATCGTTTAGCCTTAATGACCAATCTTTGCGGTCCGGTCTAACCGTTTTTTCTAAAATGTGCTTAATCTCCCGGTTAGAAATCTCTACTTGACCACTCGTTTGAGGGTGGTAAGGTGTAGCAACCTTATGAATGACTGAATACTTAGCAAGGACGGATTTGAGATAACGATTTCGGAAATGAGATCCGCCATCACTAATGATTGCTCGGGGCGTACCAAAATGACTAAAGATGTGAGATTGAATGAAATGGATCACGACTTTATGATCATCGGTTTTGGTAGCCGCGGCTTCAACCCATTTAGACACATAATCCACCGCTACAAGGATGTACTTATAGCCATAAGAAGATGGAAATGGTCCCATGAAGTCAATCCCCCACACATCAAAAATTTCAACAATTAAAATGTTGGTGAGGGGCATCATGTCTCTTCTGGACATGGATCCAAGTTTTTGACATCGTTCACATGATTTGCAAAAATTGTATGCATCCCGGAACAAGGTAGGCCAAAAGAATCCGCTTTGAAGGATTTTGTTAGCGGTCTTTTTGGCACTGAAATGGCCTCCACAAGCAAGAGTATGGCAAAAATTTAAAATGCTTGTGGCCTCGGTTTCAGGAATACATCGCCGGATGATTTGGTCCGGGCAATACTTGAATAGTTCCGGATCTTCCCAAAAGAAATGCTTGACTTGGGAGAAAAACCGGTCCCTCTCTTGTTTGGACCAATGAGCTGGAATTTTGCCAACCGCAAGATAATTGACAATATCCGCAAACCATGGAAGGGTAGAATGTGAAACTTGAAGAAGTTGCTCATCCGGAAAGGAATCACGGATGGCTGCAAATTCTGAAGATTTCTCAATAAGTAAGGGAGAGAGATGATCGGCGACAACATTGTCGGTCCCTTTTTTGTCCCGGATGTCAATGTCAAACTCTTGAAGTAAGAGGATCCATCGAATTAAGCGGGGTTTTGTCTCTTTTTTCGCTAACAAATGCCTAAGAGCGGCATGATCTGAAAAGACGATGACCTTGGAGCCAAGAAGATAGGAGCAAAATTTATCCAAGGCGTACACCACAGCTAGCAATTCTTTTTCAGTGGTGGGGTGGTTCAATTGGGCATCGCAGAGAGTTTTGCTAGCATAATAAATGACATGCGGAAGTTTATCCACACGTTGGCCCAAAACCGCCCCTAATGCATAGTCGGATGCATCACACATGATCTCAAAGGGAAGAGACCAATTAGGGGGTTTCATGATCGGGGCAGAGGAGAGGAGAATGCGAAGTTTGATGAAAGCTTCCATGCAAGCGTCATCAAAATTGAACGGAACATCCTTGGCTAAGAGATTACACAAGGGCCGTGAGATTTTGCTAAAATCTTTGATGAAGCGACGATAGAATCCGGTATGGCCAAGAAAAGAACGGATTTGACGGACGGAATTCGGAGGAGGAAGATTAGAGATTAACTCAACTTTGGCCTTGTCTACCTCGATTCCCCGCTTAGAAATGACATGTCCTAAAACAATGCCTTCTTAGACCATAAAGTGGCTTTTCTCCCAACTTAGAATGAGATTCGTCTCTTTGCATCTTTGGAGCATAAGAGATAAATTTTTGAGACACGAGTCAAAGGAGGAGCCAAATACGGAAAAATCATCCATGAAAACTTCCAAGAACCTTTCAACCATATCGGAGAATATGGACATCATGCACCTTTGGAACGTTGCCGGTGCATTGCATAGACCAAAAGGCATGCGTCGATAGGCAAAAGTACCAAAGGGACATGTGAATGTTGTTTTCTCTTGATCTTGGGGCGCGATGGCCACTTGGTTATAGCCGGAATAACCATCAAGAAAACAATAGAAGCTTTGGCCGGCTAACCTTTCTAGGATTTGATCAATAAATGGGAGTGGGAAATGATCCTTCCTAGTTGATGAGTTGAGTTTACGATAGTCAATGCACACACGCCACCCGGTGGTGGTTCGTTGTGGCACGAGCTCGCCCGCTGAATTTTCAACAACGGTGAGCCCGGATTTCTTGGGGACAACTTGTGTGGGGTTCACCCACTTGCTATTAGAGATAGGATAGATGATTCCCGCATCTAGCAATTTGATCACCTCTTTCATGACCACTTCCTTCATGTTTGGATTTAACCGGCGCTGGACCTCTCTAGTAGGCTTTGCGTCATCCTCCATATGAATGTGGTGCATACAAATGGAGGGGTCAATTCCTTTCAAATCCGCCACTGTCCAACCAATAGCTTCTTTATGCTCTTGGAGCACCGCTAAAAGGTTGGTCTCTTGGTCTTTTTGAAGGTCCGAGGCAATAATGACCGGAAGGGTTTGCTTTGGACCAAGGAACACATACTTGAGATGGGCCGGGAGCGGCTTAAGCTCAAGTTGTGGCGGAGATAACAATGATGGGACCGGAGGAGTGGTGGAAAGTTGGGGAAGTGGTTCTTTTGGAATTTTCCAAGGAGGTACATCCATGATAACATTAATATCAAGCAAGGAATTGACTTCTTGAATGGCTTGATCAACATCAAAGTTTGAGAAGTCAAAATGGGACACGCAAGTTTCAAGGGGATCTTTGCTTAGGATGAAGGGGAGAGATTCTTCGACCACTTCATCAATGACATCCACAAGAAAACAATCATCCTCATTGGAGGGATGTTGAGTTGCATGAAAGATGTGGAGTTTGACTTGCATGTTTCCAAAAGCAATGTCCATCACCCCGGTTCGGCAATTAATTGATGCATTAGCCGTGGCTAAAAATGGCCTACCAAGGATCACGGGAATGTGCTTTTTTGGGTCATGGACTGGTTCCGTATCAAGAACCATAAAATCTACCGGGAAGTAGAATTTCTCCACTTTGATGATAACGTCCTCAAGAATACCTCATGGATGCTTGACCGATTTATCGGCAAGTTGCAAAACCACGGAAGTCGGCTTAAGATCTCCCAAACCAAGTTGTAGGTAGACCGAGTATGGAATTAAATTCACACTAGCTCCTAAGTCAAGGAGGGCCCTCTCGATTTTGCTGTCACCAATGACGCACGAGATTGTGGGGGCACCCGGATCCTTATACTTCGGGGGAGTGCTGTGCTGAATGATAGCACTAACATTTTCAGTCAACCTCACTTTTTTTGGCAAATGATTTTTAGAAGTGCGCTTTTGAGTGCACAAATCTTTGAGAAATTTTGCATAGGGAGGGATTTGCTTGATAGCATCCAACAAGGGCAAGTTAATCTTCACTTGCTTGAAAACTTCCCACATGTCTTGAATTTTACAATTCTTGTTCCCAAAATGTGTCGACTCTTGAAGACGTTGAGGAAACGGAGCTTTTGGCTCATAAGTAGTTTCCACATTTGGGGAGACATGTGTGGGATTTCCGTGAATGGTATTGGGACAAGAATTTGGATTAGAAGAGCTTGAATTTGGATTTTTCAACGGAGAAACTTCCTCACTTTTGTCTCCATCGACCTTGTTGTCAACCACTCTACCACTCCGAAGGGTGGTGATAGCTTGAACTTATTCATGAGTCGGCCCACTCGGAGGAGGGGTTTCGTCAATCACATGCATTCCTCTAGGATTTTCAAAAGGTTAAGAGGGAAGCTTGCCCTTGTCCTTTTGAAGCAATTGATTCACCGAGTTAGCTATTTGGCCCACTTGATTTTTGAGATTAGCTATGGATTGAGTATGAGAGTGAACCATTTGGAGAGTAGGCTGCAAGGATGTCAAGAGTTGCTTGTTGGCATCCATTATTTGCTTATTTAATGATTCCATCATTTGCTTGTTTGCAGCTACTATCTCGTCAGTTGGACACACATGAGGTTGATTGGAGACATTTGGATTGTAAGGAGGACGGTAGCTTGAAGGGGCTTGGAAAGGTCTACCTTGATATTGAGAAGAGGGCTGATTTTGCCGCCCTTGGTTTTGGAATTGGGAATTCTGTGGGGCTTGTTGCCGCCACGAGAAATTCGGATGATCTCGCCAACCCGGATTGTAGGTGTTGGAATATGGATTGTTCCCGGGCCGCGAGAACATGGCATTAGCTTGCTCTTGGTTGGGACTAGGAAATTGCTCCGGTGTGGGGCAATCTTCCGAGAGATGGAATGGACTAGTACAGGAAGCACAAACTGAACTTGCCGAATTTTGAGACAATGAAGGAGGAAGATGTGGTGCCATCAATTGGTAGAATTTATGAGCGATGGCATCCACTTGAGATGATTCCTCCCATATTGACTTTGGTTGACAAGGGTTGGTGTTGTTTGGAGTGGTTGCGGTCGGAGCCCTACGAGAATTGTGTTGAAGTGAATTTTCACTCAAATTCTCAAGTAAGGTCCAAGCCTCATCCGCATTCTTGGACATGAACATCCCACCACAAGAAGAATCAACCATGAATCTATGGGTTTCGGTCAAGCCAGCATAGAAAGCTTGCACTAATTGCCATTTTGGGATCAAATGATGAGGACATTTTCGAAGAAGATCTTGTAGCCTTTCCCAAGGCTCGTGGAGTTGTTCTCCATCAACTTGAGAAAAGCTTAGAATGGAACGCCTCATTTGGTTGGTTTTACTCACCGGATAGTACTTCTTAAGAAATTCTTGTTGCAATTGAGCCCAAGAATTAATAGAGTTGGGAGCGAGGGAGTTTAACCAATATTTTGCCCTATCCTTTAGGGAGAATGGGAAAAGATGGAGATGAAGTGCATTGTCCGGAAAACCTCTCAACCGGATGGTGGAACAGATTTCAAGGAACTCATCAAGATGCTTATATGGATCTTCATTATCAAAGCCATGAAATGATGGAAGCATTTGAATGGTACTAGACTTGATCTCATATTGAGCTGCATCGATGTTTGGCATCACTATACAAGAAGGAGAAGCATAGGTGGTAGGAATGAAATGATCTCTAAGAGTCATTGGTTCTACATTAGGAATTTCAACGCGTTCATTCCCCGGATTTCCTACGTTATCCCCCATTATATTGAATTCAGTTTCAAGGTCCCTTGTAAGAGTGGGTTCCCTAAGGTTCCGTCTAAGAGTTCTTTCAAGTGAATTTATATCAATAGGCGAGTCAAGTGTGGGAAGAGAGAGTGACCTACGGCCAAACATCAACAATTCACAACAATAGCATCACAACAAATCTTTATCATCAACTCCACATACGATGTTCCCTTTCTCCTCAATTATCAAGACAGAAAATAAATGGCCACGACAAGGACCGATGCTTGAACACAAAATTAAAACAATAATATAGCCTCAACAAGGGCTTGCAAATAAATTAACTACTTCTAAGCTTAACACATGCACAAAATATAACCATGCGAAACTAAAAGGTCAAGAAGCTTACCTAGGGTCCTCTAGACTTACACTTTGCTAGCGTTCCCACGGCGAGAGTCAAGTCCCTAGAATCTTACAACATAAAAATGGTTAAACCACATGAGAAATATGCACAAAACACAATATTAACAATCACACTAAGTTTAACCCTAGAACTTTGGTCGCTAAACCGTTTGCAATCCCCGGCAACGGCGCCAAAAATTGATCGGTTGATCAACTAAACATCAACCTTCGCAATAGCACGAATCATTGTAAAATAGGGCTATTGGTCGGGTAAGTCGAACCACTGGGACTGCGCTAGTCTATGGCAACCTAAGTGTCTAGAATTGTTCTTAATATGATGAGGGGGTGTTCATAAAGGTTTTGTTTATTGTCACTTAAATTTAGAACTTAGAATGCATAAAATAGTAGTGCTAGTAAATGAGAGTTAGAGATAATAAAAGGGGAAACTAGAGAAGTGAATCCACTTACGCCCTAAATACATGCTAAATCAAGACTAAATTGGGGATAAACACTATATAAGCAATGATCAAGAATTATGTAGCAACACATAGTTGCTTCATAACCAATAAAAAGTTAATGAGATTAAAACAAGAATGGTCTATCAAAAGACAACACATTTGGACTACCTAGACTAGGGTGTAGTATCAAATACATTAACTTAAGCAAAAGACCATCAAGCATTCAATCAAATGATGAAGCACATGAAAGTAAGAATCAAGCATAGTCCATCAAAGGAGGTACCTAAGCAATGGAATATCAAGTTTCAAAATTAACATGCCTTGAAAACCATTCATAGTTAATATCTTCATTGTCACTATGAAAATAAAAGTAATAAGACTAATGTAAGAATCATCAAGACAAGCTAAATAACTTACATCAATCATTTAAACATGAATATTCATTACAAGAAGTAATAAGCTCTTAAACTATGAAAAGACCAAAGTTTATACATTATAATCCCTAAAATAGAACCTAATCTAGAACATGAACATAAGGGGAGGCTTCATTACCTCCCTAGATGAGGTTTAGTTACCCATGAGTGAGCTAGGAGAAGGAAGAAGCTTTCCCTTTTCCTCCATTTTCGAGCTCCCTTCCTTTTGCTCCAAGAACCCTCTTCTTCTTGCTCTCTTCTCTCTCCTTTATCTTGCTAAAAATCAAAGATTCCTAATGTGTGGCCCTTGGGTAGCTTTTTATGCTCCAACAACACCCTCTCTCCTCCAAGGAACACCTCCAACCACTTCATAAAGAAGGAAGATGGCATTGAGGAAACCAATGTACAAGTGGGCTGAAATGAGCCATTTCCGAAGGGCATTCTGCCTGATTTTCGAGCACTCGCTTGGTGATCTCGAGCACTCTAACTTAGTGCAATGTGCAATATGCTCCTCATGCTCAGCGCTGACCTATTTTGGGAAAACTGCTATAACTTTGTGCCCTGAACTCAGAATGATGATCTGTTTGAAGATTTGGAGAGCTGATTCAGTGCTTTAAAAACTTCATGTTTTGATGAAGACCCAATTCGCAATTCTGGTTGGTCGAAAATGGGGAGAAAGGCAGTACATCAGTGCTGCCAGGCAGTTCTGCGCACCTCTGTTATGAAGATCATAACTCTCTGCTCCGAACTCCGAATGATGAACCACTTGAAGATTTGGAAATCTGATTCGGAGATCTAAATCTTTCATGCTATGATGGAAGTCTAGTTCTTGAGTTTGCTAGGTCGAAAATGGCGACAAAAGTCAGGATCACTGCTGCCAGAAATTCAGAAATGGCATCCTTTTTGTTCAAAATTCCACAAGGCCTCATTTTTGCTTCCTTTTTGCACTTCAACCTGAAAATGCATAAAAACATGCAAATGGAGTTAATCTACATAAAATAATTAATAACTGGACTTTGTTAATGTAATTTAGGGCGCTTGAATATACAATATTCGGCGCTTATCAAACGGGCAAAAAGGCAAAAATGGACTTGGAATGGAAAACATAGAATCCAAAAATACAAAATGGAGTCAATTGACCATTTGGCCCTTAGCCACACTTCATACAAGATTAATGAGATCCTATGAAAGAATGAGAATGGAATTCCCACACCTGATGCAACCATGGTGAAGCAATGACTTGCGATTTTTCAATATTTTTACAATATTTCATGAAGTTAAAAAGTACATAGAATACAATATAATGGTCATTGGCCTTCGGCCTCATCTCATACATATCAAATACATTGAAAGGAGTGTACTTAAGTACACATTACATACATGGAATCAAATATACATATTTCAACATATAAGTTTACAAAATGACATTTCATGCTAACATTCGCATGAAATGGAAACTTGAGAGGTACACGACATCCAAGGAATGCTAGGCGTCATGAACCAAGTCTTCGTACCTAAAATATGCTCCAGTATCGTAGGGGTGAGTAACATAAAGCTACTTGTAGGAGATGAGCATGCATCGACCTAACATTTTACCAATTTATCACCTTAAGGTGAAACATGTTAAAGGGGTTCATGCCACCTAACGTTTATATCGAAATGAGACTCAGGGAGCATCCTAAGCTATCTTAGAGTGTTTCTAGCATAAATCACATCATCGATGCCATTTAAACAATACGGAAGCACGTTATACAAAGCAACAAGATAAAGGTTCTTAAAGGTATTAACTTGCAATCTCAAATACAGAAACAACTAAAGTGATCATGTCACATAACGTCTATGATCTAAATAAGTCTAAGGCATCATCCTAGGCCATGCTGAACAATCAAAACAAAAATTACAACTTCAATGCAGCCAAACCACATAAAAACATATTATACAAGGCAACAAAATACAATTTCTTAAAGCTATCAGCTTGGAATCTAAAGCACGAAAATAACAGAAGTGGGTCATGCCACCTAACGTCTAAGTTATAAATGAATCAATAGGATCAATCCTAAGCTTTATTAGAACGTCAAAACACAATTTTCAATATCGATGCAATTTAACCAACATTGGAACTTCCAATACAACGCATAAAACATAATTTCGCAAAGTTAACATCCTGTAACTTAAAATGGAACGACAAATAAGAAACAACCAGTTACAACATCATCTAGTTATCAACTTAAAAATCAAATGCGAAATCAAACAAAGTGGATACTCGGACGTCACGCCGGATCAGACCGACAACATAGTTACTTTAGGGTAACTAGCCCATGGGTAACCTCCCTATGTGCGCACTAGACTATATAGAGGGACTATCCCCCGTACTAGAACCACGTCCTAGCCATAGTTAAACAACGACATTCCCAAATTTCTAAAATCAACAAGTTGTGCAACAACGCATATATCAACAGGAATATGCAAGATAATCAACTATCTACCAAGCACAACCAATTTTGGAAACCTATACAATACATGCTCTAAATCCACAACTAATATGATATGATGAATGTTGAATCTTTAGTGTGCGATTCGTTACACGCTATGCATGAATGATGTTAAATATGAAGTGTGCAAATCATTACGCAAGATAACAATATATTCAATATTGAAAACATAAGCTCATGAGTTTAAATACAACAACAAGGTAGAACTTTAATTAAATCATGCTAATTTAAATCCCAAGGTTCTAAAACAACTTCACATAGTCCCAAATTAATATATACTAGTAAACAAGTCATGGCCAATACAAATATCAAGTTAAAACCTTAATGAAGCTAATGGGACCACAAAATAGATTTTAATTAATTCTTTTAACTAAAATCTCTTGATTTTCAAACTTAACCAAATGCTCTCAAATTAACCTATGTTGGAAAACATGTCAAGAACTAATGTAATATCACATTACAAGTTTATTTCATTCAATTTAAGACTATGTGAATTAAACTTTCACTAAAGTTAAATATAAATTAAAAGTTGCAATTTTCATGCAATTAATCCCAATTTATTACATGTGAACAACTATACCTAAGCTTAATTTTCTAACATGCCATAATTCAATTCCAAGTGGTATATCACCATGAGGATTAAATCTTAAACATGGAATTTAATTAAATAAAAGGTTTCAAAACCTAACCGAATATTCCAAATCAAATATATGTGAAGCTATATGGCATGTAAATCAAGAATATCAAGTCGGAATTCAAATAGAGTGAATAGTGCACCCGGGGCAAATTAATTAATTAAAATTTACTAATTTTCAAAACACCTCCAATCACTTTCAAATTCAACTATGTTGGAGAGCGTGCTAAGGCCTAATTTAATATGCTAACACATATTGATTTTGAGCTAGTTAAGGCCATATGATTTAATATTTTATTCAAGATAAATATTAAATAAAATCTTTAATACTTGTTCAAATTCCCTCAATTTAATATATGTCAATGACCATATTATAGAGCATTATATTACCATGCTACATGTTTAAAACAAGTCATAAGCAACCGGAAAAATCAAATCCAATACAAGAAAATTAAATAATAAAATCTCTAGATTTCATATTTAAGCATGCAATCAAGTTGTATAAGCATCAAAGGCATGTTATATAACAAGAATTAAACCTATAACACCTTCTACCTCAATTTGGGATGAAAATCCCAAATCCCCACCGAATTGAAACGGCTCCGAATCTGACGAAACTCCCAGGTTTTGTTGGGGACAACACGATCTATGTGAATCTCCAAGAAGCCCCATGAAAATCCAAACTTGACTCTTAACCCAAACTCAAGAAATGGTAGGAAATGAATTCTAATAAGGGGGAATGGTAGAGCACGTCGAGGGGAGTGATAAACGTAAAGGCCGAAGAGATTTCACTTAGGAAATCAAGTGGAGGAAAAGGTCAAAGGGTGGCAGCCAAGGAGCTTCCATGGCTGCCGGCCAAGAGGTGGAGAAGAAGAGTGAAAATCTGATTTTTCACTTTAGGGCATCCTATTTATAGTAAGTCTCAAAAACTGCCCCGAAAGGGCCCCGCCGGGTTTGGAAAAGTGGATTTTGAGCAGAAGCGCTCAAACGGCAAAACTCCATGAACAAAAAAGATTCAAAATGAGAAAATAAGAATAACGGAAGAAATGACGTCAAAAACTGAGTCCCGACCAAAAAGTTATGCCCCAAACAAGTTCGGCAGCAACTGGTCCAGAAACTCTGAAACTGGAGAATAATGACCAGAACGGAATTCCAAGAGTCCACGACTCGATGAAATGTGAAAATGAATCCCGTATGAGGATCCAGGCTCCAGACGAGACATTTTGCAATAACTTTCGTTAATTGCACAATGACCCCTACAAAAAGGGTTAACTGCGAAACTGCCCCAGAATGAAAATATCTTCTAAAAGATATTTTCTTAGATACCCCTGAAATAAAATATCTTCAAATGATGTTTATGAAAAACACCCCAAAGAAATGAAAAAGATTCTAAAGAATTGTGCATCCATGCCCTTGTGGGCACCAGGATCAACTAGAGTACTTTCTTGTAAAAGTAAAGATACGTATTTCGAGAAAACCACTCAAGATGAAGGCACGTGAAGTTAAAAATCAACTCTGAGCATGAGAAGTGAGGTTGTGCCAAAAACTGACAAACAGAGATAAGACAGAATAAGGAAAATGACGAAATAGCGCATAGTGTCGAAAAATAAAAAATGTGAAAATGATTCGGTCCTCAGAGGAAGTTGTTAATCCATGGAAAAGAGTCTCAGGAACCAATTCCAAGCACTCGAGATGACACTAAGCGACACGAAACAGAGCTCAGAAAAGAAAATTAAATGAAAAAAATTCATTCGTAAAATTTCAGGAAAAAGGAAAGGAAGGCAAATGACCGGGTCGTTACAACCTACCCTCAAAGAAATTTCATCCCCGAAATTAGAAACATACCAGAGAGAACAGAATAATGACCGAACAAAAGGTCAAATCAAAGGACAGCTCACAACGCACTGAAGGACAAATCCTGAAGTCTAAAGATCAACTGAAGGAACGCGAAACCATGAACTAAGACAACACCTCATATGAATCGGCATGTTAACTCAACGTCAACCACCGAGAGAATCCCAAGAAAACAAAATGTCAAACACAGTGAAAGAAGAGAGTGACAAGGCAGTGCGAACAGTGACCAGAACCCGCCCACACTTACTCGTCAGCAAGGTAACATGACGGTATAAGGCACTAGTTCATAACATGGCCCAACTAGGTCAACTCTGAGAAACCTATTGATACGGATGACATCAATGTCGAAAACGATCATTACCAAAAGTACCGCGGGAACCAGGCATCTGCGAGAGTTGGGGTAGCTAATCCCAAAACTCTGACAACAATGACACTGGCACCATTACGCTTAAGGCCTTAGATTTAGAAGACACGAAGGAAAAGGAAATGAAACCGTGCCTCCCTGGCCCACGTCTCAATCCACTAGACAAGGAAAAAAAAAAAAAAAACATTGAATCGCAGTCCTCTACGCTCATATGAGCCTTACTCGCATCAATCGACAGAACATACAAGAAGGTTCCTGACATAGGTCCTTACAGAATGAATTTCTCCTATCTAAGGAAAAAACTCGTGAAACAAGAATGCATCTAAGGGATACGACAGATCTTAAGAGACACTGTCAAAACCAGACATAAAAGAAGTAGCTAGCATGCAACATAGCAATGGACTATCTACTCATGGTGCCACATAAGCAAACATGTCAAACAAAGATGCTTTTAAACACATAAGCATATAAGTACAAAAAACACGTCATCACACCGAGCATGTTATCAAACAAAGCACATAAACATGTTATAATACCAAAACATGTTATCATAGGCATATAAATAAATCAAGGTACACCAACAAAAGCATGATATGCACCCAAAACCCATCGTCCTAAGGTTTTTGAACCCGGACGCTATGATACCACCTGTGACGGCCCAAGTTTTTCAACCTGGTGCGTCAGTGATGAACCGAAAGATGACCCGATAACGGATCCGAAGTGCAGAAGCAAAAAACAAAACAACGGTCTCTAGAGATAGAACATGGCTCTATGACACCATTATGACCCTCAACGAGGTCACGGAACCCAAAGGAATCAAATGGAGAAGCAACGTTTCAACAACAAACAAGATTGAACCTAGGGGCAAAATTGTCATTTCTAGCTTAAAAGTGGGTGCCACTGAGCACACCATTGGAAAGACAATGAAAAATCAATGAACTTAGACTTAAAAATCGCTTGATTTGGAGTCCGGATGAAGAAGATATGGCTTACGGAAGAAGAAGGGGCAAAACGGTCAAAAAGGGGACAACCAAGAACATCTAACCGGTTAGGAGACCTTCCTAACCGGTTAGGAAGTAAAAAATCTTGACCAAAGCACTGCCCATGCATATGTAACCGGTTACGAAGCCCCATCTAAACGTTTAGATGTGAAGGGGCAGTAAGGGTGCGACCCAAAAACCTGGCAGCAGGGGTTTTTCTGGAAAAAATGGAAATTTAAGGGCCTAGATGACATTTTCTGGAAAAATTCAAAGAATAAACCCCCCTCAAAATTGAGTTTTCTATGTGTCTCGTGAGAAAAATTGAAAAAAACTCACTTTGAAATGCCCAAAATTCCCTCCCAATAAAACTGGTCCAAAGGGTCCAAAAAGCTGCTAAATTAAAAAACTGAGAGCTGAACTTCGTATGCGATTTCCGATACCAAGACAACATTTTATGGAAAAACACAAAAAAGAAACCCCCACTAAATTAATGTTTTCTATTCAACCATGTTAAAAGAAGGAAATAAAACTGAATTGAAAAGTCTAGAATGCCCCTAGATCAGAATATGCAACAAAAGTGCAAAATGAGTCCGTAGAAGGCTTGAAACACAAAGGATGAGGTTTTGCCTGGAAATGACCATGCACGCAAACGTAACTTACCTATTTAGATGTGCTACAATGGTCCATGGCTTAAAAATATAGCCGATGCAAAATCTGACCCCCCAACGGGCAAAAAGGCAAAAATGGACTTGGAATGGAAAACATGGAATCCAAAAATACAAAATGGAGTCAATTGACCGTTTGGCCCATGGCCACATTTCAGACAAGATTAATGAGACCTTATGAAAAAATGAGAATGGAATTCCCACACCTGATGCAACCATGGTGAAGCAATGACTTGCGATTTTTTAAGATTTTCACAATATTTCATGAAGTTAAAAAGTACATAGAATACAATATAATGGTCATTAGCCTCCGGCCTCATCTCATACATATCAAATACATTGAAAGAAGTGTACTTAAGTACACATTACATACATGGAATCAAATATACATATTTCAACATATAAGTTTACAAAATGACATTTTATGCTAACATTCGCATGAAATGGAAACTTAAAAGTTACACGACATCCAAGGAATGCTAGGCGTCACTAACTAAGTCTTCGTACCTGAAATATGCAACAATATAGTAGGGGTGAGTAACATAAAGCTACTTATAGAAGATGAGCATGCATCGACCTAGCATTTTACCAATTTATCACCTTAAGGTGAAACATATTAAAGGAATTCATGCCACCTAACGTCTATATCGAAATGAGACTCAGGGAGCATCCTAAGCTACCTTAGAGTGTTTCTAACATAAATCACATCATCGATGCCATTTAAACAATATGGAAACACGTTATACAAAGCAACAAGATATAGGTTCTTAAAGGTATTAACTTGCAATCTCGAATACAGAAACAACTACAGTGATCATGTCACCTAACATCTATGTTCTAAATAAGTCTAAGGAATCATCCTAGACCATGCTAAACAATCAAAACGCAAATTACAACTTCAATGCAGCCAAACCACATAAAAACATATTATACAAGGCAACAAAATACAATTTCTTAAAGCTATCAGCTTGGAATGTAAAGCACGAAAACAATAGAAGTGGGTCATGCCACCAAACGTCTAAGTTATATATGAATCAATAGGATTAATCCTAAGCTTTATTAGAACGTCAAAACACGATTTTCATCGATGCAATTTAACCAACATTAGAACTTCCAATACAACGCATAAAGCACAATTTCGCAAAGTTAACATCCTGTAACTTAAAATGGAATGACAAATAAGTAACAACTAGTTACAACATCATCTAGTTATCAACTTGAAAATGAAATGCGAAATCAAACAAAGTGGATACTCGGACGTCACGCCGGATCAGACCGACAACATAGTTACTTTAGGATTACTAGCCCATGGGTAACCTCCCTATGTGCATAGTTGACTATATAGAGGGACTATCCCCCGTACTAGAACCACGTCCTAACCATAGTCAAACAACGACATCCCCAAGTTTCCAAAATCAACAGGTTGTGCAACAATGCATATATCAACAGGAATATGCAAGATAATCAACTATCTACCAAGCACAACCAATTTTGGAAACCTATACAACACATGCTCTAAATCCACAACTAATATGATATGATGAATGTCGAATCTTCAGTGTGCGATTCGTTACACGCTATACATGAATGATATTAAATATAAAGTGTGCAAATCATTACGCAAGATAACAATATATTCAATATTGAAAACATAAGCTCATGAGTTTAAATACAACAATAAGGTAGAACTTTAATTAAATCATGCTAATTTAAATCCCAAGGTTCTAAAACAACTTCACATAGTCCCAAATTAATATATACTAGTAAACAAGTCATGGCCAATACAAATATCAAGTTAAAACCTTAATTAAACTAATGGGACCACAAAATAGATTTTAATTAATTCTTTTAATTAAAATCTCTTGATTTTCAAACTTAACCAAATGCTCTCAAATTAACCTATGTTGGAAAACATGCCAAGAACTAATGTAATATCACATTACAAGTTTATTTCATTCAATTTAAGACCATGTGAATTAAACTTTCACTAAAGTTAAATATAAATTAAAAGTTGCAATTCTCATGCAATTAATTCCAATTTAATATATGTGAATAACTATACCTAAGCTTAATTTTCTAACATGCCACAATTCAATTCCAAGTGGTATATCACTATGAGGATTAAATCTTAAACATGGAATTTAATTAAATAAAAGGTTTCAAAACCTAACCGAATATTCCAAATCAAATATATGTGAAGCTATATGGCATGTAAATCAAGAATATCAAGTCAGAATTCAAATAGAGTGAATAATGCACTCGGGGTAAATTAATTAATTAAATTAATTAATAATTACTAATTTTCAAAACACCTCCAATCACTTTCAAATTCAACTATGTTAGAGAGCATGCTAAGGCCTAATTTAATATGCTAACACATATTGATTTTGAGCTAGTTAAGGCCATATGATTTAATATTTTATTCAAGATAAATGTTAAATAAAATCTTTAATACTTGTTCAAATTCCCTCAATTTAATATATGTCAATGACCATATTATAGAACATTATATTACCATACTGCATGTTTAAAACAAGTCATAAGCAACCGGGAAAATCAAATCCAATACAAGAAAATTAAATAATAAAATATCTAGATTTCATATTTAAGCATGCAATCAAGTTGTATAAGCATCAATAACATGTTATATAATAAGAATTAAACCTATAACACCTCCTACCTCAATTTGGGATGAAAATTCCAAATTACCACCGAATTGAAACTGCTTCGAATCCGACGAAACTCCTAGGTTTTGTCGGGGACAACATGATCTATATGAATCTCCAAGAAGCCCCATGAAAATCCAAACTTGACTCTTAACCCAAACTCAAGAAATGGTAGGAAATGAATTCTAATAAGGGGGAATGGTAGAGCATGTCGAGGGGAGTGATAAACGTAAAGGCCGAAGAGATTTCACTTAGGAAATCAAGTGGAGGAGAAGGTCAAAGGGTGGCAGCCAAGGAGCTTCCATGGCTGCCGGCCAAGAGGTGGAGAAGAAGAGTGAAAATTTGATTTTTCACTTTAGGGCATCCTATTTATAGTAAGTCTCAAAAACTACCCCGAAAGGGCTTCGCCGGGTCTGAAAAAGTGGATTTTGAGCAGACGTGCTTAAACGGCCAAACTCCATGAACGAAAAAGATTCAAAATGAAAAAATAAGAATAACGGAAGAAACGACGTTGAAAACTGAGTCCTGTATGGAAGAATAATGAATCCCGTACGAGGATTCAGGCTCCAGACGAGACATGTTGCAATAACTTTCGTTAATTGCACAATGACCCCAACAAAAAAGGGTTAAATGCGAAACTGCCCCAGAATGAAAATATCTTCCAAAAAGATATTTTCTTAGATACCCCTGAAATAAAATATCTTCAAAAGATATTTACGAAAAACATCCCAAGAAATGAAAAAGATTCTAAAGAATTGTGCATCCAAGCCTCTGTGGGCACCGGGAGCAACCAGAGTACTTTCTTGCAAAAGTAAAGATACGTATTTCGAGAAAACCACTCAAGATAAAGGCATGTGTAGTTAAAAACCAACTCCAAGCTTGAGAAGTGAGGTTGTACCAAAAACTGACAAACAGAGATAAGACAGAATAAGGAAAATGACGAAATAGCGTATAGTGTCGAAAAATGAAAAATATGGAAATGACTCGGTCCTCAAAGGAAGTTGTCAATCCACGGAAAAAAGTCTCAGGAACCGAGCACTCGAGATAACACTAAGCGACACGAAACAGAGCTCAGAAAAGAAAATTAAACGAAAAAAATTCATTCGTAAAATTTCAGGAAAAAGGAAAGGAAGGCAAATGACCGGGTCGTTTAGCGCTGTCATGACATCTGATGAGTGCTCAAATGTGATGCATTTAAACACCTAAGTGAGGGTATTTTAGTCCATTCATCTATCTTTATTTTACCGTTTTAGTACTTATTTGTGTTTTTGTCTACTTCAGGTTAATAAGGTTCAAATGGGCTAGAAATGGTCTATTACAGCCTTTTTGGAGTCAGCCAAAAGTTCCGGGAAGATTTCAGAAAAATTCAGAAAAAAGGTCAAATATGCTGAATTTTTGGATGGATCGATGATTTTTTCGATCGATCGAAGATATTGTGGATCGATAAAAAATGTGCTGGCAGTGAGCTATTTCATTCCCGCGTGCCCAAACTCCACCTACCATATAGTTGCAGGATTAGATATTTTAAGGGCTTATTTTTTGACTTGTTCACTACTCTAAGGACCTTTTAAAAAGGGGGAATTGAACCATTTTGAAAAATATCTTTAGTCTTCAATTTTATTTTTCATTGTAATTTTATTTTCTCTCTCTAGAAAAGTTAGAGATTAGGGTTAGAAGAAAAGAGAAGAGTGGAGGCACCAAGAACACATCTCAAGATCTACATACTTTCTCTCTAGAATTCAACAAAGAAGAAGAGGAAGAAGATGGAGCCATGTTTTGGGATTGCCTTTGAGGGTTCTAAGATCACATCCACCTCCTCCATGATTGGCTAGACTTCTTCTTGGGGCTTGGATGAGCCCCAAGTTTGTAATCTAAACCTCTATCTTTTTCGTACTTTTTAGGGAATAATATCTTGTGATTAGTGTTTTAGCCTTGTGAATTTAATGAATCTTGGGTTCTCCTTTGATTTCTATGGATTAATTCTTTCTATTGATTCTCTATGTGATTAAATGTTGTCTTATGTGTGATTATTTGGGAATTGATCTCTACACTAGTTTTTCTATATTAATTGCATGTCTATGTGTGGTTGATTGAGAATCTAGTGATGGCTAGACATGGTTTTTATTAGATGGGTTTGTTAATTAATTTGATGGATTATTTTTATGCTTGATGGGTTGTTCTATAATTTAATTCATCCTTGTAGGTAGGTAGACAATCTTTACTTGATTTGATATTCCATTGTTTATTATTGCAAATTCCATGATTCTCTAGATTGATGTATGCTATAATTTTTATTAGTTTGATAGGTCATGCTTAGGATTGATGGGTTATTCTACACTTAGTTTAATTGTTGGTTAGGTAGGTAATTCATTATTGAATTTGGTGGTCCATGCTTAATATTGCAATTGGTAATCGCATTTTGGTCACAAGAATGTTTTCCCCAAATTAGTTGAAAGTGTGTGGTTTGGTGAACAAGCTTGGTGGCAATTCCAATGGACACCAAGACCTCACTTCTCATCTCTTAAATCCCTAACTCAACTTAGTTTATTTTAATTACATTTTAATTTCCTTGCATCTAAGTTTAATCAACCAACCAACCCTTCTTTGCAATCATTTGGTACATTAAAGTCAAAGTTAAATTCCAACACGTATAATCCCTGTAGACGATTCCTACTCGCTATACTTCATTTGTTGTAGTAGTGGTTTTATAAATGTAAATTTGACTTTCTAAGCTTCCGAAACCATAATCATATTTTGACCTTACGAAGCGACCTCTTGCATTAAAAAGTCAGTTTTCTAAACACATAGGAAGGGGCAACGTCAAATTTTGGCACCGTTGCCGGAGATTAACGGTTTTGTTGGAATTAAACTAGACAATAGTATTTATTTGATTGCTTCTATTTTTATTTTATTTTCCATTGTATATTCATTTCTCATTCTTGATATTATTTGTCAATTAGGTACTTAACTACAAGAAAGGCAAACTTTGGAACTTGAAGCAATCATTAGAGCTTAAAGCTAACATTAAAATTTGAAGTTACTTAAGGACCTTTGTGAGCAATTCTTGGAACTCTTGTATTTTAATTTTGCACATCTTTGCATGCTTGTGATAGCCCTTGTTGAGGCTAATTAAATTGCTTTATTTTAAGTCCAACGATCGGCCCGTGTGGAGGCCAATTTGTTCTTGCATTTGGATTTTAATTGTGAATGGAGGAATTGTTTTATCCAAGTTTGGAGGTAAATTACATCCCTTCACCTTATGTTCCTCCATCATATTTTAATCCTTATGAGATTAAGTCCAATGTTCAACATACATCATTTTATCATGGACTTGATCACTCTTTTAATCCTTCTTATGATTATTATCCTCCCCCACCATTTTATGAAGAACCACCTCCATCACCTTATTCACCCGAGTTTCAAGAAAAAGTGTTAGCTCCACTTGATGGGCTTAATTCACAAACTCAAGATATTCTTTCACATTCTCAAAGTTTAGCTAAGCTTGAAGCTCAAGTTGAGCAAATTACAAGTACTCTTTCTCGTTAAGAGGAAGAGGAAGAGGCAAATAAAAAAATGGCAAGAACTTCAATTTATATAGATGAGGATGATGAGAGTGAAGAGGAAGAAGTAGCAAGTGAGCAATTTGAGGAGTTGATGAGTCCACCAATGGCTAATCCAATAGAGCATAACATGATTAGTTAGGACTTTCCTTATTTTGATCATGATTTTATCCCAGCCTTTGATACTTTAGAGAGTGAATAGATGTTAACCACTATAGAGGTAGGAGAGGAGGAGGAGGAACTTGTTGAAGAGGGCCTTCTTTCTATTATCTCCAAAGACCCTTTTGAGACATGCTTTTTTGAAATGTATAAAAATTGTGGTTTTGACATTGAAAGCTCTAAAAATGAAATAAACTCTCTAATGAACTCCGTAGCTAACTTGGAAGGTGAGGAGATGGTGATTTTTGAGGAAGAGAAAAAGGATGAAGAGAAAATGTTTCTTGATATTCCAATTGAGTCTTTGAAAGACATCGCCTTGCTAATTCACAAAAGAAGTGATTCTTTGAATACACTTCAAAAGCATAAAAATGAGGCAAGGCCAACCATGATTGATTTTGTTTTCAAGACCGTAGATGAAAGGAACAAAATCATCTCTTTCATTTCTTTTCAAGTCATTCTTTTGGAGGATGTGTATATTGTTGTAAGTGAAGCATTAAATGAGAAAATGGAAAAGAGGGTTAATAAGGATGTTTCATATCCGGTTTTTGATTCGTTTGACTAGTGAGTCAACCCAACATCTTACGAGAGACGTTAAACACTAGTATTCGTAGAGTTTTCAAATCTATTCCTCTCCTATTTTTATTTTATTTTATTTTATTTTTTACTTCTTGCGTCGTCTAGATATGTTCTATTGCACTTCATTGTCAAAAATAAGGTTTTTAGACCATATTCATGCATTTTGGGCCCTAGAAAATTTCTCCCTTTGAATTTTTTTAAAAATTTAACAATTTGCGCCCAGGCAGTTCGATCGATCGAAGACTTTCTCAATCGATCAACGCTTATTTCGACCGATCGAAAATGGTCTCAATCAATTGGAAATAATTTCGATCGATCGGAATTGCGTCGGAAATTTTTGATCCCAGGGCAATAATGTTCATGTTTTCGATCGATCATGGCCCAGCTCGATCGATTGAAGTAAATTTCAATCGATCGAGCACTATTCTAAAAAAAATAATAAATAAATAAAAATAAATTTTTGCATCCCTTATTTCCTTGCATTTTCATCCCTTGCATGTTTATTTGTTTTATTTTTGTGTGTGTGTATATACTTGTTATGTAACGATCCGGCTATTTGCCTTCCTTTCCTTTTTCCTGATATTTTAGAAATGAATTTTTTTCGTTTAATTTTCTTTTCTGAGCTCTGTTTCGTGTCGCTTAGTGTCATCTCGAGTGCTCAGAATTGGTTTCTAAGACTCTTTTATATGAATTGACAACTTCCTTTGAGGACCGAGTCATTTTCGCATTTTTCGTTTTTGGACACTATGCGCTATTTCGTCCTTTTCCCTATTCTGTCTTTTCCCCATTTGTCACATTGTTGGCACAACCTCACTTCTCATGCTCGGAGTTGGTTTTTGACTTCATGTGCCTTCATCTTGAGTGGTTTTCTTGAAATACGTATCTTTACTTTTGCAAGAAAGTACTCTGGTTGCTTCCGGTGTCCATAGGGGCATGGATGCAAAGTTCTTTGAAATTATTTTCTTTTCTTGGGGTGTTTTTCTTAAATATCTTTTGAAAATATTTTATTTTAGGGGTTTTTAAGAAAATATTTTAGGAAGATATTTTCATTCTGGGCCATAAGTGCAGTTTTCACTTTTTGGAGGGGCCATTGTGCAATTAATGAAATTTATTGCAAAATGTCTTGTTTTGAGCCTGGATCCTCGTACAGGATTCATTTTCACATTTCATCGAGTTGTGTACTCTTGAAATTTCCTCCTGGTCGATGTTTTCCAGTTTCAGGGTTTCCAGCCCCGGTTTGCGCCAAACTTGTTTTGGGCATAACTTTCTGCTCAGGACTCAGTTTTTAATGCTGTTTCTTCCGTTGTTCATATTTTATCATTTTGAATCTTTTTCATTCACAAAGTTTTTCCATTTGAGCGCGTCTGCTCAAATTTTACTTTTTCAGACCCGGCGGGGCCCGTTCGGGGCACTTTTTGAGATTTCTATAAAAGGGGGGTGAGATATTTCATTTTTCATCTTCTCCCCTCTTCATGCATGACCTGGAGCTCCCATGGCATCCCAAGGGGTGCTGCCATCTTCTCTCTCCTCTTTTGGTTCACTTTTCCTTGATGGAAAGTCTTCAGCCTTAACGTTTGTTGTTCCCCTCGCCGTGCTCTACCTTTCCCCCTTATTAGAATTCAGTTTTGACCATTTCTTGAGTTTGGTTTTGAGGTCAAGTTTTGATTTTAATGGGGCTTTGATGGGGGTTATGTTCACGGCGTTGTCCCCAACAAAACCTAATAGTTTCGTCGGATTCGGAGCCTTTCCATTTTGATGGCTTTTGAGATTTTCATCTCAAATTGAGGTAGGGGATGTTCTAGGTTTAAATTCTTGTTATATAGCTTGCTTGTGATGCTTATATTACTTGTTTGCATGATTAAATATAAAATCTAGAGATTTTATTATTTATTTTTCTTGTACGGGATCTAATTTTCCCGGTTGCTCATGACTTGGTTTAAACATGTAGCATGATTTTATATTGCCCCTTGATATGCTCGTTGTCGTGTATTAAAATTGGAACATTTGAATAAGTATTAAAGATTTTATTTAATATTTATCTTAGGTGAAAGATTAATTCACATGGCTTTAACTAACTTGAAATCAATATTTGTTAGCATATTAAATTACGTCTTAGCATGCTCTTCAACATAGTTGAATTTGAAAGTAATTGGAGGTGTTTTAAAAATTAGTAATTATTAATTAATTTGATTAATTAATTTGCCCCGAGTGCACTATTCACTCTATTTAAATTCCAACTTGATATTCTTAATTTACATGCCATATAGCTTCACATATATTTGATTTAGAATATTCGGTTAGGTTTTGAAACCTTTTATTTAATTAAATTCCATGTTTAGGATTTAATCCTCATGGTGATATACAACTTGGAATTGTATTATGGTATTCTAGAAAATTAAGCTTAGGTTTAGTTATTCACATATATTAAATTGGGATTAATTGCATGAGAATTGCAACTTTTAATTTATATTTAACTTTAGTGAAAGTTTAATTCGCATGGTCGTAAATTGCATGAAATAAGCTTGTAATATGATATTACATTAGTCATTGTCATGTTCTCTAAGATATGTTGAATTGAGAGCATTTGGTTAAGTTTGAAAATCTAGAGAATTTAATTAAAAGAATTAATTAAAATCTATTTTGTAGTCCCATTAGCTTAATTAAGATTTTAACTTGATATTTATATTGGCCATAATTTGTTTACTAGTATATATTAATTGTGGACCATTTGAAGTTGCTTTAGAATCTTGGTAATTAAATTAGCATGATTTAATTAGAGTTCAACTTTATTGTTCCAATAACCTAATTGAGTTTTAGAATGGATATAGGTGATGACCTTGCCATGTCCTTTAACATGTATTAAATTGAGGTTAATTGAAATTGAATCGAAAATCTAGAGAATTTAATTGTGTTTATTTATTTAAATTCTATCAATTTGCTCCATGATCTAGTTATGTTTTAGAAGTGGTTTCTATATTCAAATCATGGACTTAGACTTGTTGTATATTCATTTGGTTATGTTTTGAACATTGGATAACATAGTTGCTACATTTGTACTCGTGAGAATATGTTTTTCTTATTGAATATATTGTTGCCTTGTGTAATGATTTGCACACTTCGTATTTAACATCAATCATGCATAGCGTGTAACGAATCGCAAACTGAAGATTCGACATTCATCACATCATATTAGTTGTGGACTTAGGGCATGTATTGTATAGGTTTCCAAATTTGGTTGTGCTTGGTAGATAGTTGATTATCTTGCATATTCCTGTTGATATATGCGTTGTTACACAACTTTTTGATTTTGGAAACTTGGGGATGTCGTTATTTGACTATGGCTAGGACGTGGTTCTAGTACGGGGGATAGTTCCTCTATATGGTCTAGTGCGCACATAGGGAGGTTACCCATGGGCTAGTAACCCTAAAATAACTATGTTGTCGGTCTGATCCGGCATGACGTCCGAGTATCCACTTTGTTTGATTTCGCATTTCATTTTCAAGTTGATAACTAGATGATGTTGTAATATGTTGTTTCTTATTTGTCATTCCATATTAAGTTACAGGATGTTAACTTTGCAAAATTGTGCTTTATGCTTTGTATTAGAAGTTCCAATGTTGGTTAAATTGCATCGATATTGAAAATCATGTTTTAACGTTCTAATAAAGCTTATGATTGATCCTATTGATTCATTTATAACATAGACGTTAGGTGGCATGAGCCACTACTGTTATTTTGTGCTTTAGATTCTAAGTTGATGGCTTTAAGAACTTAAACCTTGTTGCATTGTATAACATGCTCTATTGTTGTTGAATTGCATGGATAATGTGATTCTTGTTAACTTGTATTCAAATATGCTTTTGTCATGTTGTATGGATTACTCTAGACCTAGTTCAATTGTATTGAAAATGCAATTCATGTTAATCTATGCTCAAGTATTTTTCTTGTCGTGTTCTTTGGATTATCCCAACCATGATTCATTTCATACACGTTTGTATATCATGATTCTTGTTGCTTAGACTCTAAGGTAGCTTAGGATGCTCTCCGAGTCTCACTTGGACATAGACGTTAGGTGGCATGAGCCCTTTTAACATGTTTCACCTTAAGGTGATAAATTTGTAAAATGCTAGGTCGATGCATGCTCATCTCCTACGAGTAGCTTTATGTTACTCACCCCTATGATACTGGGGCATATTTCAGGAACGAAGACTTGGTTCGTGAAGCCTAGCATTCCTTGGATGTCGTATAGCTTTCAAGTTTTCATTTCACGCAAATGTTAGCATGAAATGTCATTTTATAGACTTATATGTCAAAATATGTATATTTGATTCCATGTATGTAATATATGTAATGTGTACTTAAGTAGACTCTTTTCAATGTATTTGATATTTATGAGATAAGGCCGGAGGCCAATGACCATCATATTTCACGCAAATATTGTAGCACGTCCAAATAGGTAAGTTACGTTTGCGTGCATGGTCGTTTCTGGACAAAACCTTATCGTTTGTGTTTTGAGCCTCTTATGAATTCATTTCGCATTTTTTTTGCATATTCTGATCTAGGGGCATTATGGACCTTTCACGGTGGTTTTATTTTCTTCTTTCAACATGGTTGAATAGAAAACATGATTTTAGGGGGGGTTTATTTTCCGTGTTTTTCCAGAAAATGTCATCTTGGCATTGGAAATCGCATCCGAAGTTCAGCTCTCAGTTTTTAAATGTAGCAGCTTTTTGGACCCTCTGGACCAGTTTTCTTGGGAGGGCATTTTGGGCATTTCACAGTGCGTTTTTTTCGATTTTCCTCGTGAGTCACGTAGAAAACTCGATTTTGAGGGGGATTCTTCTTTGTGTTTTTGCAAAAAAATTCATCTAGGCCTCCAAATTTAGCCTCTGATCTGGATTTTTCTGGAAAATAACCCCATAGCAGCTTTTGGGCTGCTGCTGCCAGCCATGGTGCACTCAGCGCGCGCACGGCGTGCATGGGCGCGCGCATGGGCGTGCGCATGGGGCTGTCATGGCCCCTCGTCGGGCCGCCACGACGTCAATTCTTTTTTTGGGCTTTTCTTCTTCGTTCGGACTCCGATTCAAGTGAATTTTTTTTTGAACTTGACTAATTTTTTGCCGTCTTTCCAACGGTGTGCTCGGTTGCACTTGGTTCTTCCTAGATAATTACCAGTTTACCCTTTTTGCCTTAAGTGCTCATTTTTCTTCGTCATACCGTTTCTCCTTCGTCCAGACTCCGAATCATGCAATTCTTGAGTCCATCTTGATTAGTTTTTCGTTGTCCTTCCAGCGGTGTGCTCGGTGGCTCCCGAATCTATAGTTTTCAGAAACGACCATTTTGCCCTTGGGGGCCTGTTCGGTCTTTTTTCTGATCATTCGTTCCCACATTAGTTCTTATTGAGTTCCACGACCTCATAGAAGGTCACTTTGACTTCTTAGAGTCTTGTTTTCTATTTTCGCTTTTGCATTCGGATCCGTTATCGGGTCAACCTTCGGTTCATCACAGGACACGCTGGCCTAAAAACCAAGGTCATCACATGTTATGTCTAAAAAAAATTAAAAAAAAAGAGTTTTTATTTTCATTTTTCATTATTTTGTTCTTGCATCATTTCTTACTTTTTGTTTTTCATTTCTTGTATTGTACATATTCTTTCATTACATTTTACCTTCTTTATTTTTCTTTTTGTATTTATTCATCCATTTTATTCTTTGATTTTCTTGCATTTTGTATATACTTGCTTTCATTAAATAAAAAAATATAAAAAATTCACCATTGTGCCCTTATGTGTAGTCATGCTACTTTCATATTTTTTATTGGGCTTAATCTCATATCTCTCTTTCATCTTGTGCTATATTGCCTTAAAATGCTTGATTTACTTATCTTATCCCATTTGATATTTGATGTAAGTTTGCTAGTGTGGTTATTCAAGTAGGTTATTGATTCTAAGTTTGGGGGTGCACTCTTTCCCAATGGATCACTACCGGCTTCATGTATTTTCCACCATGGTATATTCTTTCCATCTTTTCCATTGTTTTCATTGCACATTGAAGATAATTTGCGGTTTAAGTTTGTGGGTAAGGTGACTTTGTTGCATTCTACTTAAGTTTGAGACTTAATTGCATGATTGAGATTTGAGATTGATGTTAGGTATGATTTTGATCTTTTGAGGACCATGATACTTAGAATTTAAAAATTGCTTGACTTGAGAGTCCAATACTCCTTGTATGCCTTGTGGATGCCATTTAGGAGTAAATTTTTCGAAAGATTGATATCTTACTTGCATTTGTGGTCCACATCATTTTAATCTTGTGATTGTTTTGAGATTCACTCTAGGATTTTACACTAGCACAGGCGCACACTAGTATTCATTTATGGGGTACGTGCTTTGTTGATTATTGATTTGGTTATATCCCAATTAAGTTAGTAGTGCATTGAAAGCTTTCTTCTTAACAAAAGTGGATAACAATCCCTTTTCATTGAGTAGCCAGGATTCTAGCCTTATCAAGCACTGAATTTCTCGCGCCGAAAGGTGGAGGGCCCAAACTCTAGGTTAATAATTGGAAAAAAAAAGAAGAAGAAGAAAAGTTGTTGCAAAAGCAAATAAAAAGTGAGGACTTCTCCCAAAAGGTGAGAAGTGGGAAATGATTAGATGGAAGTTGTTTTGATTTGTAGCCTAGTTGATTTGAGCTTGTAAGTCCTTAGGGGTGTTTAAACACCAAATGCCTTAAAGCTATCCGGTTTGGGAGTCATTGACCTAACGCTCGACCTCATGGATCGTTAGAAAGCTTACTAGATCACTACATTACACCATGCTTCCATCTTTGATCCTCTAGGTTAGTAAAATAATAATAATAATAATAATAATAATAATAATAATAATAAAAATAATAATAATAATATTTAGTGAAAAGAATAAGCGCACCTAGATGAATAAAACTTTAATAAAAGGTTCATTCTTTGTCTTGATGATCGGTACTAGATTTGTGCGCTAGTTTGAGGGTAAGGATGTGATTATTTCTTTAGTTGGCTTAGATAACAACATATTTGATACCAGTTCACTTAAAAAGGATTTTAGAGTTGTTTTGATTTGCATGATCATTTTCTTGATGTGTGGAGGACCATACTTGCTTGCTTGATGTTGAGATTTTGGGAGATTGTTTAGAAAGGGTTTAAAAATTGCATACTTGAGGTAGTTTTCTCCCAATGCTTGTTTTGTATATTGGTACCTCTTTAGTGAGAAAGAGCTCAATATTTGTGGGTATCATTTTTGGAAACACTCACGAGACTTCACTCGTCCACTGGGATAACCTAGGGGTTTAAAAGGCTTATTGCATATGCTAAATGCAATCATGTTCCCTATGAAAGTGGCATTATCCATTTATTGCTTTCTAGTTTATATTTGTTTAGTTGTTTATTTCATTATTTTTCTTGTAGTTTATTGCTAGGGACTAACAATATCTAAATTTGGGGTGTGATGAGTACTCAAATGTGACACATTTTGGCACCAAAGCGAGGGTATTTTAGTCTATTCATTTATCTTTATTTTCCCGTTTTAGTATTTATTTGTGTTTTTGCTTATTTCAGGTCAATAAGGTTCAAACGGGCTAAAAATGGTCTATTACAGCCTTTTTGGTGTTAAGCAAAAGTTTCGGGAAGATTCCAAAAAAATCCAGAAAAAGGTCAAAAATGCTGAATTTTTGGATGGATCGAAGATATTTTGGATCGATCAAAAATGTGCTGGCAGCAAGCTGTTTCATTCTCTCGCGCCCGAACTCCACCTACCATATAGTTGCGGGATTAGATATTTTAAGGGCTTATTTTCTGACTTGTTCACTACTCCAAGGACCTTTTATAAAAGGGGAATTAAACTATTTTGAAAAATATCTTTAGTCTTCAATTTTATGTTTCATTGTAATTTTATTTTCTCTCTCTAGAAAAAATTAGAGATTAAGGTTAGAAGAAAAAAAAGAATGGAGGCACCAAGAACACATCTCCAGATCTACACACACTCTCTCTAGAATTCAACAAAGAAGAAGAGGAAGAAGATGGAGCCATGTTTGGGGATTGTCTTTGACAGTTCCAAGATCACACCCACCTCCTCCATGATTGGCTAGACTTCTCCTTGAGGCTTAGATGAGCCCCAAGTTTGTAATCTAAACCTCTATATTTTTCATACTTTTTAGGGAATAATATCTTATGATTAGTGTTTTAGCCTTGTGAATTTAATGAATTTTAGGTTCTCCTTTGATTTCTATGGATTAATTCTTTCTATTGATTCTCCATGTGATTACATGTTGTCTTATGTGTAATTATTCAGGAATTAATTTCTACACTAGTTTTTCTATATTAATTACATGTTTATGTGTGGTTGATTGAGAATCTAGTGATGGGTAGACATGGTTTTTATTAGATGGGTTTGTCAATTAATTTGATGGATTATTCTTATACTTGATGGGTTGTTCTACAATTTAATTCATGCTTGTAGGTAGGTAATTAGTTAAAAGTGTGTGGTTTGGTGAACAAGCTTGGTGGCAATTCCAATGGACCCCAAGACCTCACTTCTCATCTCTTAAATCCCTAACTCAACTTAGTTTATTTTAATTTCCTTATATCTTAGTTCATTTAGAGTCGAAGTTAAATTCTAACACGTATAATCCCTGTGGACGATCCCTACTCGCTATACTTCATTAGTTGTAGTGGTGGTTTTATAAATGTAAATTTGACTTTCTAAGCTTCTAAAACCATAATCATATTTTGACCTTGCGAAGCGACCTCTGCATTAAAAAGTCAGTTTTCTATCACATAGAAAGGGGCACGTCAACATCCGTGTGGAGAGAGGTCACATCTGCTTTAAGGGAGAGGACTGCGTCCTCTAATGTCTGAATATGCTCCCTTAGGCTGTTTGGCTGAGCTTGAGTGTCAAGAATGACTAGGTTATCCTGATGGGGCAATCTCGAGTCACCAGTAGACTGATGCTCGTCTTGGCTCTAAGAATGATGGCTTTGCTCTTAGGAAGGATGTGGTGATCCCAATGGAGGCTCCTACTCTAAGTCAATGTCCATGCCAACTCTCTCTATCGTCGGTGCTACTGCTGCTGCTTCTGCCTCATTTTCAGCCTCAACATCCTCCATTGCCTGGGCTATTGCAAAAAGCATTATAGCTCTTTGACCAGTCGGCCCATCTGAAATGGCAAGCTCCAGTCTCGGTGATCTCCTCTGGATTAAATGGGTAGTGCTGGTCTCAGAGGAGTTGTGTAATCAAATGTGCATATGGGAGGAACTTAGCCTGCTGCGGGTCACTCTTACTGATATACTTGTTATACAGTTTCATAATGACACTCCATATGAGTGTAGGAACTGAAAACCAATGCCCTGTATCAATGGCATATAAACCTGCTAGAAAATCTCCCTGCTGCTTGGTCTTGTGCTCAGACATATATACATTTTGGTATAAAACTGAATCAAAGAACCACATCCGGTCTGGCATGTAGGTCCGGATGGTATAAGTATCGCGGGCAGTGGCAGTGCCATGAAGAGTTGTAGCTATCTCTTCATATGATGGCATGTGTAGAGTCGGGTGATCAATCCCCGGGGGACAGGTATGTGGGTAATGAGATTATGTTGCTAGTGTCTCGATAGTGATGCGGATAAGATGCCCATCAATGGTAGTCCAAAGCTCAGCCAAGTTGCTCGGAGCTGGCCTGAGGTTTTGGTAGAACAGCCGAATAAGCCTTGGGTAGACCGGGTTAGTCACAGGGGCCAAAATAGAAGAAAAACGACGACGGTAGATCTCGTCGTACGACCACTGGGTCGTGGAAGCTTGTGCAAAAGCCTCCTCATCAAATATGGACTCATGAGAAACTGAGAGTCGCTCAAACTTCTCAGTGACCTCCTCCCGGGCAATAGCAGGCTGGGCCGGTGGTGGCATGGGTGCAGGTGCTGGAGGTGGCTCGAGCTCACCCTCCGTAGAAGAAGATGAATGATGCTCAAGCCAAGAAGGAGCTGGCTTTAGAAGTTTATACAACTTGTATACATGCTTTGGTTTAAGTTCTATAATTTAATTTAATTAATTTCTATGGTTAAGATTTAATTCTCATGATGATGTATGACTTAGAATTAAATTGTGGCATGCTAGAAAATTAAGTTTTGGTATGTTTGTTAACATATATAAAGTTGGGATTATTTGAATAAATATTGCAACTTTTATTTAATAATTTTCTTTTGTGAAAGTTTAATTATTATGGTCGCACCTTGCATGAAATTAACTTTTGATATGCTATTAAATTAAGTCTTGGCATGTTCTTTAACATACTTTAATTTTGGAGCATTTGGATGAGTATGAAAATTTAGTGATTTTAATTAAATGAATTAATTAAAATCGATTTAATGGTTCCATTGGCCTAATTAAGTTTTTAACTTGATATTTGTGATGACTAGGGCTTGTATACTAGCAAATAATAATTTGAGACCAGTTGATATTTTTTAGAATTTAGGGATTTGATTATCATGATTTAATTAAATTCTATTTTATTGTTCAAATGGCTTAATCAAGTTTTTGAATTGATATATGTAATGATCAAGCTATGTTGAAGAACATGTATTAAATTGGGGACCATTTGGCTAGGATTTGAAACTTAGAGAAATTAATTAGTTTATTTAATTAATTTTCGTTTCTATTGCATTAAGGATTTAATCATGTATTTGACGTTGGTTGCATATTTCAATCATGATTTTGGACTTGTATTAGATTCATGAGTATATGCTTTCAATATTGAAATATATTGTTTTAGTGTGTAACGAATTGTAAACTGAAGATTCGACAATTGTCATGCCATAGTAGTTGTGGACTTAATTAATGTATTGTATGTATTTCCAAATTTAGTTGTGCTTGGTAGATAGTTGATTATCTTGTATATTCCTGTTGATATATACGTTGTTGCACAACTTGTTGATTTTGAAAACTTGGGGATGTCGTTGTTTGACTACGGCTAGGACATGGTTCTAGTACGGGGGATTGTCCCTCTACAGTTTAGTGTGCATATAGGGAGGTTTACCATGGGTTAGTAACCCTAAAGTAACTATGGTGCCGGTCTGATCCGGCGTGACGTCCAAGTATCCACTTTGGTTGATTTTACATTTCATTTCAAGTTGACAACTAGATGATATCATAACTTGTTGTTCCTTAGTTGATTTCTCATTTTAAGTTTTAAGATGTTAACTTTGAGAAATCATGCTTATGCGTTGTATTGGAAGTTCCAATGTTGGTTAAATTGCACGGATATTGTGATTTGTGTTTTGATGTTCAAATGTAGCTTAGGAATGATCTTATAGATTCATTTGGAACATAGACGTTAGGTGGCATGATCCACTTTAGTTGCTTTGTATCTTCGATTGCAAGTTGATACTTTTGAGCACCTATATCTTGTTGCTTTGTATAACATGTTTCTATGTTGTTTAAATTTCATGAATGACGTGATTTATGCTAGAAATGATCTCAGGTAGCTTAGGATAATCCCTGAGTTTCACTTTGACATAGACATTAGGTGGCATGAGCCCCTTTAACATATTTTAACTTAAGGTGATATAATTGTAAAATGCTAGGTTGATGCATGCTCATCTCCTATGAGTAGCTTTATGTTACTCACCCACGTATGATCGGTTGATAATATGACCTAAATTTAATCAACCTTCGCAATAGCACGAATCATTGTAAAATAGGGCTATTGGTCGGGTAAGTCGAACCACTGGGACTGCGCTAATCTACGGCAACCTAAGTATCTAGAATCATTTTAGAGTGATATGGAGTGTTCATAGAGGATTTGTTGGTTGTCACTTAAGTTATGAAATTAAGATGCATGAACTAAAAACTTGCAAGAATTTAAATGAGATGAAATTCGATTAAAGACAACTAGGGGAGTGAATCCGTCTCCATCCCTATACACATGCTAGATTAGAGCTAAATTGGGGAAAAACAATATATAATGGCCAAGAATTATATAGCAACTCATGGTTGCCATATAATTAACAAGAAGTACATTGAATCACAAACAAGAATAATCCATCAAAGGTGAATATGTTTAGACTACCTAAACTAGAGTGTAGCTTAAACACATAAACTTAAATGAAAGACTATCAAGCCCTTGACACAATGATGAAGCACATGAAGGTAGGGATTAAGCATACACCATCAAAGGGCTTCCCTAAGCAATGATCTATCAAAGTCACCTATCAACATGTCATTAAACCATTCCATAACCTAGTTTCCATTCTCACCATGAAAACTCAAGCAACATGATTTATGTAAGAGGTCATCTAAAACAAGATAAACAACTCAAATAAATCATTCATAGCAATATTAACATTCATTACAACAAATGAAGTGCTCTTGGTTATGAAAAGACCATAGCATATACATTGTAATCCCCAAAATAAAGCTAAACTAGATCATGCTTACAAGGGAGGGACTTCATCACCTCCCTAGAGGGTGAGTTAGTTACCCATAGAAGCTTTAGATGAAGGAAAAACCATGCCTTTTCCCTCCATTTTCGAGCTCCCTTCTTGTGGCTTCAAGAAAACCTTCTCTTGCTCTCCTCCCTCTCTCTAGAAATTCTGCCCTTCCAAGATATTTAATAATGAAATGCTCCTTTAGCTTTTGTAGGCAAGAAAACCAACCAAAACCCCTCAAAACAAGGCCCTCCACACATCTTCTACCAACTCCAAAAAGAGGAAATAAGAGATGAGGGTGACAAGGCACAAGTGGGCTGAAAATGAGGACTTCCGGAGGGCATTCTGCCCAATTTTCGAGCGCTCGAAGGTGGCTCTTCGAGCGCTCGAAGCTACTTTCCAGCTTGAGCCACTTTGGAAAAATGACCATAACTTCCCGCTCCGAACTCCAAATGACGAACCGTTTGAAGATTTGGAAAGCTAATTCAAAGCTCTACATAAACCATGTTATAATGAAAGTCCAGTTCTGAAAGTTGGAGGGTCAAAAATGAGGAGCAAGGTCGAAATCCATTGCTGCCAGGCTGTTCTGCGCACCTTTGGTGAAAATAGTATAACTCTTTGCTCTGAACTCCAAATGAAGCAAACTTTATGTCTTTGGAAAGCTGATTCATAGCTCTTCATGTTATATGTTTTGATGAAAGTCCAGTTCTCGAGTTTGCTAGGTCAAAAATGGCGATCAAACTCACTTCCCACTGCTGCCAGAACTTCCTTAATGAGCACCATGACATTTAAGGCTTCAACAAAAACTCATTCTTGCTCCTTTTTGGCCAATGAACCTGAAAATAAATATGAACATGCAAATGAAGGCAATCTAAATAAAATAAACAACTAATGGACTTAATTAATGCAAATAAGGGCGCTTGAATATGTAATATTCGGCGCTTATCACACCCCCAAACTTACATTTTGCTAGTCCCTTAGCAAAACTAGAATGAAAAAAAAAAAAACTTAATGAAATGACAACCAATGAAATGCTTCCCATAGACATCAACCATGGTGAAAAGGAAACATGCATAGCTCAATTACAACTTGAAACAGACAAAAGGTCAGAGATGCTATCATTAGGTAGACTACCTTGCATATACGAAGCATTGATACAAAAATTTGCTAAACACATTTTCAAATACATGCATCAACATCGTGGTCAATATAAATAATTCAATTGTCATCTCTTGAATGGAAATCAACTCTAACTTCAGTGAAAGTGAACCGGATTTCCTAACATGTGGCTTTAACCTTTTCTTTTCCAATTCCAAGACACAAGTCTTCAAATCATTGAATTCCCTTACTTTTGAAGTCCCTAAGGCACGAATTTATTCACAAAACAACTTTTGTTGCTTGTTGACAATTTATTAAAACAAAAAAACGATACATAATATGGTTGTGCAATGTTGAAGTCCCTTAAGCTTTCTAACCAACCCATGTAGCAAGCGTTAGGCCAGCAACTCCCAAACCGGACGGCTTTAGGGTGCTAAGTGAAAAGACACTCCTAGGGCTTAATAACTCGAATTGGCAAGGCTACGAACTCCAACGAACCACAGTTATTTATTCTTATTTTTGTGAATGACCGTGCAATGCCTAAGTCCCTTAAGCTTTCTAACCAACCCATGTAGCAAGCGTTAGGCCAGCAACTCCCAAACCGGACGGTTTTAGGGTGCTAAGTGAGAGAACACTCCTAGGGCTTAATAACTCGAGTCAGCAAGGCTACGAACTTAAGCTAGTCATTATCTTTCTATTTTCCTTTTTCTTTCTTTCTTTTTTTTTTTTTTTTTTTTTTTTTTTTTTTTTTTTTTTTTTTTTTAACATGCCAAAGGTATCCATCCATTAGGTTCATCAATTCAGATTAACTAGGTCAAGAACAAGGTCAATCCAGTTACATGCCTCACAGTCAAGTTTCCGGTGTGCATCTGTGCATTGTGAAGCATACAAGAGTATAAGATCCAACGAGAATCTAATTGAAGCATTTATACAGATTGAATTGCATCCGCATGATCATTTCAAATTCAAAATTTTTTCTTTATTTTCCAGACTTAACAATTGCTTTTATACACAAGGTATTAAACATGAGCATCATCTCCGACAAGTTTCAAATTGTCATATCATTGTTTTACAAAAGTTGACTTTATTGCTTTACATGGATCAAAATACATTATGCAGGCAAAAATGAAATACCAAAAATGCAATTGCACCCCCAAACTTGAATGACACATTGTCCTCAATGTGTGAAGACAAGTGACGTCAACAAAAAGTGAAAAACAAAAACAGGAACAACAATACCATGAGAATGAGGAGAGAGCATGACGGGATGACAAAAAGCTCCCATGCGACGTCTCACAAAAAACAAGCCCCCAAACTTGAATTGTGCAAGCTGCAAGAAACAGTTAGAAAGATAGATGGGAATAAACATGACAAAAATAATGAAACAGTAAAAGAAAATATGTATTGAAAAGCAGGTGGACAAAAGAACAAAAAGAACTAAAAAGGGGGCATGCCAAACCAGATCTAGAAAGACAAAAACAACTTGCCAAGTTCAAAATAAAAACGAACATACACAATTGAAAAAAAAAAAAAAAAAAAAAAAAAAAAAAAAAAAAAAAAAACTACGAGCTAGGGGGAAGACGGGCAAGGATAGCATTGAGGAGAGAGTTGGTTTCACGCCTTTCTTCTTGAGCTATGCGACGCTCTTCAGTAGCAATACGGCGGTCTTCTTCTGCACGGTGGTAGTCCTCACGCATGGTCCGATTGTAGTCAGCAAGGGTGGCCTCAAAATGGTCCAGGCGGGTGTGGATGCCGGCAATGCTGGCTTGTAGAAAAGCATAGTCAGGTGGAGGGTCAACAGGGGGCACCTCCATGCCAGCAGCCTCAGCCATGGGATCATCCCCGGAAAGAGGAGGAGATGGAGAGCGGGGGACTGGAAGGTCAGCAAGCTGAAGTGGCCGAGAATGGCTAAGAACATTGGTCCACCGGCGGAGAGAAAAAGTCTGAATCTTTTTGCCTTTAGGTTCATGAGGGGGAACAATGAAACCTTTACGCTTCAAGAGCCGGATGATGAAGAAAGGCAATGGCAATGGCCGATTTTGAACGCGCTGATGCCGCGCATTGATACATTCGTCCCAAAACCGCATAAATGTGTCCCAAATGAGCTCCGGGATAGAGAACCATTGGCCTTGGTCCATGGCATACAAAGCTTGCAACATTAAGCCTCGACGCTCGGTGCTGTGCACCAAGGGGCAAACATTGTGCTTGAGAACCGAGTCAAGGAACCACACGCGCTCCGGAAGAGTGGATTTGAGTGTAAAGCTCCGGGGTCGATGAGGGTCATCAATATTGCAAATGGCAGCCACCACTTGCTCGACAGTTAAATCATCGACTTGCTCATACAATGGCCGGCCTGTGGGGTCTAAGAGGTCATCGGGACATTCCAGAGGACAACCGGAAATGTCAACAATGTCGGCCAAAGTGAACGAAAAAGGAACACCATCAATAGATGTGGCGAGAGAGATGATGGGCGACTCTTCAGGACAAGTGAGATTCTGGTAGAAGAGTTGCACCACTCGAGGATAGGTGGTCCTAGCGAAGGGCCGGCAAATGTGCTGAATGCGCCGGTTGGCTAGGTCGGACACTGCCCAAGAGGTGGTGGGAAGAGCGGCAAAGACATCCGTGAGCGGAAAGAGAAGCTCATAATTGAGCTTTCTGTCGAGCCAAGGGGGCTGGGGCTGCTCACGAGCAGCAATTGGGGCATCCACAGATGGTCTAGAATGACGAGAAGGGCCGGCACGAGACATTTGGAGAGGCGGACGTGGATGGGGAATTTCAGCGAACACCTAGCGTGCACTACAAGAAGAAGAAGGTGTAAGAGATGGCAATGGATGAAAAACCCAAAAAAAATTTTAACAACCTATGCTCTCTATCCTAGAGCAACATCAACAAACCCAACACTCCTCCAAAATTATCATCCCCACACTCCTCAAAATGACACAATAGAAATGAACTGAAAAAGAAAAAGAAGAGGATACTTACAGTGAGAGGAAGCTTGGGAGCAAGATGATGGATGGATTGAGGGAGGAAGGTGGTGAAGAGGGGTATTTAAAGGGGTGGAAGACATGAATGGGGGTGCTGGAATGGGGGAAGTGGAGAGGTGGTGGGGAGTTATGGAGGAAGTTCATGGAGGGAGTGGGAGAGGTGGTGGGGTAGTGGAGAGGTTAGGCAGTTGGGAGAGGGAAATGGTGGGTTTTAAAAAAAACTGAAGCTGCTCGAGCGCTCGAAGGTGGCGTCGAGCGCTCGAGCTTCTGGCAATGTGGTCGAGAGAGGGCGCTTCGAGCGCTCGAAGGTGGCGCTTCGAGCGCTCGAGAATTGGGCAGTGGGGCATCAGGAGGCGTCGAGCGCTCGAAGGAGGCGCTTCGAGCGCTCGAGATTCGGGCAGTGAGGGGTGCAGGTTGCCTCGAGCGCTCGAGGGTGGCGTCGAGCGCTCGAGATTTGGGCAGTGGGGTGGCGTGGCTGCGAGGGGAAGCTTCGAGCGCTCGAAGGAGGCTCCTCGAGCGCTCGAAATCTGGGCAGTGTGCTCCTTGAAAGCTTCGAGCGCTCGAAGGCCCTTTTTCGAGCGCTCGAACTTCTGGCAGTAGGCTCCTTAAGGCTTGAACTTCAGGGCATTGATGTTCCTAGGTCCCCTAAAAGCTTGGAATGAACTTTTTGCTACATGGTAGTGACAACAAAGTCCCCGGGTGAGTCAATGTAGGGATTAAAACACTCGGATGGACTTGGAAAACCTTGAACATTTGGTGTATTGAAAGAAGGAGGTTATGCGCAAGAGTACCATGTTGAAGGACCGATGAATTTGCCGGATAGAGCTGAAAATCTCCGAGAATGAAAGCAAAGGCTTAAAATGACTAAGACAACCACTTGGAATTGCAGGAGCACAATTCAAGTTAGTCCCCAAAGAAAAATTAAATTTTTGGCTTTCTCAACCGTTTTCCAGAAAATTGCAAGGCACGAGCAATTTGAGAAGAAGAAAAGCTGGGCAATAGAAAGAATTGCTTCTCTTACTTTGCTAAATTTAAAGTCGATAGCTAGACGAAGCTAGAGCAGGCATTAATCCTTGTAAATTGGGTCCGTCAAGAGGACTTTCTCAATTTTTCGAGTTGGGACTATGCCGTCAATGCAAGGCTTAAGCCGGTGGCCATTGACCTTGAATAGGGATCCATCAGTCGGATTCTGAATTTCGATTGCACCATGAGGGAAAACAGTATTGATGAGGTAAGGACCATCCCATCTGACCGGAGTTTACCGGGAAAGAGTTTCAAGCGGGAATTGAAAAGCCAGACCTTTTGTCCCGGGGCGAAAGACTTGTTGACAATGTGTTTGTCATGGAAGGCTTTAGTCTTCGCCTTGTAGATTTTTGCACTTTCATATGCAGCATTTCGGATTTCCTCAAGTTCATTTAGGTGTAATGCACGAGTAGAGCCGGCCTGTTTGAGATCAAAATTGAGCCTTTTTATGGCCCAAAAAGCACGGTGCTCTAATTCTACCGGGAGATGACATGCTTTGCCAAAGACAAGTCGGTATGGCGACATGCCAATGGGTGTCTTGTAAGCTGTCCGGTAAGCCCAAAGTGCATCGTTTAGTCTTAGCGACCAATCTTTGCGGTCCGGCCGAACCGTTTTTTCCAGAATGTGCTTAATCTCCCGGTTAGAGACCTCTACTTGACCACTCGTTTGAGGATGGTAAGGTGTGGCAACCTTATGAATGACGAAATATTTAGAAAGGACTGATTTAAGATAACGATTTCTGAAATGTGATCCGCCATCACTGATGATTGCTCGGGGCGTACCAAAACGACTAAAGATGTGAGATTGAATGAACGCGATCACGACTTTATGATCATTTGTTCTGGTAGCCACGGCTTCTACCCATTTGGAAACATAATCCACCGCTACAAGGATGTACTCATAGCCAAAAGAAGGTGGAAATGGTCCCATGAAGTCAATTCCCCATACATCAAAGATTTCAATTATTAAGATGGGAGTGAGGGGCATCATGTCTCTTCGGGACATGGATCCGAGCCTTTGGCATCTTTCACATAATTTACAGAAATTATATGCATCTCGAAACAAGGAGGGCCAGAAGAATCCGCTTTGAAGAACTTTGTGAGCGGTCTTTTTGGCACTGAAATGGCCTCCACAAGCAAGAGTATGGCAGAAATTGAGGATGCTTGTGGTCTCAGTTTCAGGAATGCATCGCCGGATAATTTGGTCTGGGCAATATTTGAATAGTTCCGGATCTTCCCAAAAGAAATGCTTGACTTGGGAGAAGAACCGGTCCTTCTCTTGTTTGGACCAATGAGTTGGGATTTTACCGACCGCGAGGAAGTTGACAATATCTGCAAACCATGGAAGATTTGTATGAGAAGTCTGGAAGAGTTGCTCATCCGGAAAGGAATCACGGACGGCAGCGAAATCTGAAGATTTTTCAATGAGTAAGCGAGAGAGATGATCAGCGACAACATTGTCTGCCCCTTTTTTGTCTCGGATTTCAATGTCGAACTCTTGAAGCAAGAGTATCCATCGAATCAAACGGGGTTTGGTCTCTTTCTTTGCTAACAGGTGCCGAAGAGCGGCATGATCCGAGAAAACTACAACCTTGGAACCTAGAAGATAGGAGCGGAATTTTTCCAAGGCAAAGACTACGGCTAGCAGCTCTTTTTCAGTAGTGGTGTAATTTAATTGAGCATCAGAAAGAGTTCGACTAGCATAATAAATGACGTATGGGAGCTTGTCCACACGTTGGCCCAAAACTGCACCTAATGCATAATCGGATGCATCACACATGATCTCAAAAGGAAGAGACCAATTAGGTGGTTTCATTATTGGGGCAGATGAGAGGAGAGTGCGAAGTTTAATGAAAGCTTCCATGCATGCCTCATCAAATTTGAATGGAACATCCTTGGCTAAGAGATTACACAAGGGTCGCGAGATTTTGCTAAAATCTTTGATGAAGCGACGATAGAATCCGGCATGGCCAAGAAAAGAACGGATTTGACGGACGGAATTCGGAGGAGGAAGATTAGAGATTAATTCAACTTTTGCCTTGTCTACCTCGATTCCTTGTTGAGAGATGACATGTCCCAACACAATGCCTTCTTGGACCATGAAGTGGCTTTTCTCCCAGCTTAAGATTAGATTTGTCTCTTTGCATCTTTGGAGCACAAGAGATAAATTTTTGAGACAAGAATCAAAGGAGGAGCCAAAGACGGAAAAATCGTCCATGAAAACTTCCAAGAATTTTTCAACCATATCGGAAAATATGGACATCATACACCTTTGAAACGTTGCCGGAGCGTTGCATAGCCCAAAAGGCATGCGTCGGTATGCAAAGGTTCCAAAGGGACACGTGAATGTTGTTTTTTCTTGATCTTGAGGGGCGATTGCCACTTGGTTATAGCCGGAATAACCGTCAAGAAAACAATAGTAGCTTTGGCCGGCTAGCCTTTCTAGGATTTGATCAATAAATGGGAGTGGGAAATGATCTTTCCTAGTTGACGAATTGAGCTTCCGGTAGTCAATGCACACACGCCACCCGGTGGTGGTTCGTTGCGGCACGAGCTCACCCGCTGAATTTTCAACAACGGTGAGACCGGATTTCTTGGGGACAACTTGTGTGGGGCTTACCCACTTGCTATCAGAGATGGGGTAGATGATTCCCGCATCTAGCAATTTTATCACTTCCTTCATTACCACTTCCTTCATGTTAGGATTTAACCGGCGCTGAGCCTCTCTAGTAGGCTTTGCGTCATCCTCCATATGAATGCGGTGCATACAAATAGAGGGGTCAATTCCTTTCAAGTCAGCCACTGCCCAACCAATAGCTTCTTTGTGCTCTTGTAGCACTGCTAAAAGGTTGGTTTCTTGGTCCTTTAGAAGGTCCGATGCAATGATGACCGGGAGAGTTTGATTCGAACCAAGGAATACATACTTGAGATGGGCCGGGAGCGGCTTAAGCTCAAGTTGCGGTGGAGACTCCAAAGAAGGGACCGGAGGAGAAGAAGAGAGTTGAGGAAGTGGTTCTTTTGGAACTTTCCATGGAGGAGTGTCCATGATAGCATTAATGTCGAGCAATGAATTAACTTCTTGGATTGATTTGTCAATATCAAAGTTTGAGAAGTCGAAATGAGACATGCAAGTTTCAAGGGGGTCCTTGCTTAGAACGAAGGGAAGAGATTCCTCAACCACGTCATCAATGACATCAACAAGGAAACAATCATCCTCATTGGAAGGATGTTGAGTTGCATGAAAGATGTGGAGTTTGACTTGCATGTTTCCAAAAGCAATGTCCATCACCCCGGTCCGACAATTAATTGATGCATTAGCCGTAGCTAAGAATGGCCTACCGAGGATCACGGGGATATGCTTCTTTGGGTCATGGACCGGTTCCGTGTCAAGAACCACAAAGTCTACCGGGAAGTAGAATTTGTCCACTTTGATGATAACATCCTCAAGAATGCCTCGTGGATGCTTGACCGATCTATCGGCAAGTTGCAAAACCACGGAAGTCGGCTTTAGATCTCCCAAACCAAGCTGCAAGTAAACTGAATATGGAATTAAATTCACACTAGCTCCTAAGTCAAGGAGGGCCCTCTCGATTTTGTTGTCACCAATGACACAAGAGATTGTGGGGGCGCCAGGATCCTTATACTTTGGAGGAGCACTATGTTGAATGATTGCACTCACATTTTCAGTTAACATTACTTTCTTTGGCAAATGATTTTTAGAAGTGCGCTTTTGAGTGCACAAGTCTTTGAGAAATTTTGCATAGGGAGGGATTTGCTTGATAGCATCCAAGAGGGGCAAGTTGATCTTCACTTGCTTGAAAACTTCCCACATGTCTTGAATTTTACAATTCTTGTTCCCAATATGTGTCGACTCTTGAAGACGTTGAGGAAACGGAGCTTTTGGCTCATAAGAAGTTTCCACATTTGGGTTTACATGTGCGGGATTTCCAGAAATGGTATTTGGACGAGAAGAGCTTGGATTTGGATTTTTCAAGGGAGGTTCTTTTTCATTTTTGTCTCCATCAACCTTGTTGCCAACCACTCTACCACTCCTAAGGGTGGTGATTGCTTGAACATGCTCATGACTCGGCCCACTCGATGGAGGGGTTTCATCAATCGCATGCATTCCTCTAGGATTTTCAAAGGGTTGAGCGGGAAGCTTACCCTTGTCCTTTTGAAGCAATTGGTTCACAGAGTTAGCTATTTGGCCCACTTGATTTTCGAGCTTAGCTATGGACTGAGTATGAGAGTGAACCATTTGAAGGGTAGGCTGCAGAGATGTCAAGAGTTACTTGTTAGAATCCATAATTTGCTTGTTTAAGGATTCCATCATTTGCTTGTTTGCAGCCACAATTTCATCAGTTGGGTACACCGGAGGTTGATTAGAGACATTTGGATTATACGGAGGACGGTAGCTTGAAGAGGCTGGAAATTGCCTATTTTGAAATTGAGAGGAGGGAGGATTTTGATGCCCTTGGCTTTGAAATTGAGAATTTTGTGGGGCTTGTTGCCTCCACGAAAAATTTGGATGATCTCTCCAACCTGGATTATAAGTATTGGAATATGGATTATTCCCAGGCCTTGAGAACATGGCATTTGCTTGCTCTTGATTTAGATTGGGAAATTGCTCCGGTGTGGGGCAATCTTCTGAGAGATGGAATGGACTAGTACATGATGCACATACCGTACTTGCCGAATTTTGAGACAAAGAGGTAGAAAGATGTGGTGCCATCAATTGATAGAATTTGTGAGCTATGGCATCCACTTGAGAGGATTCTTCCCTCATCGTCTTTGGTTGACAAGGATTGGTGTTCTTTGCAGCGATTGAGGTTGGAGCCCTACGAGAAGTATGTTGAAGTGAATTTTCACTTAAATTCTCAAGTAGAGTCCAAGCCTCATCCGCACTCTTGGACATGAACATCCCTCCACAAGAGGAGTCAACCATGAGTCTATGTGGTTCAGTTAAACCATCATAGAAGGCTTGCACCAATTGCCATTTTGGAATCAAATGATGCGGACATTTCCTAAGAAGATCTTGCAACCTTTCCCAAGTCTCATGGAGTTGTTCTCCATCGATTTGAGAAAAGCTGAGAATGGAACGCCTCATTTGGTTGGTTTTGCTCACCGGATAATATTTTTTAAGAAATTCTTGTTGCAATTGAGCCCAAGAATTGATGGAATTTGCCACTAGGGAGCTCAACCAATATTTTGTGCGATCTTTTAAGGAGAATGGAAAAAGATGCAAATGGAGGGCATTTTCAGGGAAACCTCGCAACCTGATGGTTGAACAAATCTCAAGGAACTCATCAAGATGCTTATATGGATCTTCATTATCAAGGCCATGGAAAGATGGAAGCATTTGAATGGTACTAGATTTGATCTCATATTGAGCTGCATCAATGTTTGGCATCACTATGCATGAAGGTGAAGCATAGGTGGTAGGGATGAAATGGTCTCTGAGGGTCATTGGCTCTACATTTGGAATTCCAGCCCTATCACCATTAATTCCCTCATTTCCGACATTTCCTACATTTTCAGCCATTGTGTTAAATTCAGTTTCAAGTTCTCTTATGCTAGAAGATTCCCTAAGGTTCCGTCTAAGAGTTCTTTCAAGTGAATTTATGTCAACTGGCGAGTCAAGAGTTGGGAAGGAAAGCGATCTACGGCCAAACATCAACACTCACAACACAATCATCATAACAAAAATTTTTATCATCAACTTCACATACGATGTTCCCTTTCTCCTCAATTATCACAAGACATATAAAAATTGGCCTCGACAAGGACCGATGCTTTGTAAAACAGAAAAACAGAAATAGCCTCGACAAGGGCTTCACAAGCTAAAAATCTCTAGATTAAACACATGCAAAATATTAACAAGTTTGAAACTAGGAGGTCAAGAGACTTACCTGGAGTCCTCTAGACTTACAAATTTGCTAGCATTTCCTCAGTGAGCCCCGAATTCCTAGAATCTCACAAGATCACTTAAAACATAAAGATGGTCAAAACCACACAAGAAATATGCACAATTCACAATATTAACAATCAAACTAAAATTAACCCTAGAACTTTGGTTGCTAAACCGTTTGCAAGTCCCCGGCAACGGCGCCAAAATTTGGTCGGTTGATAATATGACCTAAATTTAATCAACCTTCGCAATAGCACGAATCATTGTAAAATAGGGCTATTGGTCGGGTAAGTTGAACCACTGGGACTGCGCTAATCTACGGCAACCTAAGTATCTAGAATCATTTTAGAGTGATATGGAGTGTTCATAGAGGATTTGTTGGTTGTCACTTAAGTTATGAAATTAAGATGCATGAACTAAAAACTTGCAAGAATTTAAATGAGATGAAATTCGATTAAAGACAACTAGGGGAGTGAATCCGTCTCCATCCCTATACACATGCTAGATTAGAGCTAAATTGGGGAAAAACAATATATAATGGCCAAGAATTATATAGCAACTCATGGTTGCCATATAATTAACAAGAAGTACATTGAATCACAAACAAGAATAATCCATCAAAGGTGAATATGTTTAGACTACCTAAACTAGAGTGTAGCTTAAACACATAAACTTAAATGAAAGACTATCAAGCCCTTGACACAATGATGAAGCACATGAAGGTAGGGATTAAGCATACACCATCAAAGGGCTTCCCTAAGCAATGATCTATCAAAGTCACCTATCAACATGTCATTAAACCATTCCATAACCTAGTTTCCATTCTCACCATGAAAACTCAAGCAACATGATTTATGTAAGAGGTCATCTAAAACAAGATAAACAACTCAAATAAATCATTCATAGCAATATTAACATTCATTACAACAAATGAAGTGCTCTTGGTTATGAAAAGACCATAGCATATACATTGTAATCCCCAAAATAAAGCTAAACTAGATCATGCTTACAAGGGAGGGACTTCATCACCTCCCTAGAGGGTGAGTTAGTTACCCATAGAAGCTTTAGATGAAGGAAAAACCATGCCTTTTCCCTCCATTTTCGAGCTCCCTTCTTGTGGCTTCAAGAAAACCTTCTCTTGCTCTCCTCCCTCTCTCTAGAAATTCTGCCCTTCCAAGATATTTGATAATGAAATGCTCCTTTAGCTTTTGTAGGCAAGAAAACCAACCAAAACCCCTCAAAACAAGGCCCTCCACACATCTTCTACCAACTCCAAAAAGAGGAAATAAGAGATGAGGGTGACAAGGCACAAGTGGGCTGAAAATGAGGACTTCCGGAGGGCATTCTGCCCAATTTTCGAGCGCTCGAAGGTGGCTCTTCGAGCGCTCGAAGCTACTTTCCAGCTTGAGCCACTTTGGCAAAATGACCATAACTTCCCGCTCCAAACTCCAAATGACGAACCGTTTGAAGATTTGGAAAGCTAATTCAAAGCTCTACATAAACCATGTTATAATGAAAGTCCAGTTCTGAAGGTTGGAGGGTCAAAAATGAGGAGCAAGGTCGAAATCCATTGCTGCCAGGCTGTTCTGCGCACCTTTGGTGAAAATAGTATAACTCTTTGCTCTGAACTCCAAATGAAGCAAACTTTATGTCTTTGGAAAGCTGATTCATAGCTCTTCATGTTATATGTTTTGATGAAAGTCCAGTTCTCGAGTTTGCTAGGTCAAAAATGGCGATCAAACTCACTTCCCACTGCTGCCAGAACTTCCTTAATGAGCACCATGACATTTAAGGCTTCAACAAAAACTCATTCTTGCTCCTTTTTGGCCAATGAACCTGAAAATAAATATGAACATGCAAATGAAGGCAATCTAAATAAAATAAACAACTAATGGACTTAACTAATGCAAATAAGGGCGCTTGAATATGTAATATTCGGCGCTTATCAACGTAGTGGGGACATTTTTCAGGTATAGGGACCTTGATTTGGGATGCACACTAAGCCATGAAAGTTTCGTAGACTTGAAGTATCATTTTCATGAAAATGTTGACATGAAATCCTACTTGTAGCCTTGTATATCAAAACTTGTATCTTTGATTCCATATATGTAAAGTGTACATAAGTACACTATTTTCAATGTATTTGACATGTATAAGATGAGGCCGGAGGCCAATGACATGTATCTTGTATTCTATGCACTTTCATTTTCAAGGTTTACTATGGAAATAATGAAAATTTTTAAGTCTTTGCCTCACCATGTTTGCATCGGGTGTGGGAATTGCATTATTTTTCTTTCATAGGGTCTCTATGATCATGAATGAGGTGTGGCCAAGGGCCAAACACCATTTTGTTGTAGGTTTTGCATTTTGGTTTCATTTATTACGTTTTAAGGCATTTTTGGCTGTTGAGATGTCATATTTTGCATTTAGGACATTTTGAGGTCGCGAACCATTAGGACGCGTTTTAATTGTCTTTTTACGTTTGTGTGCATGTCCACATTTCACAAAACTCTTAAGTTACAACTTTTGACCTATTTTTGGGTGATTTTATGAATTTTTATGAAAAATTTATGCATTGGGGTATCATTTTATGAAAAGTTTTAGCATGTTTTGGATGCTTGAATGAGGCTACGGAATGTTTTAAAACGTGTTCGAATCATGTAGAGTCCATTTATAGCCTTAGAGACGGACCAAGCACCTCACACACACATTACAGCAGCTTTTTCTACTGCAGCAGATGTGTCGGTCGGCTGATGAGGGTCCATCAGCCGGCTGACCAAACTCTCGAGACCATTCCAGTAGGCTTTTTAGGAAAAACCTCATTTTGGCTGGCTGATGATTAGGGTTCAGCCGACCGACGGTTAAGCTTCAGTCAGTTGATGGTTGTATTTCGGTTGACCGATCCTCCCTGGAACCATTTTCTTCATCTTTTCCTTGGACAACTTTGTTGTATTGACTTTGGGAGATCATATCTCTTTTATTTTAAATCCAAATCTGGTCATTTTTGACTCTAAGTTCAAGAGCTTGAAGTTAGTTTTCCAATGGTAGCAACCACTCATCAAAACTCCACCTATAGTGTGAGTTATTCCAGTTTTAGTGAGATAGGTTCATGGTAACTCTTAAACGGCGAAGGCCACTTTGTTTTAATTTCATATCTTTTCCATTCAGACTCAGAATCAGGTGATTCTTAAGTCTAACGTCGTTCATTTTTCTTTGTATTTCCAATGGTGTGTGCGGTGGTACCCATTTTAGTGAAAAATGACCATTTTTCCCTTAGTTTATTTCTTTTCGAGTTTGGCATTTTTACTTCATTGCTTGGCTCTTTTGAGTTTCATGGCTTCATGGGGATTCATCTTGGTGCCTTAGGGATGACGTACATCTCTTGAGGCCATCTTGCTTCTTTTGCTTCTGTATTTCGGATCCGTTATTGGGTCACCTTTTGGTTCATCACAGGACACACTGGGTTGAAAAATCCAGGGTCATTACACAAAAGGTCCTTAAGCAATTTTAAATTATTTTTAGCTTTTTGCCTTGCTTTGCTTTGCAAAATTTTTATTTTTTTGCATCGCTTAGCTTAGCTTGCTTCTTTACTTTGAAGTTCCTTTACTTTGCTTCCTTGGCTCCAAGTACCTAGTTAATCAATAAGAAAAATAATAAGTAACCAAAATAAAATAAAGTAAAGACAAGATCAAAAGAGTATTAATTCCTAATTAATTCCAAATATGGCGTTGCTCAATCCCCGGCAAAGGCGCCAAAACTTGGTGGTCAACCTCAGTGTGTGATAAAAATGTGGCCAAGCTTAAATTTGTAAAATGCCATTGCCACTACTAACTACTAAAGTAGAAAGAGTGAGTAGGGATCGTCCCAAGGGAAAGAGAAGGTATTCTAGACTTAATGTTGGATTAGTAGGTCGAATGATCAAAGATGGTTTTGTTGGTTTAATTATACTACAATGTAAACTAAAGTAGTGTAATGTAAAGCAAGTAATATAAATGAGATGTAGAGAATGAGATAGGGTTCTTAGGATATAGAGTTCACCACTAAGCATTGCTTACCTAGACATTAAATATTTGACAAATTAGGAGGATTATGTGTTGTAAACAAGGTGTATGCAATTGATTGAAATGATAACTTTGATGGCCAAATAAGCATACATTGTCTAAACAATCAAGTGAATAGCACAACATATCAAATTAAGCCATTAATCCTTCCATAAGCCTACAATCAATGCACATTCAAGAATTTAAAGAAATATACTACTTGTACTCATAAGTATAGATCATCAAACAACAAGAATGGAATGTCCACCGATGTAGGAAATTAAGTCAATTAAACTATAACTATGCTAATAATATGGAAATTAAACTAATTAAACTAAGGAGGTGGCATAATCCATCAAGAAATAAGTATAAACCATCAAATAAACCACAAAAGTAATCCATTAAGCACCATGCCTTGACCTACACTAGACCAAACATTGTAACACACATAGACATGCATCAAATATAAAGAATCAAGTGTAAAGCACATGACTATTCATTCCAACATATATAGACATATGAATAGAATTAAAAGATCAATTGGAAGTATTAAACTACACAAATCATGTAGAAATAAGATTTATATATATAAAAGAGGTCAAAACAATAGTTACAACACAAATCCCTATTAATTGCAATCATCAAAGTCTAGGAAGCATGCTTAGGGCTATCTCTAACCTTAAGAGAATAGTCTAGCCACTCATGGTTGGTGTCATCCAACCCTCAAGGGCTTCCTCTATAGTTAAATTTATCCCCCTCCTTGGTGTTCTTTGTGTAAACCCTAGAAGAATGAAGAACTCGCTTAAGAATGTAGTGTTTTCTCTCTCCAATCTCTAGCTAAATCTCTAACTAACCAACCTTTATGCTAAAAATAGCTAAATTCCTTATATAGGTAGCTCAAATGTCATACCCAATGGTTAGATCTCATGCACTAGGACCTCCAAATGATTGCACCATGAGCACACCTTCAATTCAGCTTAAAATCTATTTTGCACGTAATTTGAGGCAGTTCGATCGATCACATGGTTGCTCTGATCGATTGAAGTAAGGCAGTGCATTTATTTAGATAAGGACAAAGGCTGAGATAAGGACAAAAGTGGTTGGTGATGATAAGATTAAAAGGTTCGATCGATTGAAGGAAATGTTAGATCGATCGAATAAGAAATTTTCCTGAGGATAAAGATAAGGAGTTTGATCCATCATGGCATAATTGGAACGATCATAGTGCGATCGATCATGGCTCGATTCGATCGATCATAGAGGAATTTTTCACCACTTTGCTTCCACTTTGCTCCTTTCTTCCACTAGATTTTAGATTGCTTCCTCTAATGCTCTAATTTAGCTGATTTGACATGTTTTGGAGATAAATGCCTGAAAGGGGAATAACACGAAATTAGACTTAAACGGGAAAATGAGATAGATAAAGGTCCTAGAACATTCAATCAAGATTAAGGAATTTAAATTCGCACTTTTCAGCGCTTATCAGTAGGTTCATTGAAAACTTTTGAGATGCAGAACTTTGATTTAAATCAGAAAGAGAAGAATCTTGCTTTAAAATCTACACAGGTTTAGAATTCTGTGGATGATAACTCTAATGATGATCTTGCATTTTTGTCAAGGCAATTCACTCAGATCTTGCAAAGACAACATAAGAGAAGGAACAACAACATGGTTAATTCTTAAAATTTTGACAAGACGTCAAAGTTTAGGTTTAATGAAAAGAAAGTAGAAGAATAAAAAAAAACTTAATTCACTTACTGAAATTGTGGTGGCAAAGGTCACACATCCAATGTTTGTCCTAGTCATAGGAAAGATCAAAAGGATAGGAATAAAGGAAAATCAATGAATGTTTCCATGTTTGAAAATTCTACTTTAAGTGATAATGATTCTCCTCAGGATGATACTAATGATTTTTCTTATGTTATTTTTCTTAATAGAAGTCCTCATGTTGTTACTTTATCTGACTCTGATATTTCAGATAACGAAGACAATGAAGTTCATGATGAACAAGTGGAAGAGGCTTAAAAGGACAATAAAAGATTGAAAAAGATGGTCAAAGAAACCATGGAAGTAAAATAGACAGTCAATAAGCTAGCAAAGAAGCTTATCTAAGCAAAAGGAGAGAATAAAGATCTAAGGAAACAGATTGCTAATAGCAAGAGGGAGGCTTTTGAAAGCAATTTTGTCATCACTGAGCTTGAGAAACAGATTATCGTTCTTAAGGATAAGGTAAGTATTGCTAACTCATTGAAGGAATGTTTTGCTTTGAAAAATGATTATCTTGAAATTGAATTGAAATCTGAATAAGATAAATTGAAATGATTTAATATGAGTTAAAATAGTTTGAATAAGATAATCAACATGAGAAAGGATGTAAAAGATAAGACTGGGTTAGGATTTATTAGAGGTTCATCTAGTGGTCAAGGTAAAACAATTTTTGTTAAACCTGTTGATATGCCTAAACCATGTTTGTCTAATTTATTGCATTATGACATGTCTTATATGCCTAGACTATTGCATTGCACTTTCTATGGTAAGAATGGACATAAGTATCACTCATGTTTTCAAAGGTAAAAGAAAAAGTCTTTGAAAATTCATTCTCAAAACACTCAAGCTAAGAAAAAAGGTGTTTTCTGAAAGAAAAAGAATTTTGTATCACCTAAGTTTTCTAAAGTTGTAAATTTTCCTAAGAATGAGAGAGAATTTCAGGAAGTAAGAATAAAGACTGTTTGGATCAAAAAGACTGATTTGATCAATTTTGTGCCTGTTGAGTCCATGGAACTAGATTCCAAAAGGACTTCATCATCAAACTGAGTCCTATAAAATTCAGTGATCATGGCTTGTGTTTAAAATAAAATTTTGTTGCCAATGGATCACTTGTTAGGGTTTGGTAAGGGTTTTGAGTTTCTGATCATAATCTTCTTGATATACATGTGAAAATTCTTTTAAAGAATTTATGATTTATCTTTGAATGCAAATTGAGACACATGATAATTTGGATAAAAATAGATTCTTGGTCTGTAATCTATACAATGAAAGATGATTTGCATTGATTGGGGGATTTTTAGATTTGAATATCTTAAGTTCATAGACTTTTGTGCACTAGTACATCTTTGACAAATTTGGTTAAAAATCTTTTGATCTGTTGACTAGGGTTTATTATTCACAAAAGCTATAAAGGTTATTATCGAAAAGAAAAATAGGAGCTTAAAAAAAATGAAAAATATTCAGCTTGAAGAGAAAGAAAAATTTGAAAGTGGCTGAATACTTTGCTAAGAAAAAAGCTACCTATTGAGATTTGATCAAAAGCTCCCATTAAATTGTGAATTGAAGCTAAAAGTGGCGATAAGTTGAGTTGGGGAATTGCTGACTACTCTTTAGAGATAAGGCTTTGTGCACGTTGAAGAAGCATGTCTCTCTCTCCCTCTCTCTCGTGTGCGATTTTTGCCCTTTCTTCCTCATATCTTTCATATCTCACCTATACCCATATATATATATGATATATATATTTTGTTCATCATACCATAACATCTCTTGCATGCATATCATTAAGGATTGAAGAACTCTTATGTGATGTTGAAGATTAAAATTGCAAAATGGGTTTGAGATTAAAGTTGGAGTGTGGGTTTGAAGAACTTAGAGGATTGGTTAATTGTTTTGATTTTTGGGTTGGTTGAAGCTTCGAATTGTGATTGGGATTATAGTTTGCATTGTTGTTGAGTTTTTGGGAGGATTGAAGATCAAATCAAGCTTTATTTATAAACACCTTCGGGGTTGCACACCAGGTGTTTGATAAAATTACTGAAAGAATTTTAAGTTTCAAAACAAGTTGTGTGAATCAAATGGCTTTTAAACCCACCAAGGAAGCTAAAGGCAAAGGGATTGCACATCCAAAGCCTTCGAAGAGGACTAGAACAAGCATTGACATCCAAGAACCCCAAGAAGGTTTCAATGTTTCAAGAAGAAGGACATCCACTCCTAGAACATCTAGCTCGTCTTCTCAAGAGGTACCATCTGGGTATCCATCTGTGTCAACAACTAGAAAGGTGGAATTTTAACTTTGTCACTTCTACAATGAACATGCATGGAATGCTTATATTGACTACTACAAGGATGGTCTAATAAAATGTAATTTTTATTAACTTTGGAGGTTTGGCATGTAAAATCTTGTAAATGAAATGTAATGAGGCCGTAGGCCATTGTAACACGTCTAAAATACCACATTACACTTGCGTGCATGTTCACATCATCACACAATAGAGTATAATGTAATTTGATCATGCTATGGGGAATTAAAGTGAGGTTTGAGAAGCCCTTTTGCATTTTCTGATTTTGCAGAGATTTCTGCAGAATCACAGGCTATTTCGGTTGACCGAAGCATCATTTCGGCCGACCGATAGCTATTTGATCTGTAATGTCATTTTCTTTCCTTTCCTTTTCTCAGATTTTCACGGATATTTTTTTTTTCCGTTGATCTTTTCCTTTCTGAGTTCGGTTTCTCACCACTTAGTGTCATCTTGAGTGCTCGGGGAAGGTTTCTGAGACTTTTTTCCATGGATTAACGACTTTCTTTGAGGACTGAGTCATTTTCACATTTTCACTTTTGTGACACTATTCACTTTTCATCTTTTTCTCGGTTATCACTTTGTTGGCATAACCTCACTTTTCGTGTTCGGATTTGATTCTGGTTTTGCATGCATCTACGATATTTAAATTTCATACTATGTGTATTTTCACTTTTGTAGAAAAGCATGCTAAGTGCTTACTTTTCTTGTAAAGGGTATAGACGCATAACCTTTTTGTAATTTTTTTAACTTTTGGGGTTTTTGTGTAATTACTGTAAAGTAATTATTTTTTGTCTTAGGGACCATTTTGCAATTTAATTTGGAAGATATTTTCAAAAAGGACCTTTTTACAATTTCCGGAAAGTGTGACAAGTGTCACACTCTCATTAGTCCACTTGTTGACATGTATGTGGAAATACTTTGAGACCTTAGATGAGGACATGTGGAGGGTGGAGATTTAACCACTTGTTGGCCTAGGATTGGTGCACTTGTTGGCTTGGATGGTTGACAAGTGTAGGTTTGAGATTAAGCCTAAGATGGAGCCTTGGATTTGTGACCAGTGTATGCTCCAAATTAAGTCTTGCAATTGTTTTTGGACCACTTTGAGATTATGGTTTTAAAGAAGGGTTTTTGTACAATTGACCATAGATGTGTGTGTTGACCATGGTGTAAGAACACATAGTGAGTGGAGGATTTCTATTTCCTCCACTCACACATTTTCACATTATTTCATTCCTTCCTCACCAAAAACTATAGCCTCCATGGATGGAGCTTGAAGCCTTAGGTCTTAACCTTGATTTTTTGAGAGCCTTCCATTGATTTCTAAGCTTGAACTTGGGAATACTTTTTGTTCCCCTCATCTTCCTTTTCATAACCCTTGAAGGGTTTACCATTTTGTGTTGATTTGCTTTGGATTCTAGAGAGACACTTCTCTAATGAGGCAGGGGACATTATAAGGTTATATTTTTGTTTCTTGCATGCTATTGATACTTATATGAGTTGTATGCATGTCTTTTGTTAATTTGAGAAATTAGTGATTTATCATATCTTGCATATAACTCATTTTAGACTTAGTAAATGGCATGGCCATGAGTTGATCTTTGATATATATTAATTTGGGATGATTTAGATGAGTTTTCAAATCTAGAGATTAAATGGAATTAATTTGATTTAAATTCTAGTAAATTGTATTTTACTTGTATTCCATTTTAGACTTGAGATTGGTATGACCATGATTTGGTGCTTGATATATATTAATTTGGGATCATTTGAATAACTTTTGAAATCTAGAGATTTGATTAATTTAAATTAATTAAATTCTATATGATGCTATCTTGCTCATTTGACACTTTTGATTTGATATATGTAATGAGCATGCTATGTTATTTAATATATATTAATTTGAGGTTATTCGAATTTGATTTGAAATCTAGAGAATTTGATTATCTTGTTTAATTAAATTCTATCTAATGGCTCCATGGATCTATTGGTATTTTAGAAGTTGTTTCTATATTCAAATCATGGGCTTGAACTTGTTATGTATTCACTTTGTTGTGTTTTGAGCATTGGACAACTTTGTTGTTATATTTATATTCATGAGAACATGTTTTCTTTATGAAATATATTGATGCCATGTGTAATGAATTGCACACTTTGTAATTGACATTATATATGCCATTTTAGAATTGAAACTCTAAGGCATGGATTGTGTGGTTTCAACCTACTTGTGCATGGAAGGTGGTTTTCGCGCATTATTCAAATTACGTATAAGTTGTGAACTTATTTGATTATTTTGGAGTCTTGGGATATTGTTACAAGTGACATGGCTAGAGTTTGGCTTTAGTGCGGGAGGTATGAGTTCTCCCCAATTGAGATAGTGCGCACTAGGGTGGTCTTCCCAGCGGGTTAATGCTCGGAATAACCATTTAGTTCTTGGCGGAAATCCGAGATGTGATGTCCAAGTCTTCCACTATTTGATTTCGCATTCAATTCCAAGTTGACAATCACGTTTAGTTGTGACTTATGGTTTTGGCTATTGGCGATTGATGTTGTTAAGTACATCCATACTAAATTGTTATAGTTAGTTGTTTTCACACTTTTCGATTTCAAGTTGATAACTTAGAGAATCTATATCTTGATGTGTGGTATTAGAAATTCTAATTGTACTAAATTGTTATATTTAGTTGTTATTGCATTTTAGATTTCAAGATGGTAACCTTGAGAATCTATATCTTGATACTTGTGTAGCATGCTTCTGTGTTGGTTAATTGCGTAGATATTGTGATTTGTGCTTTGTTGTTCAAATGTGACTTTGGAATGATCCTATCGATTCATTTGGAACATAGACTTTAGGTGGCATGATCCACTATAGTTGTTTTAGCATTTTAGATTTCAAGTTAGTGACCTTGAGAATATACATCTTGTTGATTTGTATAGCATGCTCCCATGTTACTTGAATTGCACGAATGATGTGATTTGTGCTAGAAATGATCTTAGGTAGCTTAGGATGCTCCCTGGGTCACACTTTGACATAGACGTTAGGTGGCATGAGCCCCTTTAACATGTTTCACCTTAAGGTGATAAAATTGTAAAAAGTTAGGTCGATGCATGCTCATCTCTTATGAGTAGCTTTATGTTACTCACCCACGTTGTGGGGACATATTTCAGGTACAGGAATTGAAGTTGAGACTCTTATTATGCTTGGATGGTTTGTGGACTTGGAGGTTTCCATCTTTGTGAAGGTTGGCTTGGAATGCCATTTGTAACCTTATTTGTCAAATGTGTATATTTGATTCTAAACTTGTAGTGTGTGCCTAAGCATACTTTTTGATTCTCATTTTATGCATATGACATGAGGCCAAGGGCCAAACTTCTTTTGAAATCACATATATGTCATGGATGTTAAATTTTCCCTTTAATGAGAATATATGGAAATTTTGCATTTTAGTATGTTGTTTTGCACCGGGGTGTGCATTGTGTATGAGATTCATCCATTAGCATTCATTAATTATGTATGAAGTGTGGCCAAGGGCCAAACGGTAATTTCCAATCATTTGTTAATTTTGGTTTTCAAAATTTTAATTTCAAATTCATTTTCGCCTTTTTGACCGTCGGGGGGTCGGATTTTGCATCGGTCATTTTCAGGAGTTGCGGACCATTCCCGCGTGCTCAAAATCACTTATTACGTTTGCGTGTATATTCGTTTCAGCCTAGAAGGGCATTTGGGGTCAAATGTATGTTTGGTGCAAATTCACATTTTTGCCGTTTTGAGCCTAAACTGAGCATAAGGGCATTTTGGGGTTTGCACATGAAAAATAAAGTTTTATTTTGGCATGGTTGACCAGAAAACATGATTTTAAGGGGGGTTACTTCACAACTTTTTTTCAAAAAAGTCCCAGAAAGTCCTCAAAATCACATTTTAAATTCAGTTTTCTACTAAGCCTTTAGCAGAATGAGCGCTCAAAGATGTCGCATGAGCGCTCAAAGTTGGGGTAGAGAGTTTTGGCCCTTGGGCGTGTGCTGTACGAGCACTCGAAGCCCTTGCATGAGCGGTCGTGGTACTGTTCATGGGTGTGTGTGTGTGTGTCTTGGTTCAGCACTATACCTCCGACTTCAAACTATCATATCTTCTTCGTTTTAACTCTGAATTAGTCCGTTCTTGAGTCTAAATTGACTACATTGAAATAAGATTTCTAATGGTACCAATTATAGCTTCACATTCTTCTTGTAGCTTAAGATATTCAGGTTTTAGTAAGGTAGTGTCTGTTTTTGGTTCGAACCGGGATAGGGCTTCCCTTCCTTCGACTTCAGAACTTGATATCTTTATTGTCCGGACTCCAAATCATGCGATTCTTGAGTCTATTCTTGTTGATTTTTCATTTTCTTTCCAATGGTGTGCACGGTGGCATCCATTTTAGTTTAAAATGACCATTTTGCTCTTGGTTCATTTCTTTTCGGGTTTGACAATCTTGTTTCATTGCTTGGCTCATTTAAGTTACATAGCTTCGTGTGGAGTCATTTTGGTGCCTTAGGGATAACGTACATCTCTAGAGGTCACCTTCCTTCTTTTGTTTCCACATTTTGGATCCGTTTCAGGTCATCACAAGACACACTGGGTTGAAAAATCCAGGGTTGTCACATGATCAGTTGCATTTCAATTCCAGTAGCCAATTTTAACTCTGAGCCACGAACTGGTCAACTAGTTTATCATTTCGGTTGACCAAAATGAAGGCACATTTTTTTCTTTTCCTGGCTCACTTCGGCCAACAAAAGCTCCATTTCGGCAGACCGAAATGGAACTGCCTTGTAGGTAGTTGTCCCTCCAGGCTTTTATCATTTCGTTCATTCCTATTTGACCTTGTTGATCTTGTTTGAGCCATTTAATGGTATACATGGTCTAACTTGAACTAGATCTTGTTCCTTGGTTGTCTTTGGTGCCATAGAGTACCATTAGGCCCTTTTCATTCTAGCTTCTACTTTTGGTTATTTCTTAAGTTCCGTGACTTCATGGAAGGTCACATTGGTGTCTTAGGGATGATTGATTTCTTTATAGACCATGTTTCTGGTTTTGCTTCCACATTTCAGACCCGTTGCCTGGTCAATTTTCGGTTCATCACAGGACGCACTGGCCTAAAAACTAGGGTTGTTACATTAATATTTTGTAGTTTTTGGGGATTTATGTTGTAAATAATGTTTTGACCATGAATTTATATTGATCTTAATTTTCTACATGATTTGTATGGATTAATTCTTCCAATTGATCTTTTATTTCTATCCATATGTCTATGTATGCTAGAATAAATGCTCATGTGGTTACACTAGGTTTTATGAGTATGATGCATGTCTATGTGTGTTGAAATTATAAATCTAGTGATGGTTAAGGCATGGTGCTTAATTAATTACTCTTGTGGTTTATTTGATAGATCATGTTTATTTCTTGATGGATTGTGCTACCTCCTTAACTTAATTAGTTTAATTTCCTTGTCATTAGTCTAGTTGTAGTGTAATTGCTTTAAATTCCTAGATAGGTAGACAATTCATTATTGTTATTTGATGATCCATGCTTATGAGTGCAAGTAGTACATTTCTCTAGATTTTTGTGTGTGCATTAATTGTGGGTTTATTGAATGGTTAATGTCTTAGTTTGATATGTTGTGCTACTCACTAGATTGATTAGACAATTTATGCTTAATTTGCCATCCATGCTTAGTATTTCAATTAATGGCACACACAGTTGTTTTACAACATGAAACCCCCTTAAATTGATAATTGCTAATGTTTAGTGAAGTGAAGCTTAGTGGTGAACTCTAAGCCCCATGACCTTTCTTTCATTCTTTTACCTTAATCTTTAGATTGATCTTAATTTTCATGTTTTTAATTGAATCATTAGTTTAATTCAACCAAACAAAACCCCTCTTTGATCATTCGACATACTAATCCAATATTAATTCTGGAGTACCTTGTAAATCCATTGGGACGATCCTTACTTGCTCTTGCTATGTTAGTAGTACTAATGGTAGTAGTTTTTATAAATTTAAACTTGATCAAAAAGGCTTTCTTGAACCGCACTCTCATTACTATTCAATTTTAGCGTATACAAGCGACCTCGCATAGGCTCCGTTGCCGGGGATCAACGGTTTTGTTGGAATTAAACTAGACAATAGTGTTCATTTGATTGAATTTTTCTTTTTATTTTCTATTCTTCTCTCATTCTTGTTATTATTTGTTCGATTAGGTACTTGACTACGAGGAAAGTGAGCTTGGGAACCGACATTGTTGCTTAGGACCTTTGTGAGCAATTCTTGAAACTCTTGTAGCTTAATTGTTCACTTCTTTATATGCTTGAGAAATAGCCCTTGTTGAGGCTAATAACATTGTTATATTTAAGTCCTTGCATCGGTCCTTGTCGAGACCACTTACTTTAATTGTTATATGCATCGGTCCTTATCGAGACCAATATTTTCATGCATTTGGATTTTGAATGTGAATGGAGTAATTATTTAATCCAAGTTTGGGGGATCATTACACCCTTTCACCTTATGACCCTTCATCATATTTTGATCCTTATGAGATTGAGTCCAATGCACCACAAGCATCATCATCTCACTATGGACTTGATTACTTTTTTGATCCTCACTACTACCCTCCCCCACTATTTTATGATGAACCAACTCCACCACCTTCTAAGTACTCGCCCGAATTTCAAGAAAAAGTGTTAGCTCTACTTGATGTACTTAATTCACAAAACCAAGTTAATAATTCTCATTCTCAAACCATAGCCAAGCTAAAGGCTCAAATTGAGCAAATGACAAGCACTTTAATTTGTATAGAGTAGGATGAGGCAAGTGAGCTAATACCAGGTACTCTATCTTGTATAGAGGAGGAAGTGGCGAGTCCGCTAATGGCCAATCTAATAGAGCACAAAATGATTTATGAGGACACTCCTTATTTTGATTATGATTTTTATTTTGGCCATTAATATCTTAGAAGAGAAAAAGAATGAAATTATTGAAGAGAGGCTTCCTTCTATTCTCTCAAAGGACCCTCTTGAGGTGTACCTTTTGAAAATGTATGGAAGATGTGGTTTCGACATTGAAAGCTTCATATATGAAGTGAACTCTCTAATGGACTCCGTGGCCACCTTGAAGAATGAAGAGATGGTGATCATTGAGGAAGAGAAGAGGGATGAAGAAAGTACGTTTCTTAATAATCCAATTGAGTCTTTGAAAGACATTGCCTTGCCAATTAACAAAGGAAGTGATTCTTTGAATGCACTTCAAGAGCACAAAAATGATGCAAGCCCGACTAATATTTGTTTTGTTTTCAAGACTGTGGATAAAAGGAAAGGCATTAATTCTTTCATTTATTTTCAAGTCATTCTTTTGGAGGATAATTTTGTTGTTGTGAGAGAAGATCTAATGGGAAAAATTGACAAGCAATTAAATGCGGATGTTTCATATCCAATTTTTGATATTTTTGACTAGTAAGTCACCCCAACATCTTGCTAAAGACGTTAAACACTAGTTTCGTAGGGTTTTTAAACTCTATTCCTCCCCATTTCTTTTTATCTTTCATTTCTTGCGTTGTCTAGATAGTTCCAAGGTGCTTCAATTTATATATATATATATATTTCTTTGCATTTTTTATATTTTCCTTGCATTTTTACTTACATGCATTTTTATTTTATTTGCCTTTTATTTTACTTGTGTACATACTTTGTGTATTGATTAAAAAAAAAAAAAAAAAAACTTGATCTCATTTATCTCTTTCATCTTGTTCTATATTGCAATAGAGTGTATTTTTGCTTATCTTTATCCCATTGTGATAGTTGATGTGAGTTTGCTAGTGCGATTATTCAAATAGGTTGTTGATTCCAAGTTTGGGGGAGATATCTTTCAAATTGGATCATTGCCAAGCTTCATAGGCTTTGCCACCATGGTATATTCTTTTCATCTTTTCCATTATTCTCATTGCACATTGAGGACAATGTGCGGTTTAAGTTTGGGGGTAATTTGACTTTGTTGCATTCTACTTAAGTTTGACCTTTAATTGCATGATTAAGATTTGAGATCCATTTTAGCAATGATTTTGATCTTTTGAGGCTCATGTTTCTTTGAATTGAAAATTTCTTAACTTGAGAGTTCAGTACTCCTTGTATACCTTTGGATGCCATTTAGGAGCAAATTTTTCAAAAGTTTGATTTTATGTTTGCTTTTGGGGTCTACATCATCTTGTTTGTGAGAATGCTTTGAGATTGATTCTAGAGTACTACAATTACACATGCGCACACTAGCATCCATTTGTGGGGTACATGCTTAGTTAATTATTGTTATGGTTATATCACAACTGAGCTACTAGCTTTGAAAGCTTTCATTCTTGACAAGATGACCTTGCATGCTAATAACAAACCCTTTTACCAAGTAGCCGGGATTCTTGTAATGACTCGGTCATTTTCATTCCTTTCCCTTTCCTTAGATTTTCGTGGATATTTTTTTTTTCGTTGATCTTTTTTCTTTCTGAGTTCAGTTTCATGTTGCTTAGTGTCATCTTGAGTTCTCAGGAGTGATTTCTGAGACTCTTTTCTGTGGATTGATAACTTCCTTTGAGGACCGAGTCGTTTCCACAATTTTCGTTTTTTGACACTATTCACTTTTCGTCCTTTTCCTTATTTTGTCTTTTTTCCCGTTGGGCACTTTGTTTGCATAACCACACTTCTTGTGTTCGGAGTTAGTTTTTGACTTCACGTATCTTCATTCTCAATGATTTCTATGAGATACGTATTTTTACATTCGTGAGAAAATACTCTGGTTGCTCCTGGTGTCCATAAGGGCATGGATGCATTGTTCTTTGGAAACATTCCCTTTTCTTGGGGTATTTTTTGTAAATATCTTTTGAAGATATTTTATTTCAGGGGTATCTAAGAAAATATCTTTTGGAAGATATTTTCATTCTGGGGCAGTTTCGCAGTTCTTACTTTTTGGAGGGGCCATTGTGCAATTAATGAAAGTTATTGCTCAATGCCTTGTTTTGAGCCTGGATCCTCGTATGGGATTCATTTTCACATTTCGTCAGGTCGTGGACTCTTAGAATTTCCTCCTGGTCGATGTTTTCCAATTTCAGGGTTTTTGGCCCCAATTTGCGCCAAACTTGTTTTGGGCATAACTTTCTGCTCGGGACTCAGTTTTTGACGCCGTTTCTTCCGTTGTTCATATTTTCTAATTTTAAATCTTTTTTGTTCATGGAATTTTGCCATTTGAGCTCGTCTGCTCAAATTTCACTTTTTTGGACCTGGCGGGGCCCTTTCGAGGCAGTTTTTGAGTTTTTTTTTTTATAAATAGGAGGTTTTAGAAAGAAAAATCAGATTTTTCTCTCTCTCTCCTCTCTCATGGCCGGTCTAAGCTCCTCCCATGGCTGCCATCTTCTCTCTCCTCTTTTGAGCTTCTTCCCTCCAATGAAAAGTTATCGTGCCTTGGTGTTTTATGTTCGTGTTGGCGAGGCCTTCGATTCGAACTGATTGGAATATCATTTTGGCCATTTCTTGAGTTCGGGTTTGAAGTCAAGTTGTGTTTTTGATGGGGCTTCCTTGGGATTCATGTTCGTGGTGTTGTCCCTGACAAAACCTAGGAGTTCCGTCGGATTCGGAGCCGATTTATTTTGGTGGGGATTTGAGATTTCATCTCAAATGGAGGTAGGGAATGTTTTAGGATTATTTGTGTGTTGTATTGTGTGTTTGCCATGATTATATAGCATAAATGTATGCCTTGTATCTAGAAAGTTAGTAATTTTTATTTCTTTGTATAAGATTTAAAATTCATGATGATGTCTAACTTGGATTTGAATTGTGGCATGCTAGAAAATCTTGTTTTAATGTGTTGGTTAACATATATTAAATTTGGATTAATTAAATAAGAATTTTACTTTTTAATTAATATTTATCTTTTGTGAAAGATTAAAGTTCATGGTCGTACCTTGCATGAAATTGAGTTGTATTATGCTTTTAAATTAAGTTTTGGCATGCTTGTTAACATACTTTAATTTGAGGGCATTTGGTTGAGTTTGAAAATCTAGAGGCTTTAATTAAGGGAATTAATTAAAATCTATTTTGTGGTTTCATGGGCCTAATTAAGCTTGTGTGTGAATATATATGATGATCATGATATGTCTTTTAACATATATTAAATTGAGGCCATTTGGAAATGATTTAAAATCTAGAGAGTTTAATTATTTTAATGTAATTAAATTCTATCTTGTTTATCCATGAATCTAATCATGTTTTAGAAGTTGTTTCTATTTTAAGAGCATGGATTTAGACTTGTGATGTATTCACTTGATTGTGTTATATGCATTGAAGAGCATTGTTGTTAAATTTATATTCATGAGAGTATGTTTCTAATATGAATATATTGTTGGCTTGTGATTTCATGGCATTATGGATATAAAATGCTTATTATGCACAATTGAGAGTTATATTGCTAACTTGTTACTATGTAGTAGTAATATGCATAAATTTTGAACTTATTGTTTTTGGAGGCTTGTAAGGATCATGTTCATGTGATGGCTAGGGTCTGGCCCTAGTACGGATTCGTGAGTTTCCTAAGTCATATGAAGTGCGCAGTAGGTAGTACCTTGTCTGTCGTAATTTTCCAGAATAACTTATACACGTGCGCACTAGGTAGTACCTTGCGGGCTAGTAACCCAGAATAACTTGATTGGTCTGCAGCCAAGGATCCTAGTCTTTCCACTATTTGATTTCGCATTTAATTTCAAGTAGTTAATCATGGATTACTTGTTGCTTGAGAATTGATGCTTACTTTGGGTATATAAATCCTATTTAGTATACTTGAAACTGTATACTTGCCCTATGTTTATCTTAGTATACTTGTGCCATGTATACTTGTCTTGTGCGTAATTGTTTAGTTTAGTATACTCGTGTTTGTATACTTGGTTTATGAGTACTCTATATGTATATCGAATACTTGTGTAAGTATGTTGGATATTGCTTTTCTTGTTTAACATGATTTAGTGTACTTGTGAGCATGTATACTTGTATGTCGTTGTTCATTTCAATTGCATGAGTAGCTTAGGATGATCCCTGAGTCTCACTTTGACATAGACGTCAGGTGGCATGAGACCCCGTTAACATGTTTCACCTTAAGGTGATAAACTTGTAAAATGTAGGTCGATGCATGCTCATTTCCTACGAGTAGCTTTATGTTGCTCACCCCTACGATACTGGGGCATATTTCAGGTACAAGAATTAAAGTTGAGACTCTCATTATGCTTTGATGGTTTGTGGACTTGAAGATTTCCATTTTAGTGAACGTTGGCTTGAAATGCCATTTGTAACCTTATTTGTTAAATGTACATATTTGATTCTAAGCTTGTAATGTGTGCCTAAGCACACTTTTTGATTATCATTTTGTGTATATGACATGAGGCCAAGGGCCAAACTTCTTTTTGAATTTCATTTGTATGATGGATGTTAAATTTTTGCCCTTAATGAAATTATATAAAATTCATGCGTTTTAGTATGCTATCTTGCGCCGGAGTGTGTATGGTATATGAAAATTTTTCATTAGCATTCATTAATCATGTATGAAGTGTGGCCAAGGGCCAAATGGCATTTTGAAACCATCTCATAATTTTAAATTCCAAGTTTTCGTTCCAAACTTCGTTTTTGGCATTTTGGCCGTTGGGGGTTCATATTTTGTATCGGCTATATTTTTGAGCCATGGACCATTATAGCACATCTTATTAGGTAAGTTACGTTTGCGTGCATGGTCTTTTTTGGGCAAAGCTTTTTCTCTGGTGAAATGAGCCTCCTACGGACTCATTTTTCACTTTTGTTGCATAATCTGACCTAAGGGTATTTTGGGAATTTTCTTTAGGAAATAAATTTCGTTCTTCACATGATCATTTGGAAAATGTGATTTTAGGGGGGGGGGGGGTTTCTTTTTCGTGTTTTTCCTGAAAATGTCGTCTTGGCATCGGAAACCATTTCCGAAGTTCAACTCTCAATTTTTCAATTTAGCAGCTTTTTGGACCTCCATGATCAGATTTCATGGAGGGGCATTTTGGGCATTTTACATTGCATTTTTTTTTTTGAATTCTCTCATGAATCACGTAGAAAACTTGATTTTGAGAGGGGTTTCTTCTTTGTGTTTTTCCAGAAAATGTTATGTAGGCCCTCAAAAATTCACTTTTTCCCGGAAAACCATGCTGCCAGGTTTTTGGGTTGCACCTTACTGCCCTCTTCATATCTAACCGGTTAGAAAGGGTTATCTAAACGGTTAGGTGACTTGGGGCAGTGTCTTGGTCGTGTTTCTTGGCCTTCTAACCGGTTAGAAGGTCTCCTAACCGGTTAGATGTTCTTGGGTTGGCACTTTTTGACCGTTTTGCCTCTTCTTCTTCCGTTAGCCATATCTTCTTCATCCGGACTCCGAATCAAGTGATTCTTAAGTCTAAATTCATTAATTTTTTGTTTTCTTTCCAATGGTGTGCTCAGTGGCACCCACTTTAATCTAGAAATGATGTTTTTTTCCCCTAGGTTCATTCTTGTTCGTTTTCAAAAACGTTGCTTCCGCATTTGATTCCTTTGGGTTCCGTGACCTCGTCGAGGGTCATAATGGTGTCTTAGAGCCATGTTGTATCTCTAGAGACCGTTGTTTTGTCTTTTGCTTCCGCACTTCGGATCCGTTATCGGGTTATCTTTCGGTTCATCATTAACGCACCGAGTTAAAAAACTTGTGCTGTCACAAGTGGTATCAGAGCTCCTAGGTTTGAAAACCTTAGGATGACAGGTTTTGGGTGCGTATCATGCTTTTGTTGCCATGATCTATGTGTTTATATATTTTATGATAACATGTTTATGTGCTTACGTGCTACATGTTGTATGCCGTTTGTTTAGCATTGTTTTATTCTAATGTAAAGAGCATGACATGTGACATATGCTAGATTAGAATTGTATATGCATAATTGTGTTGCATATTTGGCATGACACGGGGATTGGTCATTGAGGCACGAGTTGAGGTTGATGGTGATTGTTGTCACAGTTTCGTGGTAGTATAGGTTGTTGTCGACCTAGTATTGGTTTTGAGGTAGGTGGATGGTCACCTTTTGTTTAGGCTCTTGTGAGATGAGTCATTTGGCGTTACCATAGTGGTAGATTTGTTGGTTTTGTGCCATTATGAGGTTATGGACCTCTTAGGATCCTTGATTGTCTAGGAAGATTCCTCTGGAACTTGCATTTTTTGTGGGCAGGTACGTTTGTGGGCGGGTGCATGGCACTGTCATGTTACCGTGCTGGCTAGCTACAAGCGCAGTTTGGATGGAGTCAATGTTGGTTTTGTTTTGATAGGCGTTGTCCTTTGATCAGTGATGATGATGGTTGTTTTGGGGATCAGTCATGGTGATTGATTTAGTTGTTATTGGTATGGCTATAGTTGCCATTTTTCTTGAGGAGTTCTTGCGTGATGACGCTTTTGGGATCAAGTCGATTGATTGATGTTACGGGTAGTGAGAGCACTGCACTGTTAGTGTCATTTGTAGTGCCACTTCTAGATTCAGAGATGGATTGTTAGAGTCTTACCATTATGGTAAGGGCTCACGTTTGTTTTTAGACAGGTTGTTGTCGTATTGGTTTTTTGAGTCAGTTTATGGCTAGGGATTGTCCTTCCTTTTACCTAGTCTTATGCAGTTTCATTTATTACCATGTTAGTAGTTTGATTTGTGATATTGTGATGCTTGAGTAGGTGGAGGTGTATCCACATTTGCCTTCTTGTTGTGTGGCATTAGCATGCCTTCTTTATATGCTTAGAGATGCTATGTTGTTACTGTATTTTTGTGACATGTTTTTGTACTTACGTGGAGACGTGGTACATGTACCTTTGATTTTTATCTATGTGAGTAGATTTTCTTTCTGGTAGTTGCATTCTTTATCATATGCATGACTTCCAGGTTTGATTTTCCCATTCGTTTCCCTTGGTCGCATGTATTGTGTATGTGGGTTTCCGTAAAGGTTGCGTTGTGAAATTCCTTGTAGAGGAGCTGTCACATTTGTTTTGTTTTGAGTTGTCCACTTCCCTAAGGTGGGAAGGATGCTCCATTTTCGTGGTTGTCATATCGACACTTGTGGGAGGATAGGGTTTCTTCTCTTTTCTGGTTCGTGATAGGGACCTTACAAGGAGTGAGTCTCTTTTCTTCGTTGCGTTGTGCACTGTTTTGGGGTTGGTTGGTCCGTGAGGATCACTATCATTGTCTTGAGTCCTTGGTGAAGATTTGATGGATTTTGGTTGACTTAATTCCATGTAGGGGGTGAAGTCTTTGACCTTGTTGTCTTTCATTTCAGAGATGGAGTCGTGGTGTTGTCCTTTTTAGGACTAGTGGTTCCCTTTCTTTCGTGTCTACCCTTGGGGAGTTTTTGTTGTGGTTGTTGACAGAGTTGGGATGCTCAGAGTGGGTGGATTGGTGTGAAATCGTTTTACGGGCTTATATCCATATCATTGAGGATTTTTTTTATCCGAGAAGTGAGCTCGATGCTCTTTTGAGAATGTCTTTTGGAGACTTGTTACCGTTTTGGAAACCTGGAGGTGGTCGACTTTTAGGAGAAGTTTTGGAGGATTGCTGTTGGATATAACTTGTTTGTGGAGTTTCTTGTCCTAGTTATAACTAGGCGTGGTTATGAGGAATTGTAGTTCTGATGATTGGTTGTGGATCGAAATTGAGGAATTTTAATTTAGCTTGGTGTTGCCAAGCACTGTTTTGAGAGATTCATTCTTGTGACCTTGTTTATCAAGATTTTGATGTGTGTGCCCTTTGGTGGACTTGTATTTTGAGGATTTAGTTATCCGTGATAAGGATGTGGATCTGATGCTTGATCATGGTGATTGGTCTTGTAGTTGATCTGTTTCAGGGAGAAATGTAGGACTTTTGGTGAAATGTCTTGTGGTAAGGTTCGTCTTAATTTTTGGAGGTTTTGACTTGCTTATCAGGCTTTGGATTCTTGATTGATGTTTTTAGTAGAAGTATTTTGAGACATTGGAGATGCTGGTTTTGTTGTATTGAGGATTTAAGGCTTTGAGCATAGCAGTACCTATGACATTGTTGTCAGAGTTTTGGGATTGGCCAGGATGGTCTGGCCAGACATCTTTGGACCATATCTCAACTCTCACAAAATGTTGGTCTCTGTAGTGCTTTTGGCAATGATCATTTTTGACATTGATGTCATTTGTATCGAAAGGTTTCTTGGGTAGACCTAGTGGGGGGTAGGTTATGAATTAGTGCCTTATACTATCATGCTATCGTACAAAGTTGTGTGTTGTGGGCGAGTACTAGTTGCTGTCGATGTTACCTTACTGACGAGTAAGTGTGGGCGGGTACTAAGCACTGTTATTGCTACCACACATTTGAGTACGTTGTGGGCGGGTTCTGGTCGCTATTCGTGCTGCCATGTCGTCTCTGTTCAGTACTTTGATTTGATATGTTGTTATTTTGGAGTTCCTTTATTGGTTGTTTTCGAACTCGTATGGTGGTTCGTTAGGAGGGATGCTTTTGGTTGTTGTCTTTCGTTCCCTTGTCTGACCTTGGGTTCAGTGTGTGAGTTCTGACTTGTCGTATGGCCATGTAGTCATTTTTCCCTTAAGGGGTTGTCTTGTCATGAGTACGCGGGTGCAATTGAAACTGGTTTGTGTGTTCCTTTCAGTTTTGAGGTCGTTAGTGTAGCGCGTTATGAGGAATACTCGGAGATGTACTATGTAGTTATCCTGGTTTCACTTTCTGTTTCATTGGGCTGGATTTCGGGGACGAAATCCCTTTAAGGTGGGAAGGTTGTAATGACCCGGTCATTTTCATTCCTTTCCCTTTCCTCAGATTTTCACGGATATTTTTTTTTTTTGTTGATCTTTTTCCTTTCTGAGTTCAGTTTCATGTCGCTTAGTGTCATCTTGAGTGCTCTGGAGTGATTTTTGAGACTCTTTTCGATGGATTGACAACTTCCTTTGAGGACCGAGTCGTTTCCACGTTTTTCGTTTTTTGACACTATTCACTTTTTGTCCTTTTCCCTATTTTGTCTTTTTTCCCGTTTGGCACTTTGTTTGCGTAACCATACTTCTTGTGTTCGGAGTTAGTTTCTGACTTCACGTATCTTTATTCTCAATGATTTCTATGAGATACATATCTTTACTTTCGTGAGAAAATACTCTGGTTGCTCCCGGTGTCCATAGGGGCATGGATGCATTGTTATTTGGAAACATTCCCTTTTCTTGGGGTATTTTTCGTAAATATCTTTTGAAGATATTTTATTTCAGGGGTATCTAAGAAAATATTTTTTGGAAGATATTTTCATTCTGGGGCAGTTTCGCAGTTCTTACTTTTTGGAGGGGCCATTGTGCAATTAATGAAAGTTATTGCTCAATGCCTTGTTTTGAGTCTGGATCCTCGTATGGGATTCATTTTCACATTTTGTTGAGTCATGGACTCTTAGAATTTCCTCCTGGTTGATGTTTTCCAATTTCAGGGTTTTTGGCCTCGGTTTGCGCCAAACTTGTTTTGGGCATAACTTTCTATTCGGGACTCAGTTTTTGACGGTGTTTCTTCCTTTGTTCATATTATCTAATTTTGAATCTTTTTTGTTCACGGAATTTTTCCGTTTGAGCGCGCCTGATCAAATGTCACTTTTTCAGACCCGACGGGGCCCGTTCGGGGCACTTTTTGAGTTTTTCTATAAATAGGAGGTCTTAGAAAGAAAAATTAGATTTTTTTCTCTCTCTCTCCTCTCTCATGGCAGGTCCAAGCTCCTCCCATGGCTGCCATCTTCTCTCTCCTCTTTTGAGCTTCTTCCCTTCAATGAAAAGTTATCGTGCCTTAGTGTTTTATGTTCGTGTTGGCAAGGCCTTCGATTCCAATTGATTGGAATCTCGTTTTGGCCATTTCTTGAGTTCGGGTTTGAAGTCAAGTTTTGTTTTTGATGGGGCTTCCTTGGGATTCATGTTCGTGGTGTTGTCCCCGACAAAACCTAGGAGTTCCGTCGGATTCGGAGCCGATTTATTTTGGTGGGGATTTGAGATTTTATCTCAAATGGAGGTAGGGAATGTTTTAGGATTATTTGTGTGTTGTATTGTGTGTTTGCCATGATTATATAACATATATGTATGCCTTGTATCAAATCTAGAAAGTTAGTAATTTTTATTTCTTTGTATAAGATTTAAAATTGATGATGATATGTAACTTGGATTTGAATTATGGCATGCTAGAAAATCTTATTTTAATGTGTTGGTTAACATATATTAAATTTGGATTAATTAAATAAGAATTACACTTTTTAATTAATATTTATCTTTTGTGAAATATTAAAGTTCATGGCCGTACCTTGCATGAAATTGAGTTGTATTATGATTCTAAATTAAGTTTTGGCATGTTTGTTAACATACTTTAATTTGAGGGCATTTGGTTGAGTTTGAAAATCTAGAGGCTTTAATTAAGAGAATTAATTAAAATCTATTTTGTGGTTTCATGGGCCTAATTAAGCTTGTGTGTGAATATATATAATGATCATGATATGTCTTTTAACATATATTAAATTGAGGCCATTTGGAAATGATTGAAAATCTAGAGAGTTTAATTATTTTAATGTAATTAAATTATATCTTGTTTATCCATGGATCTAATCATGTTTTAGAAGTTGTTTCTATTTTAAGAGCATGGATTTAGACTTGTGATGTATTCACTTGATTGTGTTATATGCATTGAAGAACATTATTGTTAAATTTATATTCATGAGAGTATGTTTCGAATACGAATATATTGTTGGCTTATGATTTCATGGCATTGTGGATATGAAATGCTTATTATGCACAATTGAGAGTCATATGAAGTGTGCAGTAGGTAGTACCTTGTGGGTCATAATTACCCGGAATAACTTATACACGTGCGCACTAGGTAGTACCTTGCGGGCTAGTAACCTAGAATAACTTGATTAGTCTGTAGCCAAGGATCTTAGTCTTTCGACTATTTGATTTTGCATTTAATTTCAAGTTGTTAATTATGGATTACTTGTTGCTTGAGAATTGATGCTTACTTTGGGTATATAAATCCTATTTAGTATACTTGAACTTGTATACTTGCCCCATGTTTATCTTAGTATACTTGTGCCATGTATACTTGTCTTGTGCGTAATTGTTTAGTTTAGTATACTCGTGTTTGTATACTTGGTTTATGAGTACTCTATATGTATATCAAATACTTGTGTAGTATGTTGGATATTACTTTTCTTGTTTAACATGATTTAATGTACTTGTGAGCATGTATACTTGTATGTCGTTGTTCATTTCAATTGCATGAGTAGCTTAGGATGATCCCTGAGTCTCACATTGACATAGACGTTAGGTGGCATGAGCCCTGTTAACATGTTTCACCTTAAGGTGATAAACTTGTAAAACGTAGGTTGATGCGTGCTCATTTCCTAAGAGTAGCTTTATGTTGCTCACCCCTATGATACTGGGGCATATTTCAGGTACTAGAATTAAAGTTGAGACTCTCATTATGCTTGGATGGTTTATGGACTTGAAGATTTCCATTTTAGTGAAGGTTGGCTTGAAATGCCATTTGTAACCTTATTTGTCACATGTACATATTTGATTCTAACCTTGTAATGTGTGCCTAAACACACTTTTTGATTCTCATTTTGTGTATATGACATAAGGCCAATGGCCAAACTTCTTTTGGAATTACATTTGTATCATGGATGTTAAATTTTTGCCCTTAATGAGATTATATGAAATTCATTCGTTTTAGTATGCTATTTTGCGCCGGAGTGTGCATGGTATATGAAAATTTTCCATTAGCATTCATTAATCATGTATGAAGTGTGGCCAAGGGCAAAACGGCATTTTGAAACCATCTCATGATTTTAAATTCCAAGTTTTCGTTCTAAACTTCGTTTTTGGCATTTTGGCCGTTGGGGGTTCATATTTTGTATCGGCTATATTTTTGAGCGGTGGACCATTGTAGCACATCTTATTAGGTAAGTTACGTTTGTGTGCATGGCCGTTTCCGGGCAAAGCTTTTTCTTTGCTGAAATGAGCCTCCTACAGACTCATTTTACACTTTTGTTGCATAATCTGACCTAAGGGTATTTTGGAAATTTTGTTTTGGAAATAAATTCCGTTCTTCACATGATCACTTAGAAAATGTGATTTGTGGGGGGGTTTTTTCTTCGTGTTTTTCCTGAAAATGTCGTCTTGGCGTTGGAAACCATTTCCGAAGTTCAGCTCTCAGTTTTTCAATTTAGCAGCTTTTTGGACCTTTATGACCAGATTTCATAAAGGGGCATTTTGGGCATTTTACATTACATTTTTTTTGAATTCTCCTAAACGTCATATAGAAAACTCAATTTTGAGAGGGGTTTCTTCTTTGTATTTTTCCAGAAAATGTCATCTAGGCCCTCAAAAATCCACTTTTTCCGGAAAAACCCCTGCTGCTAGGTTTTTGGGTTGCACCTTACTGCCCTCTTCACATGTAACTGGTTAGAAGGGGTTATCTAAATGGTTAGATGACTTGGGGCAGTGTCTTGGTCGTGTTTCTTGGCCTTCTAACTGGTTAGATGTTCTTGGGTTGGCACTTTTTGACCGTTTTGCCTCTCTTCTTCCGTTAGCCATATCTTCTTCATCCGGACTCCGAATCAAGTGATTCTTGAGTTTAAATTCATTAATTTTTCGTTGTCTTTCCAATGGTGTGTTCAGTGGCACCCACTTTTAAGTTGGAAATGATGTTTTTCCCCCTAGGTTCATTCTTGTTCGTTTTCGAAAACATTGCTTCTGCATTTGATTCCTTTGGGTTCTGTGACCTCGTTGAGGGTCATAATGGTGTCTTAGAGCCATGTTGTATCTCTAGAGACCGTTGTTGTGTCTTTTGCTTCCACACTTCGGATCCATTATCGGGCCATCTTTCGGTTCATCATTGACACACCGAGTTAAAAAACTTAGGCCGTCACAATTCTTGCCTCATTAAGCATTGAATTCTCACGTCGAAAATTGATGGGCCCACATAATAGTTAAAAAAGAAAAAGAAAAAGAGAAAGAAAAAAAAAGAGAAGAAAATAAAAGAAAAGTGAGCGCTTCTTGTCAAAGGTGAGTAAGGAAGTGATTAGATAAAAGTTGTTTTAATTTGCAGCCTAGTTGATTGAGCTTGTAAGTTCTTAGGGGCGTCTTTACGCCTAATGCCCTAAAGCCGTCCGGTTTGGGAGTCATTGACCTAACGCTCACTACATGGATCTTCTGAAAAGCTTAAGAGATCACTACAATGCACCATACTCTTATATTTGATCCCATAATAAAAAATAAAAAAAAAAAAAGAAAAAAGAAAAAGAAAGAAAGAGTGGAAAGAATAAGAGCATGTTGGAAATAAATTGAATAAAAAGGTTCATTCTTTATCCTGATGATTGGCAATTTGTGTGCTAGTTTGATGCCGGTTGCACTCATTTCATTGATTTGCTAAGATATCAACATATTTGATGTCGGTTCACTCAAAAGGATGCTAGAGTTGTTTTGATTTGCATGATCATCTTGCTTGATGTGTGGAGGACCATATTTGCTTGCTTGTTGTTGAAATTTTGAAAATTGCTTAAAAATGGTTGAAAAATGGAATACTTGAGGTAGTGTCCTTTCAATACTTATTTGGAATGTTGGTGCCTCGTAAATGAGAAAAAGCTTAATATTTGTGGGTATCATTTCTGGAAATCCTCACGAGACCTCACTCGTCCACTAGGAGTAACCTAAGGGTTTAAAAGGCTTGTTGCATATGCTAAATGCAACCGTGATCCCTACGAAAATGGTGTTATCCTTTTATTGCTTTCTAGTTCATAGTTATATAGTTGTTCATTTTAGTTTTACTTAGTTGTTCATTTCCTTTTATTTCGTAGTTCATTGCTAAGGACTAGTAATATCTAAGTTTAGGGGTGTGATAAGTGCTTAAATGTTGCACATTTTAGCCCTAAGTTAGGGTATTTTAGTCCATTCATCTATCATTATTTTTACGTTTTAGTCCTAATTTGTGTTTTTTTGTCTATTTCAGGTTAATAAGGTTCAAACGGGCTAATTTTGGTTCATTAAAGCCTTTTTGGAGTCAAACAAAGAGAGTAAAAAAAAGTTCAGAAAATGACAAAAAGAGGTTGCAGCCCATCGTTCGTACAGTGTGCTTATCCTTCAAAAGCGGTCAATTCTACCTTTTTCGGGCCTTTGATGATGTTCCCAAATATTAAGAAGCAAACCGATTAACCCGGGGCCATAGTGGGGGATTGATCCCCCACTTTTGGCAGAAAGATGCAAAAAGATACCCCCTGGGGATCGATCGCCCAACCCACAGCCCTGGGGATCAAGCCCCAAAGCTAGGTGATCGATCCCCCAGCCCCTGGCAGCTATGCGGGAATTGTCAATTTTTCCTTTTTCTAATCCTACTTGGGCCGGACTTCTTTTAAATGGGCTAAACATTATTTTGTTAGATTTCAATTTGTAAAAAAGTGGATAGAAAGTTAGAGATAGAGAATTAGGGCTTGGAAAAAAGAAAAAAAAAAAAAAAAAAAAGGAATAAAGTGGAGGCACAAGGCAGTCATTCATTTTTATTTTATATTGTAACTTTTATATTTTCATTAGTTTTTCTCTTTCTCGAAAAGTTAGAGGTTAGGGTTAGAAGAAAAGAGGAAAAGTGGAGGCACAAAGAAACACATCTCAAGATTTACACACACACTCTCTCTAGAATTTAATAAAGAAGAAGTGAAAGAAGATGGAGCCATGTTTGGGGATAGCCCTTGAGGGTTCCAAGATCACATCCACCTCCTCGATGGTTGGCTAGACTTTTCCTTGGGGTGTGGATGAGCCCCAAGTTTGTAATCCAAACCCTTCTCTTTAACTTTTTGGGGATTTATTTCTTGTGATTAGTGCTATAGCCTTGTGTATAAAATGAATCTTGGGTTCTCATTTAATTTCTATGCTTTAATTCTCCTTATTAATTTTCTATTTGATTACATGTTGTCTTATGTGTGATTATTTAGGAATTGATCTCTACACTAGATACTCTATGTTGGTTGCATGTTTATGTGTGATTAATTGAGGATTTAATGATGGCTATGTATGGTTTTCATTGGATGGAATTGTCAATTAATTTGATGGATTATGCATAGGCTTGATGCGTTGTGCTACACATTAGTTTATTTGTTGTTAGGTAGACAATCTATGTTTGAATTTGATATTCCATGTCTTATTATTGCAAATTCCATGATTCTTTAAATTGATGTGTGCTACAATTGTTACTAGTTTGATGGGTCATGCTTAGAGTTGATGGGTTATGCTACACTTAGTTTACTTGTTGGTTAGGTAGACAATTCACACTTGAATTCGATGATTCATTCTTCATATTGCAATTGGTAGTCACATCTAGATTAGAAGAATGTTTTCCCCAATTAGTTGAAAGTATGTGGATTAGTGAATAAGCTTGGTGGTGATTCCAATGCCCTAAGCCTATTTTCTTATCTCTTAGACCCCTACTCACTTAGTTTAATTTAATTGCATTTTCATTTAATTGAATTTTAGTGTAATGAACCAACCAACCTCTCTCTCTTTTGCAATTTTTTGATCCACTAAAGTCGAAGTTAAATTTCAACTATGTGTTTAATCCCTATAGACGATCCCTACTCGCTATGCTTCATTAGTAGTAGTAGTAGTTTTATAAATGTAAATTTGACTAAAAAGGTTTCCAAAACCACATTCATATTTTGACGTTGTGAAGTGACCTCTCACTTGAGCGTTGTCAAAATGCATTCCCAAAACTCCCAACTCATGAAAATGTCCCGAATGACCATCAGGCCCACGTGGCATGCAAAACGAGATACAAAAAATAATTAAAAGAAAAATATCAAAAAAGCCAGAAAAATCCAAGACATTACAGGGAGTATAGTATTAGTTTGGCACCCAACTCTAGATTGACTTTTTTTTTTTTTTAGTTTGGCCACTCCAAATTATAATTTGTGGCTTTGCTGCTAGCCATGTGCTTGATCCAATTTGTATATTTCAATAATTTGTGCATGAATCTACTAAGAACTTGAATTTAAATAATTTTCTGAAATATAATCCACTTAAATGGATTGTTAAATACTCATATTAATATATTTTAATCATAAAATCGTCAAATGTCACTTGGCTTGAAATCTATGGACCAACATTATCAACATCTATCAGGAAACCCCATGTCAGAGACATTTATTAAACGCCTTTAAATCTCCCAACTCCTATTCTAATCATATATATGTATTCAATTGAGGATTCAAGTTACTATAGAAACAAAATGTGTGAAGGTTTCAACTAACACACTCACACACACACACACACATATAATTATGTCTATCTTTATTAAAAAAATGGCATGTCAAGTTAGTAGCCACATTTGGACAACATTAAAGCCTAACAAGAAGAATATTATTGATGTACTCATAACGAGCCAGAACACAAATGCCAACAAAGGCTCATAACAAAGCTGGGAACATATGCAGTAACAAAGGCCTCCTATAATATGTGAGATATTATTTTATATTTGGCAATTATAATAAACAAAACAAGTCCAAGTGGAGTTGTAATTCAAGTTACTTGGTTTGCAAGTTATCAAGTTCGACAGTGACTACAGAATTGGGAAGTTGTTCAAGCTTACCATGATTGAAGATCTTTTGAAGAAAAAGGTAAGAACAATACATTAGGAAGGATTCTAAAAAGGTTAGGACATATTCTATACTTGGTATTTATTTCGGACTTACCAAATACAGTGTTTTCAACTTGATTGAACCAAAAATTCAAGTCTGGTATACTTTAATCGTTTCAGCCTCCTTGAATAGGTTCAAGGCTTCAAGATTGGCTTTGAAATCCAATCTGCCAAACTTAAACTGGTTCAGCCCCTCTGAACCGGTTCAAGAAGTCCTGTTCATAATACAACTTTCAGTTTCCTTTCTTGATTTGTTTCCTAGTTGGTCTAGAAGTGTACCAAATCCTATGCATGAATTTTTCCTTAGTTTTAAAGGGATTAGGTCATTCTATACTCTATATAAACCATGTCATATACATTGGTTTAAGAATGGCTTTTGCATTATTAGTATATTATTCTTAAAATCCTTAGGAAGATTTTTTTTGTCTCAGAAATTCTTAGAAAATTTTCTGTTAATCTTTCGAGAACATATACACATAAACACTTAGTGAGTTTAGAGTTGTGTTGTTCAAATCCTAATCATGATCATACAGTTGCATCTACATCGATTAGACAAAAACAGATTTATTTCTACATCAAATCTAGAAGTTTAATAGAAGTAAAAACGATTACACTTTGAAAGGGTTGGAGCATTCGAGGAGTATTGTCTGATCTACCTGCTAGTTTTCTACAAAGATCAAGCATAAGCCTGAGGTCAAGTTGCTGTTAGACGGGGAGTCGCGAAGCTAGAGGATTGTCCACAGTTGGTGTTTGGTAGAACGATAAGGTGTGAGCTAGAGTCAAAGTTAAGTGTACTTTGTTTCAAGCATAGTGGATCAATTTACTTTGGACTGCACAGTCCATGGGGTTTTTCCCACACAAACAGTTGACGTATTTTATCAATTGGGGTTTCCTCGCTAAAATCTTGGTGTCATCTCTAACTTTACTTTGCTTTATTTTAGATTGTATGATATTAATTTATTAATTTCTAAAATAAATTAAGTTAGAAAAATACAAGATCTATTTTTAAAATAATCAAAACTATCTAAGTATTTCGCTGCTTCTGCTTATTGATAGGACGCAACACACCATTTAGGAGAGAATTAAAAATGGTAAGGATCATAGTCATCATTTTTTAAGAAAATTCTCAAACCATCTAGCTAAGTTTTTCTTATATCATTTCAACCCATCATTGTAATCCACATAATTGATGCCGAAACGAACAATGTAGCTTGAAGCCAATTCAAAATTGTCCAATATCGACCACGAAAAATATCCCAATAGATTCACACCAGCCCTACATTTTTAAAAAAATGGCGGTCACACATGCATCTTTTATATATTGACAAGAAAATTAACAAATAATTACTCCGTGTGTTATGAAATAAGGATCGAATAGGAGTTTATGAGAACAAGAGAAAACTAATAACAAGAAAAATAAATAGGCACACACAAAAGGGACAATGATGTATATGTGGTTCACCCTCACAAATAGTGTAACGACCCTCACCCTGGCCAGACACAATATTGTCCGCTTTTAGCTCACCCAGACCAGAGACTTCCCAGGGGGTCACCCATCCTGGTACTACTCCAAGTTAAGCATGCTTAACTACAGAGTTCTGATGGGTTCACGGCCATCACGGCTTTAAAACGCGTTGTGTCATAGAAGGGTATTGAATCTACATATAGCACTTGCCCCATCCATACCCAAACGATGTGGGATTGTGCACCTGTAGCTCGCCCAGTGTGGTAGCCTACTGGTGCCCCCTGCACACGCTCACACACACTCGCCCACAAAGTCGCCACAATCACCCCCCCTTTGGGGCCCAACGTCCTCGTTGGCCACACTTCCGGCTGGGTCAGGCTCTGATACCATTTGTAACGACCCTCACCCTGGCCAGACACAATATTGTCCGCTTTTGGCTCACCCAGACCAGAGACTTCCCAGGGGGTCACCCATCCTGGTACTACTCCAAGTTAAGCACGCTTAACTACAGAGTTCTGATGGGTTCACGGCCATCACGGCTTTAAAATGCGTTGTGTCATAGAAAGGTGTTGAATCTACATATAACACTTTCCCCATCCACACCCAGACGATGTGGGATTGTGCACCTGTAGCTCGCCCAGTGTGGTAGCCTACTGGTGCCCCTGCACACGCTCACACACACCCGCCCACAAGGTCGCCACAATCACCCTGGCCAGGGTGAGGGTCGTTACAAATAGGGTTATATCCACGGGCGATGATGATTCATATCACTATAAAGAAGAAGATTACAAACTGAAGAACGTTTTGGTTCTTCCTCACAATAATCTCTCTTCTCACACCACTCACTCACCAACAAAGAAGACTCACTCAACACTCAAGAAATACCCTAAATAGTATATGGTTTAAACAAAGAGAAAAACCCACCCAAAGACAAGCTTCAAGTGTCACTTGAAGATTGCACACGCAAAAGGATTTTCTTTCACACACAAAACCAATATACTCTCTTGATCCGAATATTGTCTTACTCTTGGATGCCTTTCGGATGTTTCAAACTACGGAGGGCAAAGGCTATTTATAGCCAAAATGGGACACCAAAATGAGGCTACTTGGTGACCACTCAAAAGACTTGTTGGGCACACATTCTTGGAGGCCAAGGCTACTTGGTGACCACTCAAAAGACTTGTTGGGCACACACTCTTAGAGGCTAAGAATCTTGATGACATCATGGGTGATGCACGCCTCAAATTGAGCCATATGTTTAACAAATCTCCACCTTGGCGAAAATTCTCCACCTTCGCAAAAATTTCGAATGGCCACAAAACTCCATCCTTGGTAAAATTTCTCCGCCTTAGCAGAAATGATAAGACAACATTATAAAGAGTCTTTCGTCAGCACAATGTGAGTAATAAAAATAACGCCATCATCATCTCCAACAGAAAAAAAATTAATAAAGAATTTTAGTTAAATTTGAGTCATCCTCAAACTTAACCCTCGGGCTCTTATTCTTCAACTCATGCATGTCTTGCGCAGCCACAAGCATACCTTTAGTATTTGTGTCAAACTCTAAATGCTTACCAAAAGCAACCTAAAAAATTCCAAGTTTGACATCTCCTTCAACAACCTTCTCCAACCGTCCACAAACCACCGGCTGGTAATGAAAAGTCATCTTCTCACCCTTGTGGAGAATAGGACGTCCTTGACTTTTCCTCGCACCTCTGTTTTGACCAACTACTTGCCTCCCACGCATCTTAATGACACTCGAATGGACTATCTCATTGCCACCAAGATTATTGCACGTCAATATTACATCTGTCCTCATGGGTTTACCTCCCTATAAGGACTGCTGCAATTTCGGTTGCTATCTGCAAACGGATTTCATTCTCCCACCATGTTGTGTAGTCCCCTCACAACCCTTTTGAGAACTAGGATCGTAACTTCTCTTTTTATCTTTTCCTTTGCTAATACCTTGCTGAGTGAGCAGGGTCTGCATCTTAATGCGCCAAAGACTAAAACTAATCTTGCCATCAAATTTCTCAATCTTGTATTTTGTCGACATCTCAAAAACTCCCCAAAAGCTCTAATACCAGTTTGTTATGAAATAAGGATCGAATAGGAGTTTATGAGAACAAAAGAAAAATAATAACAAGAAAAATGAATAGGCACACACAAAAGGGACAATGATGTATACGTGGTTCAATCTCACAAATAGGGTTACATCCACGGGCGATGATGATTCGTATCACTATAACGAAGAAGATTACAAACTGAAGAACGTTTTGGTTCTTCCTCACAATAATCTCTTTTCTCACACCACTCACTCACCAATAAAGAAGACTCACTCAACACTCAAGAAATACCCCAAATAGTATATGGTTTAAACAAAGAGAAAAACCCACCCAAAGACAAGCTTCAAGTGTCACTTGAAGATTGCACACACAAAAGGATTTTCTCACACACACAAAACCAATATACTCTCGTGATCCGAATATTGTCTTATTCTTGGATGCCTCTCGGATGCTTCAAACTATGGAGCGCAAAGGCTATTTATAGCCAAAATGGGACACCAAAATGAGGCTCCTTGATGACCACTCAAAAGACTTGTTGGGCACACATTCTTGGAGGCCAAGGCTACTTGGTGACCACTCAAAAGACTTGTTCGGCACACATTGTTAGAGGCCAAGAATCTTGATGACATCATGGGTGATGCAAGCCTCAAATTGAGCCATATGTTCAACACCGTGTATAATAAGCTTGAGCTCAATGATACAACTTCTTGATTCAAATAATTTTTGGTGGGAGACTTTATTTGAGAACCTACCTGACTGCTCTATTAACAAACCAGAGATTGCGGAGGAAGTATTTTATCCTGAAGTTGTCGACGAGGGCTTGCTGGACTGTTAATGTGGCATTATTTTCCTCATCAACACCTACAAGAGATATTAGTGACAAATTGAGTTTGCTTAATTGAAAATATTGTAAAATGAGTAAAACAATATAATTATTTACCGTTCTTCATAATCATAATTGGTGGATTATTGTACTTTCTCTTTATGTAGAGTAGAACATCCCAAATTCCTCTTGGATATAGCCAATCTGAACTAGCCTATATATCCGTTTCAAGCCATGGAATAGTTAATTATATAAGTCAGCATTTCATGCATATTAATGGTTAAATATAATGATATTTCCAATAATTTCCAATAATTTCCAAGTTTACATGTGGGACAAGAGAACTGTATGTGCCTAGTATGTGGTGAATTGTGGAGAAGAGGCCATCGAAAAAAGTAAAAATAAAAATAAAATTTGTGGCCATACCGGCTCGCCAATGAAGGTCCCGTTTCTGTCAGTTGGCACAACAAAATATCACATATATCAGTTTAACATAGTGATCTATGGATTGTGCTAATAACACAAGAGTTGGATTAATCAAATTACCTGAGAAAGTAGTCCGAGAATCTTTTGTGTAACTGACATTCGGTGTAGCAGTGAGTAAACGTGCTGTATGGTAAGCAGTATAGTAGTTCAATCAAATATAATCATATGATCCTTTTACACTGTTGGATTCTTCCACGCTGCACCTTGGAAGTTGTTGTCTGACGAGTCTTCGCATCGTTTGTGGATAGTTACCATTTATAAATGGGTCCATAAACCTGCAATGATAAAAATAGTTGGTAACATTTTTTTTGCTTTTAATCCCGATTTAATTTTAACACTTATCATGTTTTAGTGTTTTACTAGTTAAATTAATTATGCAACATGCAAAACTCACCATCCTAGCATGAAATCAAGTGCCCGTAATGGAGCACGACGGTCGTTAGTCGAATTAGAGTATGACACATTCCATGTTGACACTAGCACAATTCCAATTTTTCCCCGTTGTAATGCCTGGGACACATACATGAACTTATTAGAGTAAACGTTAATTAAGGCCAAAAAGTTTGAACCAAATGTGAAGTTGAAGACTCCTGGTAGAATCCTTACAGGGACAGACTCAGAAACTCAAGTGAGAGAGGACCGGGGAATTCAAGTGAGAGAGGACCGAGGGAGGGGGGACGGACGCAGAAACTCAAGTGGGGGATAATGAATTTTTTTCAATAATTTTAGGGGGACAATGGTAATATTTTATAAGTATATATATCAAAATGACAAAATTAGTGAAACATAATAGTGTAAAAAAAAAAAAATTTCAGGGGAGGCAATTGTCCCCTGAGTATACCACGTCCGTCCCTACCTATCATTGTAATATATATATATATATATATATATATTTATATTATGTTCAAGGTGAACTCGAAATTAAGAACCTGATAGTTGGATTTGTACAATCTGACTGCAGCTGCATGAGCAAGAATTTGGTTGTGTGATATGGCTCGATTCCGGAATCTCCTCCGGTGCAATTGTTTTCTAGCCATGAAGAGCATCGACCAGGTGCAAAGGCAACAGATGTATAACCAACGGTGCTATAGCTCCATGGCTCATTGAAGGTGGCCCAGTTTTTCATTCGATCACCAAATCTCTCAAAGCAAAGCTTTGCATAGTCAAGAAAATCATTCCTGTAAAATTATTAATCTAGCTTAATTGCTTAGTAATACCATATATTATTATTATTTTTTTTTGGGTACATCATATATTATTTTCTTGAGCAAGTAAGAAGCTTAGCTTGGATTTGATATTTATTCACTTTTTTTTTTTTTTGGTTTAATTGTTATTTATTCAGTTGACAATTATTAATGATGTGTTTTCTTAAATTCCTTAGTCAGATTCAAAAGTAGTAAAATCTCAGCAAATTAAATTTTATAGTGTTCCTTAAATTGTTTGTTCGAACATTGAAGTGTAGAAAGTTTCTAACTAAATCTAATGTTATGTTGTTGCAAACACTACTTACAGGGCAATACATCAATTTTTTTTCTTAATATATATATTGGTACGACAATAAAAAAAATAATATATTATACTTTCATATATATATATATATAAAGTATTATGTAATCATTACATGTTCATAATTAGAACATGAATGGCTCAAATTCTTACTATACATTACTCCGTAATTGGATCTCCCTTCTTCTTCGTCTCCTTCTTTTCTCTCTATTTATCTATTTCATTCTCAATTTAGGACTTTAAGTCCATTTTGTTGTAGTTTCTTTTAAATAATTAACTCTATTTGTTATTACAATTAGATCCTCATTATATATATATATATACATATATATATATATATATATATCTATATAATTATGATTTTTTTAGCGGTATCCAAATAGTATCTTATGATATAGTACAAATATCCAGCTATATCATACCATGTCTCAGCCATATTATACACGTACGTATCCAACCATATTTGGTTTGTATTTGTGTTGAATATGTATTCAATATAGCCATGACGACCCTAGAGAAGTATTCATGCTTGCTAATCATAAAAGAATTGTGAAAGTACCTTATAACGAATCATCAAAACATATGTATTGGTAATAAAAATTAAGTCACTTAAACAATTTTAGAACTTAAGAAACCACCATAATCAGTGTCCAAGCCATGGGGAAGATCCCAGTGAAAGAGAGTAACATAAGGCTTTAGACCTGTGTTATAAAATAACAATTTAATTAAGGTCAACATGATACAATTAGTTAATGACATAAATAACAAAATATTAAAAGTACCGAGAAGTTATTATCATCCCAAGTTTCAAAAAAAGAATTTATAACATTTGGAAATATCCCTCATTCAAATGTTAAGCACTGGCAAAAATCAGAATCACATGCTGAAATATGCAAAACATGTACTTTATTAATCAAGAAGCTTGTTGAAAAATTTAGAGATCGACTTTTGTTTCTATCAACAAATACTACGGGAACTGGCAAAAATCATAATCACATGCTGAAAAATGCAAAACAAGTACTTTATTAATCAAGAAGCTTGTTGAAAAATTCAGAGACTTCTGTTTCTATCAACAAATACTGCGGGGACGATCGAGTTTTATGCTCATTAAACCTATAAATCTCGTGGTTAATCCACTAACAAAAACAAAGATCAATTTAAACTAATCCATTAACGACAAATCAATGGTTAGAGGAATTGATTAAGTTTTCATCTCATAATTATTCTTTAATTACTAGCATAAATTACTTCATGATTCGATAACTAAAATTTATTAAAAGGCATTTAAGTTGTTAAAAGTTTGGTGTCTTCAAGAGGGGATTGCTGAGGTGATCAAAGAAGCTTGGGATGTATCTACAACTGGATCTCCGATTCATATTCTGCTAAAGAAGCTTCGAAATGTGAAGTCTGCCGTGAGGGCTTGGAATAAACACTCTTTTGGAGATGTCGAAGAGAAAGTTATTATCTCTAAAAAAGCATTGGAAGAGGTTCAATTAGATCTCTTGGTTAACCCTACATCTGATAAGTTTGATTTAGAGAAACAAGCTAAGGATGATTATGAAGCTGCTATGTCTTCACAAGAAATTCTTTATGCCCAGAAATCTAGAATTCAATGGTTACAAGATAATGATAGGTGTTCAGCCTATTTTTACCATAAAATGAAACAACACAACCAGTTTAACGCTATCACTTCTGTTGAAAATGAGGCTGGGCAGGTTATTACTGATGTTGAAGGTGTTAAAAGGGTTTTTGTGGATTATTATCAAGATCTTTACAATGAGAATGCAGGAGAGAATAATCTTGAAGTTATGCCTAGGCACATCCTCACCTCAGATGATAAGTTGGTATTGGATTCTCCTATAACTAAGGACGAAATCAGAGTAGTGGTGATGAATTTTAAACCAGATAAGGCCCCTGGACCTGATGGTTTTCCAGCTAAGTTTTTCCAAACTTTTTGGGCACTTGTTCAACCTGAAGTATGTGCTGCAGTTCACCATTTTTTCCTTTCAGGCTCTTTACCTATAGGGGTGACTAGTTCTTTTTTCACATTGATTCCTAAAATAGGTAATGCAATCAAGCCTAAAGAATTTAGACTAGTTGCTTTATGCAATCTGATTTACAAAATAATTTCTAAAATTCTTACTGCTCGATTATCTTTGGTTTTACCTAATCTTGTAAGCATGGAGCGAAGTGCTTTTATAAAAGGCAGAAAAATTCAGGATGCTATAATTATGAGACATGAGATGGTGAGTGATTTTCGATCTAAACATCCCATTAAAGCTTTGAAGGCTGGCATCTCAAAAGCTTTTGATTCTGTTTCCTGGAGTTTTCTTCTGAAAATTTTGACTGCTGCTAGTTTCAATTCAAATCAGTTATCTTGGATTTCAACTTTGTTAGCTTCCACAAGGTACTCAATTTTGCTGAATGGTTCTACTACAGGTTTCATACAGCCCTCTAAAGGATTGAGACATGGTTGTCCTCTCTCTCCCCTTTTTTTTACTCTGGTAGTTGATCAATTCTCCCATCTACTCAATACAGCTGTGTGCAATGGGAAGATTAAGTTATCCTATACTGCTCTAAAGGCTCATTCTACAATCTATCACACCTTTTTTGCAGACAATCTGTTGATTACTTGCAAAGCCTCAATTTCAAATGCTAGATCTATTCAAGAGATATTTCAGATTTTTGGAGCTACCTCCGGACTGCAAATTAATTATAGTAAGAGCAGTGTCATCTTCTCCAAATCTGTTAGAAGGAAAAGAGCTGTCTTGGATTTACTTCAATGTAAAGAAGAAATGCTTCCTCTAAAATACCTGGGAATTCCTTTATGTTCCTCTGGACTTAAGAGATCCCACTGTAATGTTCTTCTGGATAAAATTTCTAAAAAACTCAATGATTGGAGTACTTGTCTGTTATCAGTAGCAGGTAAAGTTGAATTGGTCTAGACTGTTTTAACTCCTATTTGCTTGTATTGGAGTAGTGTTTTTCAATTACCAATTTCTGTCATTAATCAAATTCAAAGGCTTTGTAGAGACCTTGTCTGTGGCAGTAGGGATAATTTAAAGAAGATACATCTCATGAGCTGGGATTTGATGTGTAGCCCAAAAGCTAAAGGAGGTCTGGGCATTAGAAAATTGAAAGATTTGCAGGCTACATCTCAGTGCATTTTGGCTTGGGAATTCTTGTTAAGGAAGGACAGGCTTTGGGTATCTTGGTTTCACTCCAGGTATACTTTATGTTCCACTTTCTGGAATGCAGTTCCTAAGGTCACTCATTCAATTTTGTGGAAAAACTTGCTTAGTGTTAGAGATTAAATGAAGAATAAGGTCAAATTTTCTGTTGGTACTGGTCATATTTTCAAAATATTGACTGATCCTTGGTGTGAGGGTGAATCAATGTTGCAGAAATTTGGTCATAGACTGGTTTGAAGGCGGTGGTTTTCCTGGGATTCTCCATTGGCTTGTCTTATAGTTAATGGAGATTGGAATTTTGATTTGCTGTAAGATGAAATTTTAAACCTATCTGTGATTTTTTACAATCACAGCCTATAATTGATAGGCCAGACAGATTAACTTGGGATGGAGGCAATTTTAGCTTCAAGATTGCTTGGCAGGGCTGTAGAGAAGTACATCCAGAGGTTGATTGGTATAAATTTGTTGGGGAAAAGCGAGACCACGTTCGTCTGTCCATGGAGTATTTTTCTTTCAAGACATGTTGCCATTTATGTATAATTTGCAAACAAGAAATACGAGTTTGGCTCCAAGGTGTTCACTATGTTTTCAAGCTATAGATATTAGAGATCATGTATTTGTGGACTGTACCTTTTTAAGGAATTTTTGGATGTGGTTGGATGATTCTCTAGGATGTAGAATGGTTTTTTCAAACACTACCACAGTGGATAGTTTATTGAACTAGTTTTTACATCAGTCAAGTAAACTGATACACACTCTCTTTATTGCTGGCTTATGGGCTATTTAGCAAGAAATAAATGCAAGATTGCATGGTCCTACATCTAGCACTTCTGCAGAGGTGGCTCGACACATTTTGTTTGTAGTCCTAGATAATTATCATGTCTTTATTCAAGATATTGTTTAGTCTGGAATTTTGTGTTTTCTTCAATATAGGAAATAGCCTTTTATTTCCTTGTTTGTTACATTTCTAGTATTGTTCTGAGAGAATGCCCTCCGTGCACCTGTAAATATTTTTATCTTTTATTTATACAAACACCAATTATGAAAAAAAAAAAAAAATTATTAAAAGGCAAAAAATATACAAGAGAGCCTTAGAGGCTATTCAAACTGCAGTTCATTAGAGATAAAGAAGGATTTAAATTAGGTTTGTGTGTCTCTAACCCATTTGACATTTTTTAAACTCGCTCCTAACTATCTGCACCTCCTGAAGTAATTGATTTAAAATGGGTTTGTGGATCATCATCGAGACCGTTTGGATTGTTCGAAAGCCAAACGGACTGACAGACACTTTTCGGGACAATTTTGATATGTTTCGATCCGTAAGGGTGGATGCCCCCACTGGAATTTTTTTTTTTTATATTATTATCTATATATTTTGTTAAAATTTATAAATGCCCCCACTCAACTTAAAATATACTCCATTATATATGTTGACCTTAAGGATTTCATCTAAGGACAATCTAGTTGTTTTGATGATAACAAACCATTAATGGTGTTTAAGGACTAATGTTCACATTGGGTGTTATAGATGATTTACATTCAAATAAGAACCTCAATGAAGATCATAAAGACCATTCTAAGAATTCCATTACTCAAGATCACATCTATGGAAAGCAAAGGACACGAAGAAGACATGAAGCTGTAAGGAACCAAATGCAAAGTCCTTCCAAAGAAGCTTGAATAAAAATGAGCAAGAAAGAAACTTAAAGAAAGGAAGAAAGCAAGAATACCTCAAAGCCCAAATGATCATGAATAAAGCTTGAAGAAAGGGGTAGATAGCTTGTTGGAGTTTTTAAGTAAGGCCAGGGGCATTAGAAAGCTGGCTTCGAGCCCTTGAGTTTAGACTCAAATTTCACCTAAAAAGGATTTGAATTGAATGAGATATGAGCATTACAAGACGCATATTTCTGGTCTGTGAAATTTCTGACTAGGTTGCACTAAAATGGCCATAACCATTTCTGTGGTTGGAATTTTTGAGTAAGGCCGGTAGCATTAGAAAGCTGACTTCAAGTTAATAAAGTTAGACTCAAATTTCACCTCATTTGGAGTTAAATGGACGGAGTTATGTCCATTTGAAGTCATGCTCTTTTCTGTCCAATAGCAAAATTTCAAGAGGAAGCTTGTTCATATCAACACCTACTAAGCTCATGTCAACCGGTATCTAGGCAGTAACAAAATTTCAAGATGAAACTCATTTACGTCAACTGGTTTGTAGCATACATCAACTGGTTCATAAGAAGATGTTGACTGGTTTGCAACATACATTAACTGGCTTATGAAATAGATGTTAACCGTTTTGTAGCATACATCAACTGGTTCATGCAAAGATGTCAACTGGTTTATGCCACATGTCAACTGGTTCCTGTTGAATCTACAAATTTCAAACTACAACGGCTCTTTGAACCTTTGACTTTATGGGACTTTACCATTATGCCCCCAAACGACTATATTCTTCCAAGGGTCTATAAATACACATTGTATGCACATTGTGGGTATGCATGTGAGCTATAGAGAGGCCTCCCTTTGGGGACGAAAATTGTCTATCATTTTTGATAGAAATATCTTCTAGGAATCACCATTGAAGCATTCATTTCATATTATTCATGTGAATCATCTTGCAAACTTAGAGTTGAGCTTTCATTTGATTATTTCAATTGTAACTCTAAGTATGCGAGTTTTGATTTGTATATTTGTCTATTTAAGAGACATTCATTGTAAGCTTCATTTTATATCCATTCTTAAGAGAAGAAGATCAAGAGGTTCTCTTGGCAAGGGAAAGCTTGTTTAAGCTAATTTAAGGGTTGTCTTTCTCAACCCATAAAAGAAAGAAGGTGTCTCTCTAATGAGAGGATTTGGTAGAGCTCTCCACCCATAAGAGTGAGCAATGGTTCCTTCTTAGCCGTCAAAAGAAGGAGAAGTGAGATAGCTTCAATACAAGGTCAGTTCTTCACCCGCAAGCAATAACATGTAAATGTTTGCTCTCCACCCGTAAGGAGGAGCCATAGTGGAATCCTTGAGAGGTTTTCTCAAGGCATGGACATAGGCTGAGCTTGTGCTGAACCATGTACATCGCGTGTCTTTTGGTTTGCAATTTCTCTAACTCTTACTCTCTTTATTTCCCTAGCATTTTCCATTTCATAATCTTAATGCTGTATTTATAAATACTATGAGATAGACATGTTAATTTATATATGAGGAGGATGGGATGAATGATTGGATTAAGTTGAATGAGTGATTGATTTTAGCTTAGACCATATGTTCTATATTTGATTCATATATAGCTAAAATGATGTTGCATACCAAGTGTTTGACAAAATGCATATTCAACAGATCCTTCATCTTTCTAGTTTATATGTATACCAAGTGTTTGATAAATTTGTTATAAACTCTATGATAATATGTTTCATGATATTTGCACCCTGAATACTTATCACATCAATATTGTGCAAATGCTAATTCTAAATGATTAGTTGAATTGAATGCATTGAAGCTTAAAGGAATTCATTTATTTGGATCAATGATAATCACACTTAGTTGCATAACTAATTAACATGATTCAATATACGAAATGAATTGGTCATTTGCTAAAGTAATTTCCTCATGTGTAGTAGTCTCATTGTTTTACATTATAAATTAAGTGATATCTACACTACAACTCATTAGAAAATCATTCATCACAATGAATCATATTTGACTCTAAAGTATAGAGACAAATAAAAGGAGCTTAGAGAAGCTAAATCGAAAAAGTTCTGTAGTTTGCCAATGACCCTATTCACCCCCCCCCCCCCTTCTAGGGTGATTACTTGGGCAATAATCGGTATCAGAGCCTCGGCTCTAATTTTAGCCTTAATCGGCTTAGAGTTGATCCATGGCAAACTCTTTAAGAACTAATCTTACCTTCCATGACTTTTGACCTCCATAGTGCTTTGGAACCAATTATGATCTTTAAAAGACTAAATAAAAATTTATCTCAAAGCCTTAAATCATTATATATAGAGAGTCTTTAAAAATGAATTCATTGTACCAAAAGACCATAAATGATATACACTCTAAATCATGATGTGCTATATTAATATATTCTTGTATTGTCTTTGTTACTTGGTACAATTTTTCATTATCATGCAATTTTGTTTTTAATGCATGCTTTGTTGATTGAAAATAGTTTCTTTCATGTTTTACTTTCTTAAAATTGCATTTGAATTGCTACACTTTGAATTTGATAAAATTGCTTTAGAAAGTGTAGGTCATAAGAGAGTATTACTTTTTAATATGCTATCATTCCTTGAAATATAAATTTGATTATGGAAAGAAATATATCTTCCTTGTAATAATTGAATCCCTTAAGGATTTCAAATTTGGGAATCTATTTGTCCTTGCCCATGTAGGAAAAATCTTGCTTATTTTGTTAATTCTAGACTCCATTGTGGATAATGTACATTGTACCTTTTATTATAATCCATATATGAAATTGTGCCAATTCAATCAACTTTTATTTATTTCATATTGGTTCATTAAGTTGTATGTAACCATAAGCATATCTATTATTTGAATTGACAAATGTATTATCATGCTAGGAACATTCAAATACTTAATTTAAATTGAATGATATTGATATATAAAGTAACCTACTTGTGCATTTTATTGAATTTAGTTCCAAAAGGAACCGTATCAATATATGCTAACTCATATGGACTCCTAAGGAATTCGGGTACTAGAGAATGCTACTTGAGTATGTTTTATAGGTACAAAAATATTTTTCACTCAAGAGCAAGTGGATCCTCAAAAACATGATGCTTAAAGCATAAAAGAGATATCATGTCAAGATTTCTTCTCACTTATAAAATAGAAAGGATGCATCACATTGAGAAACAACTCCCAAGCTAATGAAGTTAGTACCATGGGTAAAGAATTCATTTCTTATTAATATGCTTTTATATGAAGAATTCAATCATAAAGTCCTAAGAATGATGCTTTTGATATGCTACTTGTTGCTAATAGATGTAAGAATGTCTATGTTATAGATTTTGATATTTTGCATGAAAGTAGTGTGTTTTGGCATATGAGTTATGAACATGTTAACACAAAATGATTCTCTATCTTTCCAGTGATCTTTAGATTAACTATGCCTAATCTCTGTGAAAGATTTACTTTTTAGAAGATATGCTATTAAAGGAAAGCATACACTATCTCATGAAGACCATTAATGCTAATTTATTTGAACCTTATCAAATCTATCAAAATAGCAATGTCTAAAACATCATCTATATGCTTTTGTGATCTTAAATGTTTTATCCACACTTTATTGTGTCACCTCCATGCATTTAGAAAATGAAGTTGTTCAACTTGCAAAGGTTTAGATGGACTTGACAAATGATAAATCAAATAGGTTCTATTTTGAATACCTAAAGGAACAAGTCTCATTGGAAGAATCATCTCATGAACTAAGAGACTCAACTCATGAAAATTTCTTAGAAGAGCCATCTTATGAAAATGAAGAATGAGAATTTATAATGCCTTCCTAAGAGTTGAAGTGCTTATCACCATCTAATTGTTCATTCATTGGTAAATATGTTTATATGTACTAGATAAAGGAACTAATTCTTTCTTAAAGTTGTTATACCTTTGTTCTTTTACCATGGGATCACATCTTGATAAGTATCTTAAGTATCATTGGTAACAAAGCTAAACTACTCCCAAAGATTACACCAAGAAGAAGAAATTGAATACATGTCTTTGTGCACATATGACTTTCAATTGAAGTAATAAAAATACTACATGTTTTTGCATGAAATGATTTTTAATTGACTTCATTTTCTTAAACTACGAAGAAAAATCACCCAGAATTGAAATGTATTAGAATTTTGAACTGCATGTTTAAAATTATCTTGGCCTTATGTGATTAAAATAAGCTCCTAGAGCTCTCTTTGAAAGGCTTAGTGATTTCCTCAAGATTGATGGTTTTTGATAAAATTTATATATATGTGTTTTTAAAACCATTAATGAAAATATGTTGATTACACTTATATACTATCCTTGAATCAACATTTATGATTGTGCAACGAAGTTTACCATTAGCATGAAAAATGAATTTAAATTAGCATGATGAGTAGACTTAAAGTTTTCTAAGGTTTAAATCTCCTCAAGTATCATGAAAATTAATTTTCATATATCTATTTGACACTTTAGTCTTAGGAATATGTCATTCAAAGAACATTTTTGTTCTAATTTAGATGACTAATGTGATATCAAGTGCTATTCCATTTTGATGTATCCATTTTTGACACTTTAGAACTTCATGTGATGTTTCTACATCACCTCTTTAAGAATGTGTTTAGAAGAGATAGTTAGCTCATCCATATGAAAAATCATGTTCCAAATCTCTCACCACATCTCCTAAAAGAAGATATTTTGGTATCAAGACCATATTTTATTTATCATTCTTAACACCTTAGTATTCCATAAGATGTTTTGACATGACTCCTTGAGAAATATATATAAGAGAAATATTGAGCTCATCCACATGGACAATTATGTAGCCAATTATTCCACACCATGCATCCCCAAGAAAATATGCTTTTCAATACTTGGAATTTTATTGCATATAACTAGAGTAGTGATACTACTTGCATATGCTTTATGTTTTTCATGCCATATATGATTTTACAATTGTTTTAGACAATAAAATCATACCAAAAAAAATATATATATATATTTTCAATGGAAGAGTATCTTTTGATATCATTACCTTATTTCTTATATCATTATTTTATTGCATATCCAATGAATGATATATGATAAATGAGAGCATGTTCATAGGGGGAGATTATTAATAATCTCTTATGTATAAATATTGCATGTTATGCTAAGCTTAATGGACTTATCTTGTATTTTGTTAAACATGCCTTAAAATGACTTTTTGGTCATTATATTTATTTATATGAACTTTCATGAGTTTGATGATATTTCCCTCTTTCTCGAGGATATCAAATGGGGAGAAATATATTAGGATTGAAGTATCCTTGAGTTCTAAGATTTGCCTTTAAAAGGTTATTTGCCTTTTGGCTTATTCTAGTTTATACTTCTTTTTTGTTTCATGTTTGATTATGTATACTTTTGTATATGGCATGAACCTTAAATGAAAATTTGAACTCATGTTGTCAATAAAATTGGTACCTTATGATATAATTCCTTATATATTGCATTCTAAAGCATATTATAGTCATTACCACTTAAATGTCATTTTCTTGATAATCATTGCTTCACTATGACATTTCATTATGCTAAATGATATATACTTCATGAAGTTGTCTAGGCCTCCCACCTTTTTGAGATGATAAAGGGGGAGAAATATGTGTGATGTGATTCACTATGTATGATCTTAAATGCATGTAAATGAATGTAGATTGTACAAGCATGCTATTTCATGACATTTTGTTCAATGTATGCACTATGATAGGGGGACCATTTTTCAATTGCTACTCCACTTGCTTAAGAACACATCAATGTTTTATCATCATCAAAAAGGGGGAGATTGTTGACCTTAAGGATTTCATCTAAGGACAATCTAGTTGTTTCGATGATAACAAACCATTAATGGTGTTTAAGGACTAATGTTCACATTGAGTGTTATAGATGATTTACATTCAAAGAAGAACCTCAATGAAGATCATAAAGACCATTCCAAGAATTCCATTACTCAATATCACATCTATAGAAAGCAAAGGACACGAAGAAGACATGAAGTTGCAAGGAACCAAATGCAAAGTCCTTCCAAAGAAACTTGGACAAAGATGAGCAAGAAAGAAACTCAAAGAAAGAAAGAAAACAAGAATACCTCAAAGCCTAAATGATCATGAATAAAGCTTAAAGAAAGGGGTAGATAGCTTATTGGAGTTTTTAAGTAAGGCCAGTGGCATTAGAAAGCTGACTTCGAGCCTTTGAGTTTAGACTCAAATTTCACCTAAAAAGGATTTGAATTGAATGAGATATGAGCATTACAAGATGTATGTTTCTGGTCTGCAAAATTTCTGCCCAGGTTGCACTAAAATGGCTATAACCATTTCTGTGGTTGGAATTTTTGAGTAAGGCCGGTAGCATTAGAAAGCTAACTTCAAGGCAATAAAGTTAGACTCAAATTTCACCTCATTTGGAGTTAAATGGACGGAGTTATGTCCATTTGAAGTCATGTTCTTTTCTATCTAATAGTAAAATTTCATGAGGAAGCTTGTTCATGTCGACACCTACTAAGCTAATGTTAATCGGTATCTAGGCAGTAGCAAAATTGCAAGATGAAGCTCATTTACGTCAACTAGTTTGTAGTATACATCAACTGGTTCATAAGAAGATGTCGACTGGTTTGCAACATACATCAACTGGTTTAGAAAGTAAATGTCAACCGGTTTATAGCATACATTAACCGGTTTATGCCACATGTCAACCAGTTCCTGTTGAATCTATAGATTTCAAACTGCAATGGCTCTTTGACCCTTTGACTTTATGGGACTTTACCATTATGCCCCCAAATAGCTATATTCTTCTAAGGGCCTATAGATACACATTGTATGCACATTGTGGGTATGCATGAGAGCTATAGAGAGACCTCCCATTGGGGATGGAAATTGTCTATCATTTTTTATAAAAATATCTTCTAGGAATCACCATTGAATCATTCATTTCATATCATTCATGTGATTCATCTTACAAACTTAGAGTTGAGCTTTCACTTGATTATTTCAATTGAAACTTTAAGTATGAGAGCTTTGATTTGTATATTTGTCTATTTGAGAGACATTCATTGTAAGCTTCATTATATATCCATTCTTGAGAGAAGAAGACCAAGAGGTTCTTTTGGCAAGGAAAGCTTGTTTAAGCTAATGTAAGGGTTCTCTTTCTCAACCCATAAAAGAAAGAAGGTGTCTCTCTAATGAGAGGATTTGGTATAGCTGTCCACCCATAAGAGTAAGCAATGGTTCCTTCTTAGCCGTCAAAAGAAGGAGAAGCGAGATAGCTTCAATACAAGGTCAGTTCTTCACCCGCAAGCAAGAACATGTAAAGGTTTGCTCTCCACCCGTAAGAAGGAGCCATAGTGGAATCCTTGAGAGGTTTTCTTAAGCCATGGACATAGGCCGAGCTTGTGCCGAACCATGTACATCGCGTGTCTTTTGGTTTATAATTTCTCTAACTCTTACTCTCTTTATTTCCCTAGCATTTTCCATTTCATAATATTAATGCTTTATTTATGAATACTATGAGATGGACATGTTAATTTATATATGAGGAGGATGGGATGAATGATTGAATTAAGTTGAATGAGTCATTGATTTTAGCTTAGACCATATGTTCTATATTTGATTCATATATAGCTAAAATGATATTGCATACCAAGTGTTTGACAAAATGCATATTCAACAGATCCTTCATCTTTCTAGTTTATATGTACACCAAGTGTTTGATAAATTTGTTATAAACTCTATGATAATATGTTTCATGACATTTGCACCTTGAATACTTATCACATCAATATTGTGCAAATGCTAATTCTAAATGATTAGTTGAATTGAATGCATTGAAGCTTAAAGGAATTCATTTATTTGAATCAATGATAATCACACTTAGTTGCATAACTAATTAGCATGATTCAATATACAAAATGAATTGGTCATTTGCTAAAGTAATATCCTCATGTGTAGCAAGCTCATTGTTTTACATCCTAAATTAAGTGATATCTACACTACAACTCACTAGAAAATCATTCATCATAATGAATCATATTTGGCTCTAAAGTATAGAGACAAATAAAAGGAGCTTCGAGAAGTTAAATCAAAAAAGTTTCATAGTTTGCCAATGACCCTATTCACCCCCCCTCTAGGGTCATTACTTGGGCAACCATATATTCTTGCCCCTACTGATTTTTTGGAATCCAAAATATACTAAAGTAATCAGCTCTTTCTCTCTCATTGATTGATTGAGAATTAAGTTAATTAATTCTTGGTGTGCCGTCAAGTACCAATGCTTAATCAATTAACTTAATCAATTCTTGGTGTGCCGTCAAGTACCAATGCTCAAAAGTTGTAATAATGTGTAGTGTGGCCTGATGTGTCTTATTTTACCACTCGCAAAACTACGATTCCTGGTAGGATAGTGCTATAAAGAAAGTTGTCGAACCCACAGAGAGATGAGATTTATATTTAGTTTTCAATTTAGTTTTATTGGTTTGCATGTATCTGGTTGAAAAATTCGTTAGTTGTCACAATCAGAAACGAACTAAAATTAAAGTAAAATATTAAACTAGAGTAAATTAGATAATCAGAGAGAGAAATCTTAGGGCTTTGACTTCACCACAATCATTATACTATGGTTAATTGTACCAACTTTGGGGCTTAAACAATTATGTTTTTTTAAATGAATTAAACTCAATAACATTTGTTTAATTCGGGTTTTAAAGAAAGATGTTTTACAAAATTCAGTTAATTATAACCTATCTGCGGTTATCGTGGACTATCCACCTACATACTCTAACTACTTTATCTACTTTACAAACAATCCACCTTTCCTAAACATAGACTATTAAAACATTCTTTTATAAAAAATATTGGAACACCATTATATGACCTCTATTCTCATGTCCGGCAGGGCTCTGCCAGATACCGTCCAATAAGATAGGTTGAGAATAGAAAACAAGTAATTATATCTAAGACAAAGTAATAATAGTTTGTAATCTATTAAAGCATGAAAACTAATTGAGTTGTCTCAATTACTCATAGTCATATAATCAAGGAAACATCATATATTAAAATAATCCCAGAGTTAAAACAATCAAACAATAATACTAGATTGGGTTACATCAATGCCCTAAGAGAGGAATTAGCTATTCATGACGATGTCAAATATCATCCGTGTTGGAGTTGTCTCCATCGTCACGGACGACACTTCTCTTCTCCGGATCTTCACTTTATAAGGTTGTGGAAACCTTAAAAGCCACCACTGTCAGCCTTCTGAATCACACCGTAAAAAGGATTTGGAATTTCGGACCTCTTCTATCAAGGCTTAAGCCTTGTTTTATAGAAGAAAATAAGGATTTGGTAGGCTTTTAGGTCTTGTGGCCCATATGAAATGAGATACGGCTTGAAAAGAGAACTTTCCCGTAACTTAAATCTGACATGTCATGGAAGGCTCGAGCTTTAGGAACAAAGGCTCGAGCTTTAAGGTTCGTGCTCAAGCTTCGGGAACAAGGCTCGAGCTTTTCTGGATAGATGCTCGAGCTTCAAGAATTAGTGCTTATCTTCACTTTGATACTTAGCCAAATTTCTTCAATTACTTTCCAAAGCGTCTTTTTCTTCAACACTTAGAATATTCTTGGGATTGAAATCTTTTACCATTGCTTGATCCAAGCTTCATGGGCTCGAGCACTAGGTACTAGGCTCAAGCATTTGGTTCTTAAAGCTCGAGCTTTAATGGATACTGGTCGTTCTTTGGGGTTAGGCACGAGGTCTGGGAGCTTGGAAATCAACTCTTCAAATTCTGACACCTTGTGCTCGAGCTTAAGGGTTAAGGCTCGAGCACCCTATGGTCAGGCTCGTGCACCATTTGTTCAAGCTAGCGGCTGAAGGTACAAGGCTCGAGTTTTAATGCCTTGATGATTTTTGTCTTCTTTGACTTGTAAGGCTTGAGCCTCATAACTTGGGCTCGAGCTTTAGACTCTGTATTCTTCTAAACTTCACCATTTAAGCCCTTGGCTTGCTCTATATGACCGGGAACGACTCTGTAAGCTTCGATATCATCATAGTCCCAGTTTTAACCATTTTTTTGGGGAAAGTACCTACAAACACACATTGAACATAAATCAATCTAAATATGGATAGAAGTACTAGTTTAGGCCTTAACATATATGTATTTAGGGGCTCAAATATACAATATTCAGCGCTTATCATACTCCCAAACTTACATATTGCTAGTCCCTTAGCAATACAGAACTAAAAAGCCATTTTCGTGGGAATCACGGTTACATTAACCTATGCAACAAGCCTTTAAACCCATAAGTTACCCCTTATGGACGAGTTATAGTCTCATGAGGGTTTCCAGTGAAGATACCCACAAACTTTTCAGATCAGTGTCTTAAATGCATAGTAAGCTCATTCAAGCCTATTTTTAAATCATATTATCCCTGCAACTCATTAATTAGTCAAATATAGCAAGTACAGCCAATCATGTAATCAGGAAAACATTCAACTTGTAATTTTAATTTAACAGCAATGGTCCCCATATATTAGTCTAATCATTTATTCAATAACCTTAATCTCCAAAACACTTTTTGAAAGTGACCCTACAATTCAATGTGTGGCTTACTATCCATACTTGCATTCATTCCTAGCTATTCCTCAATTCACAGGCAAATTTTTCAAATTTCAATTCCTAAGGCATTTATTGTTTTTTTTTTTTTTCAAGGTATAATTTTTTTTTCTTTTAAAAAATGATACTGTGCAATGTTCAGGTCTATTAAGCTTTCTAAATCACCCTTGTAATGAACTTTCAGCCAATGACTCCCAGACCAAATGATCTTAGGGCATTAAGTGATAAAACACCCCTCAGGACTTAATTGTTCAAGTAATCTAGGCAACCTAAACCCCTTATGTAACAAGCTTTCAGCCAACGACTCCCAGACCAGATGATCTTAGGGCATTAGGTGCCAAAACACACTCCAAAGGACTTCATTACTCAAGCAATCTAAGTACAGACCTAAATTTGATTCTTTTCTACTTCTTTTCTTTTTTCCTTTTCATTCACAGTGGTGAAGAATTTTTTCTTTTATTGCATACATACCAATCTTTTCTATTTCTTTCAACTTTTTGTTTCTTTTTTTATTTTTTATTTTTATACCTTGGTTATCAAAATCATCAAATCCATCCGCTCATCTCAGCTTAACTCAAAACAAAACAAGACTTCTAGTAGTTACCCCACATAATTCATGCAAGTGTAAATATGTGGAAAGTGTAGTATTCAAGAGATTAATTTCATTAAACAAGGATCATCCTAACAGAGTAGACCACAGGCTATCAACCAATTTCAAAATTTTCAAGAATCCCCTTTCACAATATTTTAGTATACAAACCATATCTAACGAACATCAGATTGCAACCGGAGTATATAACAATCAATTAACAGACTCAAACTTTTGCTCGTAACATTAAATATCATATCCTTGGTATCAGATTTGTTAAAAATTTCAAAAGCAGTCTTAATCTCAAATTACTTTACCCCCAAACTTATTTTGCATATTGTCCTTAATGCGTGAGAACAAAAGAGATATTAGAAAGATATTACCAAAAATGAAGACCAACAAAGATAGACGACACTAAAACGCAGAAGGTAAACATCACCCCCAAACTTAATCTGTAGCATCTGGCAAAATCAACCAACTAAAAACATATCAAAGTATCAAGTATAGGCAGTAATAAGAGAGAAATATCACAAGTAACTCAAATAGCAACACAAGGAAATAATAGTCAGAAAGCATGTATATATATATCAGCAAGATGAGTACAATGCTTTTTAAAATAATAGACTTAGGGCATATATACATCATAATGAAATAAATACATCAAAAGACTGCTCTAATCAACAAAAGAAACTAAAAAAAAGCCCTAGTTAGCTAATCTATCTGTGGTAGAGGTGAATCAGTAGAGGTCGAAGGGGCAGACGGGGTGTGGCGTAGAAGCTCCTCCAGAATGCTTTGCTGCGTAGTCAACATCTGTCTCAGTATCGTCTGGCCGTCTTGCGGCTCAGCCACTCTGGCCTGTAAAGCTCTAATCTTAGCCTGAGAAGAACTCTCAGGCTGGGCTGCATGAACTGGCCTCCTCCTCGGCGGGGCTTGGTTATCTGGGACATCCATCTCGTCCTCTGTAGCCTCATCAGCTCCTCTCCCAACAACAATTGCTACGTATCCCTCATCACCAAACTCTATTGTATCTCGACAATGTGCCAGCATATATGTTCGTACTTTCTTTCATTCCTTCATTCCAAATTTTGGAGATTCATCAAATGATTCCTCTTTTGGACTCACCACAAAACCCTGCAACTCTAATAGTTTGGTAATCATGTATGGAAAAGGTAACATATGGGTAGGAACAATTTTGTGTGGTCTAATTTCTGACCAAAACTCCAATAGCTGATAAAAAATCATTCTAGGGAACGAATACCAATGCTCAAACTGAATAGCATCCAGTGCCTAGAAAAAATCAGTATTCCTAATATTCTTATGTCTAAGAGGATGGACATTAGCAGAGATGATAGAATCTAGAATCCACAACCTCTTAGGAATTTTGGCCTTAGTAGTGCTACTACGTTTTCTCCTAGCAAACCTACCATCACACAACTTCTGAATCAGATTTTTTGCAATTGGCACCCTAGGAAAAGATGTAAAAATAGGATAGCTACGTCTTTCATCTAACACCTCAAGAAGCGTATGATAGCATTTTAGAGCTGCAACAATAGCATCAAGATTAATAACCAACTCATACCCATCTATCTTTGTCCTAAGTTCCCAAGGGTCATCCTCACTATAAACAAGATTGAGGTAAAACAAACGAACTAGACGAGGATAAGTAATTTGTACAACTGGGACCATGAGATGAAGAAGATGCCTGCAACTAAAGGATTTCTTGGCCCATCTAGTGCGAGGATCAGTGATGAATGCTTGATAATCAAAAGTTGTCTCATATAAAATTGGAATTTATTTCTAAGCACTAGGCATAACATCCTTAGTCACTCTAGCATGCTTAGAAGGAGCAGGACGAACCATCGCTAGCTTCAATAAATAGTATCATGCACTAAAGTCCCAAAAATCACCCAAAATCCCTAAAATCCTGCAATCTAGAAATTAATGCTCGAGCTTTAACGTCCAGACTCGAGCTTCAACCAATGCTCGAGCTTTAAGCTACAAAGCTTGAGCTTCACTTGCACTTCACCAAACAGATCTTCAGAAATCTGTTCACAAATCAATAAAAAAATGATTCAAACAACGAATCTAAGTTAATGATGTATAAATGTCTAAAGAATCATGCATCTAAGTAGTAACTCATTCTTTCCTCTCTAGATCTAGAAAATTATTTATTCATGAAAGAGATAATGGAAAGATGATGAAGAAGAACTTTACCTTTATGTATGGTTCCTACAAATCTTTGATGAGAAGATGAAGCTTCACTGGATATGAATATGGAGAGAATTTGGAAGGATTTTATAAGGGAGGTGTGTCCTTCATGTGCTAGGAGTCAGAGTACCCAGTTTCCTTCTTTTAAACTTTTAGATCCTAAGGCTCGAGTCTGAAGGAGTCGAGCTCGAGCCTGCCGACACAAATCCTTACAATTCACGATGATGGAAGGTTCGAGCTTAAGATACTGATGCTAGCCTTTAGTAGCTGATGCTCGAGCCCCAAAGGTTAGGCTCGAGCATTGAGACAAATTTATAGATTTTTCTCAATTTTTCAATTTTTATTTTCTTTTTCTATTTTTCCTAAACCCAAACTACCTTAAACCTAAAATTAACTTAAAATCGACCTAAAACCTAGAAAAGAAAATAATGAAATCAAAAACTAAAATAACGAAATAAAAATCAAAATAAATTATGGTACAACATACAAATACTACGTTTAACGTCGATAACTTGACAGCATGCTAAGTTTAATGTCGATAGCTCGACGAAAACCTAACCTCTCTAGTCCAAGTAAATAGGATCATGAAGTTCCACTAACTCCACTGTGCCTCCATTGTGCCTCTCTGCACACTACCCTCTATATAGGGCTTCAGTCTCTGTCCATTAACCTTAGACAATTGTCCAGTCTTGTAATCTTATATTTTAATTGTACCGTGAGGTGTAACAGAAATAACCATATATGGACCTTCCCAACGTGACTTCAGTTTACCAGAAAAAAGTTTCAATCATGTATTAAACAACCAAACTTTCTTCCCAGGCTCAAAAGTCTTACTCAAGATATGCTTGTCATGAAATGCCTTAGTCTTTGATTTATAAAACTTAGCACTCTCATAAGCATCATTACGCAATTCTTTAAGCTTTGTCAATTGAAGCTTCCTGTTAGATGCAACAAAATTCATATCAAAATTGAGCTTTTTTATGGCTCAGAAAGCTCTATGTTCTAATTCTACAGGAAGATGACACCCTTTACCATAGATGAGATGGTAAGGTGACATACCAATCAGAGTCTTATAAGCTGTTCAGTAAGCCCACAAAGCATTATTTAGTTTAAAAGACCAATCTTTACGATCTGGCTTAACCGTTTTCTCAAGAATTCTCTTAATTTCACGATTAGATAACTCAACTTGGCCACTTGTTTGGGGATGATAGGGAGAAGCAACTTTATGAGTGACAGAGTAATTTTGTACCAAAGTATGAAAATACATGTTACAGAAGTGAGCACATCCATCACTAATAATAGCTCGTGGCATACCAAACTGACTAAAAATGTTCATTTAAATGAACTCTATCACCACTGCGTGATCGGCGGTTTTAGTAGCCACTGCTTCAATCCATTTAGAAACATAATCAACTGCCATAAGAATATACTCATTTTATTTAACTGAACAAAAGGACCTATGAAATCAATACCCCAAACATCAAAAACCTCAATAATTATGATTGGAATTAAGGGCATCATATTTTGTCTAAAAATAAATCATAACTACTGACATCTAAAGTATGACCTACAGAACAAATACACATCTCAAAAAAGTGATGGCCAAAAGAAACAACATTGAAGAATTTTAGCTAAAGTTTTCTTTGCACTAAAATGACCTCCACAAGCTAAACTATGACAAAAGGTCAGTATACTATGAAATTCACTCTCAGGAACACCTCTACGAATGATTTGATCAGCACAATATTTGAAGAGCTAAGGATCTTCCCAATAGTATATCTTTATTTAAGAGAAGAATCGATATTTTTCCTGCTTTGACCAAGACAAAGGAATTTTGCCTATTGCGAGGTAATTCACAATATTAGAAAACCAAGGAAAATCCGAATGAAAAACCCCAAACGGTTGTTCATCCAGAAAGGAATCACAAATTGGAAGTGAAGTTGAGGTATTTGCAATCAGAATTCTAGAAAGATGGTCAGCTACCATATTATCTGATCCTTTCTTATCCCGGATTTCGTAATCAAACTCTTGAAGCAAGAGGATCAATTGAATCAAACGGGGTTTGGTTTCCTTTTTGGAAAGAAGATGTTTCAAAGCAGAATGATCAAAGTAGACTATGACTTTAGAACCTAACAGATATGATTTGAATTTGTCTAAAAGCAAAGAAAACTGCAAGTAACTCTTTTTCAGTACTGGTATAATTCAATTGTGCATCTGAAAGAGTTTTCCTAACATAGTAGATAACATGCAAAAACTTATCTACTCATTGTCCTAAGATAGCACCTATAGCATAATCAGATGCCTCACACATAATCTTAAATGGAAGAGCCCAATAAGGAGGATTCATGATAGTAGCTAAAGAAAGAAGAGAGCGAAACTTATGGAAAGCTTCTAGGCATGACTCATCAAAGACAAAAGGAACATCCTTTGCAAGAAGATTACAAAAAGGACGAGAAATTTTGCTGAAATCTTTAATGAATCATCGATAAAACCTAGCGTGCCCAAGAAATGATTGCACTCCCCTTACGAAGGTAGGAGGAGGCAATTTAGAAATCAAATCTACTTTAGCTCTATCAACTTCAATACCTCTCTTTGAAATAATATGTCCTAAAACGATCCCTTTTTGATCTATAAAATGGCTCTTCTCCCAACTAATAATAAGATTGGTTTCTCTACAACGCTTAAGCACTAGGGACAAATTTTAGAGATAGTTCTCGAATGTGGATCCAAAAACTGAGAAGTCATCTATAAAGACTTCGAGAAACTTTTCAACCATATCCAAAGAGATAGACATCATACACCTCTAGAATGTTGCTGGCACATTGCACAATACAAAAGGCATCCATCTATATGCAAATATACCAAATGGACAAGTGAAAGTAGTTTTCTCTTGATCCTTAGGATTAATGGCCATTTGATTATAACCTAAATATCCATCTAAAAAGCAATAATAGTTCTTACCAGCCAATCTTTCTAGAATCTGATCAATGAATGGAAGTGGAAAATGATCTTTTCTAGTAGCAGAGTTGAGTTTCCGGTAATCAATACACACACCCCATCCAGTGGTGGTACGCTGTGGAACTAATTCTCCCTCAGAATTCTCAACCACTATAATACCTGTCTTTTTAGGTACTACCTGAGTAGGACTCACCCACTTGCTATCTGAGATGGGGTAGATTACTCCTGCATCTAGCAACTTCACAACTTCCTTCAAAACCACCTCCTTCATATTAGGATTCAATCTTCGTTGGAGCTCCCGATATATTCGGGAATCCTCCTCTAAATAAATCTGATGTATGCAAATTGTGGGACTAATTCCTTTTAAATCAGCCACACTCCACCTAATAGCCTTTTTATTTTGCTCAAGAACTTTTAAGAGACTACTTTCTTGGGAACTTGTAAGATTGGAAGCAATAATTACTGGGAGGGTATCATTTAAACCCAAGAAAGCATACTTGAGCTTGTCCGGAAGTGGCTTAAGCTCAAGCTTAGGTGGAGACTCTAAGGAAGGAATAGGCGGAATACTAGAAAGTGATGGAAGAGGCTGTAGTCTAGATTTTCATGAAGGAAAATTTGTGATAGGAGTGGAATTGAGCAAAGAATTCACTTTAGCTATTGAGGATTCAATATCGAAGTCTTCATAATTAAAGTGACTCAAACAAGCTTCTAAAAGATCCTTGGATAAAATAGTTGGGAGTGATTCCTCAACCAACTCATCAATAACATCAAGGAAAAAGCATTCACTATCATCGTGGGGATGATGAATATCATTGAAGATGTTTAGCTTTACTTTCATATTTCCAAAAGATAAATCCATGGCTCCAATCCTACATTTAATGCAAGCATTCGTTGTGGCTAGAAAAGGACGCCCAAGAATAACTAGAATATACGTTTTGAAATTGTGAACTGGTTCTATATCAAGCACTAAGAAATCAACTGGAAAGAAGAACTTGTCCACTTTTATGAGTGCATCTTCAACAATACCTCGTAATTGTCTGACAGAACGGTCAGGAAGTTGTAGAATAACCGACGTATGTTTTAACTCACCCAAACCTAACTTCTCATACACCGAGTAAGGAATAAGATTAACATTTGCTCAAAGATCAAGAAGTGCTCGTTCTATCACATTGTTTCCAATTATGCAAGAAATTGTAGGAACATCAGGATCTTTAACCTTAAGAGGAGTGTTATACTTAAGAATAGCACTGACTTGCTCAGTGATACAAATTTTCTTAGGAACTTGGCTTTTAGATTTTCTCTTAAGAGTGTACAAGTCTTTTAAAAATTTGGAGTAGGCGGTAATTTGCTTTATAGCATCAAGCAAAGGAAGATTGATTTTGACCTGTTTAAAGACCTCCATCATATCCTAAATTTTCTCCCCTTGTTTACCAAAGTGGGAGGGTTCCTTGAGACATTTAGGATAAGGCACTTTTGGCTTATAAGCTGTCTTAGGATTAGGAGCAGATGAAGAAGTGACTCCACCTTCAACTCCTATGATGGATTGTGGAATAAAACTCGAGAAAACATCCTTGGGATGTAGATTATGGATGATAGGAACAATGGGAATCCTAAGCCTTTCTTTTTCTTCCTGTCCTTTCTCAACTTGATTGTTAACCGCTTTACCACTCCTCAATGTAGTGATAGCCTAAACTTGCTCATGATGAATACCCGAGGAATTGGTTTCATTAATCATGTAAGCTTGCCCTTTTGGGTTTGTTATTGACTGACTAGGCAACTTTCCATCCTCTTTTCGAGATAGAGTACTTGCTATTTGCCTAACTTGTGCCTCTAGCTTTGCTATGGCTTGAGAATGAGAATTAAGAAGTTAGGTATTAGATTTAAGATTAACAAGAACATTAAATACTTGTTCCTCAACAAGAACATTGAATACTTGCGCACACAAGCATTCATTTGTAGGGTACATGCTTTGTTGATTATTGAATTGGTTATATCCTAATTGAGCTAGTAGTGCATTGAAAGCTTTCATTCTTGATAAATGTGGATAACAACCCCTTTTCACTAAGTAGCCAGGATTCTAGCCTCATCAAGCACTGAACTTCTTGCACTGAAAGGTGGAGGGCCCAAACTCTAGGTTAATAATTGAATATAAAAAAAAAAAAAAAGAAGAGCAAAAGCAAAAACAATAAAAAGTGAGGACTTCTCCTAAATGGAGAGAAGTAGGAAATGATTAGATGGAGGTTGTCTTAATTTGTAGCCTAGTTGATTTGAGCTTGTTAGTCCGTAGGGGTGTTTGAACGCCTAATGCTCTAAAGCCGTCTAGTTTGGGAGTCATTGACCTAACGCTCGACCTCATGAATCGCTAGAAAGCTTAATAGATCAACACATTGCACCATGCTTCCATCTTTGATCCTAAAAATAAAAAATAAAAAAAAAATCGAGTGAAAAAAATAAGCGAACCTAGGACAATAAAACTTTAATAAAAGGTTCACTTTTTGTCTTGATGATCGGTACTAGATTTGCGTGCTAGTTTGAGGGTAAGGATGTGATTAATTTTCTAGTTGGCTTAGATAGCATCATATTTGATGCCGGTCCACTCAAAAAGGATTCTAGAGTTGTTTTGATTTGCATAATCATTTTCTTGATGTGTGGAGGACCATACTTGCTTGCTTGATGTTGAGATTTTGGGAGATTGCTTAGAAATGTTTGAAACATTGCATACTTGAGGTAGTTTTCTCCTAATGCTTGTTTCCAATATTGATATCTCTTTTGTGAGAATGAACTTAATGTTTATGGGTATCATTTCTGGAAACCCTTACGAGACTTCACTCATTCACTAGGGGTAACCTAGGGGTTTAAAAGGCTTGTTGCATGTACTAAGTTTAATCGTGTTCCCTACGAAAGTGGCGTTATCCATTTATTGCTTTCTAGTTATAGTTGTTTAGTTGTTCATTTCATTTCTTTACTTCGTAGTTCATTGCTAGGGACTAGCAATATTTAAGTTTGGGGGTGTGATGAGCACTGAAAAGTGCGTATTTAAACCCCTTAAGCTTAGGCATTCTAGTACCCTTGTCTATCTTACTTTACTGTTTTAGATTAATTTCGTATTATTTCCATTCTCAGGCACTTATCCTGAAAATAAGCTAACTCAGCCAAATAAGAGCAGAAATGAAGCAATTCTGGGATGAATCAAAGAAAGGAGCCAAGTGGAAGCAAAAGGAAGAAAAAGGTGGAAATCAACATCTTCGATCAATCTCAGATCAAGGTTCGATCAATCCAATATGATCGATCTCAACACTTCAAGATGGATCAGAGCCATGATGACATTTTCAGGGATCTCAAAAGTTCGATCGATCCAACATCATTGTTCGATCAATCGAACTACCTTGTCCTTATCCAAATGATTGATCTTATCTAGTTGTACCACCTTACCAACCACTTTTGTCCTTTTCCCAAAAATATCTTCAAAATATCTCAAATTTGTTTTTATCCAAAAAGCGCCGCCATTAAGGATCGATCCAACTTTAGTTCGATAGATCTCAGCCATGTTCAATCGATCCAAGTCCAAGGTTCGATCGATCGAACTTCCTCCAGTGCGAAAAAGTTAAATTTCCAGCTCATTGAAAGTTGTCCTTTATCCAATCATTGGGGAATATTTTGTGCACAACCCCAACTCATTTTGTGTGTCATTTGACCTACCTATATAAGGATAAGGATTCCTTTTTACACAAGAACATATCATATCACATCGTATCATCTCATACCTTGTAAGAACTCTTGGAGAGCAAGCTTGGAGGAGGTGGAGGCTAGAGACACCATTGGAGACTTTTCATCAACCAAGGAACACATCTCTACCATGGAGTTAGCCCTTGAGGGTTGGAGAAACACTACCATGAGTGGCTAGATATCCTCTTGGGGTTAGAGTTAGCCCTAAGTATGCTTTCTACATCTTGATTTTGTGTATTATTGAGGGATTAGTGTTGTAATTCATGTTTTGGCACTTATATATATATAGATCTTATTTATTCAATGATTTATGTGGTTTAATGCTTCCAATTGATCATTTCATTCTATCCATATGTCTATGTATGCTAGAATAGATGTTCATGTGTTTGTCTCTATTTCTTGTGTTACTGATGCATGTCTATGTGCATTGATGCCATAGATTTAGAGATTGTCAAAATATAGTGCTTAATGGAATGCTCTTGTAATTTTCTAGATGGTTCATGCTCATTTCTTGATAGATTGTGCCTCTCCTTTAGCTTAATTAGTTTAATTTCATGTCATTAGCTTAGTTGTAGTGTAGTGGTAGCATAGTTGTTAGATGGGAGGACCATCCATGCTTGTTGTTTAATGTTCCATACTTTTGAATGCAAGTAGCATATGTCTCTAACCTTGCGGTGTATTTGGCTTGTGAGCTTAATGAAAGGATTAATGACTTGCTTGATATATTGTGCTTTTCACATGTTATTTAGACAATATATACTTAATTACTAGATATATTATGCTTTTCACATGTTGATTAGACAATTTATGCTTAATTAGTCACTCATGCTAATTGAATCAACCAAACACACACACACATCAATATTGCAACACACATTTCCCTCTTTAGTCACTTGTTAAGGGTGTAGAAAAACATTGTTTAGTGGTGACCTCTAAACCCCAAGAACTCTTTCCCTCTTACTTACTCCTTATTGCATTCAATTATTTAGTTTAATTTGCTCTTTAGTTTAATCAACCAACCAACTATTTGTTTGATCACTCGACCTACTAATCCTAATAGTGATTCCACAAGCTATTACGACTCCAATCCCTTGGGACGATCCCTACTCAATCTTGCTACGTTAGTAATAGTGGTGATAGTGGTTTCATAAATTTAAACTTGACCTAAAAGGCTTTTCTTGAACCGCACATTCATTACATTATTTTGGCGTATATCAAGCGGCCTCGTAAAATTTTGGCGCCATTGCCGGGGATTAGGCAATGTCGTATTTGTGGAATTCATTAGGAATTAGTATTCTTTTGATCGTGTCTTTACTTTGTTTTTATTTTTCTTTTTGTTACTTATTGTGTTTGTTCATCTTTGACAAGGAGCATTGAGATAGGAGGCAAACAAAGGAGCATCTAAGCAAAGAAGCTAAGAAAGCAAGGAAAAATGCTAAAAAATTTAAAAATTGCTAAGCTAAGCTATAAATTTGGAGTTAAAGTGCTATAGGACCTTTGTGAGCTTTTTCTTACTCAATCCCTTAGTTAAATCGTCAGCCCGCGTGGAGGCTTGTTTTTAACTTCCATCTGCATCCAACACTTAGAAAAAATTTCGACCTGCATCCACCTGCATCCAAATCACCTCTCTATGCCATCGTTCTAACTAATTCTCAGATCGATCAGAAGACCTTAGATCGATCCAACTTCAAAGTTTGATCGTTCTTGAGATTCAACACTTCGAAAATTTTGAGAAATTTGGAGTTGAAGTGCTATAGGACCTTTGTGAGCTTTTTCTTACTCAATCCCTTAGTTAAATCGTCGGCCTGCGTGGAGGCTTGTTTTTAACTTCCATCTGCATCCAACACTTAGAAAATTTTTCGACCTGCATCCACTTGCATCCAAATCACCTATCTGTCCCATCATTCAAACTAATTCTCAAATCGATCAGAAGACCTTAGATCGATCCAACTTCAAAGTTCGATCGTTTTTGAGATTCAACACTTAGAAAATTTTGAGCCTGCATCAACCTGCATATTTCAGCTCTCTGTCTCATCGATCGAAAACATTTTAAGATCGATCTAAAGTTTTTCGATCGATCCAACTCATCATTCGATCGATCTACAAGTTTCAACACTTAGCCAAATTTTTGAACCAAAAACCTGCATATTTTTGCTCTCTGTCTGATCGATCGAACATTTTGTTTAGATCGATCTTAGTTCTTCAATTCTCTATTTTGACTTTGGTTTGACTTCATTTGACTTTTTAATTTTCAAAAAATTCAAAAATATTTTTATTTTATTTTCTTTTCCAAAAAAATAAAAATAAAAATATATAAAAAAATTCCAAAAAAGATTTTATTTTTCAAAAAAATCCAAAAATATTTTCTATTTTTCAATTTTAATTTTTAATTTTAGTTTTAATTTTTCAAAAATTTTAAAAATTCCAAAAACACTTTGAAGAGAGATCATCAAAGTTCAATCAATCTGACATCTCAGTTCGATCAATCGAACTAATCGGGAAAAGTTTTTAAAAATAGACCTGGAGGGTCTCAAGATCGATTCATTAGATCGATCCAACCCTCCAAACCCTTGTCCCTCATTCCCGTCACCACTGCACTCACCCATTTTCATCATCTTCTCCAGTGAATATCCGACGAGATCCAAACGTTGATTCTCTCTCTCTCCTCTCGGATTTTCATCTCCTTCTTCTTCTTATCTTCTCTCGCAACTTGAGGTAAGATCCGAGCCATATCTCATGATTTCAAGCTTCCATTTGTTCAATACATGTTTTAAATGTTGAATCCATGATATTTTATTGATGAAATCCTCCATTGATGGAGCTCAAAGCATGTTTGTATATATGTGTATATATATGTATATATGGTTATATATTTTTGAGTTTTGATTCGATTTGTGGGAGTATGGGCCGTGCTATGTGAGTAGGATTGATGATTTGATGAGTTAATGGGCCCATAACCTTGTTCGTTTGGCCCCCGTGCCATCCACGTCACAGATTTGTGACCTTTCAATTTTCATCTTCGCACAGTTCGATCGATCGAACTTCTATCTCAGATCGATCTTGAGAGATCGATCGAACTCAGTTTTTCAAATTTCTCAGATCGATCGAAGTTTTGAGATCGATCTCAAACCTTTTTATGATCAATCGAACTTCACAGATCTTATATACACACTTTCTCAGACCTTTTTATGATAGATCGAACTTCACAGATCTCATACACACACTTCATTCATTATGTATTATGTTCATTCTATCTCATTCATACCCAATGCCTGTGATATTCCACATTGGATGCATTTCATACTTATATTGTTTAGCATGCTTCATATCCTGTCACTTACATAGATTCATGTCATCTATATGATTTGTCTATCTTATTTGACATGCATGTTTCTATTTTATGCTTTCAATTCTTTATTCTGGCATTAACTTCCCTTGCAAGTTTTTTTTAAAAATTATTTTTCAGGCTATGACTAAGCGTAAGACTGTTACCAAAAGGCAACAAGGGCCTCAGAGACATATCCAACCCAGGATAGAGGAGCCAGCAGAGCCCTCTTATGCACAGGAGGAGCCATTACAGCCTACTCCACCTCAGTCACCTGCTCATGAGGCTGAGGATGATCATATTCCATCCACTTTTGCAGCTCATCCTGCGTTTACACCATTACCATCTCCATCACATGCTGGAGCTGAGCATTCACCATTACCATCTCCACCACACCAGCCAGCTCAGCCAGCTCGAGAGCGTGATAGGCCTACGCCTAGATATGCGCATATGACAGTGGATCATGAGTCAGTGTTCAACATAGATTTCTTCTCCAGATTGGTGCTGACCCGATCAGCTTACCATGATATTATCCAGAGGGGCTTTGCAACTATTCTTGCCCCCTGTCTACCTGCGGCTGGTACGGATGTTCTTCCAGAACCTCCGATCGTCCCCGCGCACCACAGCAGAGCTTGTCACTACTATAGATGGCCATCAGATTACTATTACTGTGGACTCACTAGCCCGATCATGCCATTGTCCACACCTATGCCCTCCGGAGCTACAGGAGCTATATCCGAGGCTATACAGGCCTTCTTATACCGACATGGCAGTATTTCTTACAAGTCACCATGCCGATGGCGAGACTTTCGCCACCCGCACTTTTCTTCCAGATGACCTATGGTCCTTTGATTCAGTTCTCTTTCGGAACATATACACGGCCAGGCACAAGATTCAGCGGTGAGAAGACTATCTGACAGCCCTTTACGCATTTTATACAGGCCATTGGGTATCTATCCCCACGCTCATCTGGAGCGTGGTGAGGAAGCTCTTCGACGAGTATATCAGTAAGGAGAAGCCCGGAAGGGCTAAGTCTCTGATCGACGGATCGATTACAATTATAAATCAACCCATTTTGCAATAACACAAATCATTGTAAAATAGGGCTATTGGTTGGGTAAGACGAACCACTGGGATTGCTAGTTTATGGCAACCAACGTTGTTTAAAAATCACTTTTAGTTTGATGAAAGGGGTATAGAGTTTTGGTTTGGTTTGTCACTAGAATTAGGAATTAAAATTGCATAAAACAGTAATGTGCTAGGAAATAAAGAGGTAAAGATACTAAAGTAAAGAGAACTAGGGAAGTGAATCCACACCAACCCTTTACACATGCTAGATATATGATTAATTTGGGGAAATAACATTTATATGTGACCATGATATGTACCAACACATGGTTGCTACAATATCCTCAAGAAATTCATTAAATCACAAGGCAAGAATAACCTATCAAAGCTTCACATGCTTGGACTACCTAAACTAGGGTGTAACCTAAGACATGCTCACTAAGCTAGAGATTATCAAGCCCTCAATTAAATGATAAAAGCACATGGAGTCAAGAGACAAGATTAACCCATCAAAAGGAAACCCTAAGCTATGGATTAACAAATTTCTCATAAACCATGCCATTAAAACCATTTCATAATCTCATTTCCATTGTCACTATAAGAATGCTAGCCATACAACCATGAGAACAAATAGTCTAAGACAAGATAATTGATTCAACATGATCATTTATAAGAAATAATATTCATTATACAAAATGCTCTAGATTATAAAACTTAGCACATACATACATTACATTCCCCAAAATAAATCAAAATTAAAGCTTGCTTACAAGGATGCAATGAAGGAAGGATATAGTTACCTATAGGGAGTTAGTTACCTATAGGAGCAATGGAGGAAGGATAAGAGATGAGGAGGCCCTCCATTTTCGCACCTAGAGACCCCCAATACACACAGACCCTCTAACCTTCAATATTTCTCTCTCTAACCTTACAAAAAATGAGATATGTCTATCATACATGCCTTCCTCTCTTTTCTAGCCAAAAACCAACTTCTATCCACTCCATCACGAGCTCCAACCACCTAGAAGCAATAAGGACCACAAAAAATGCATAGGGGACCAAATATAGCAAGAAATCCGGAGCAGGTGGGCTACTCTCTACAAATTGGCGGGCACCCGCGGGTGCATGAGCTCGCTGCCCATTTTGGCGGGCGCCCGTGGGTTTCTCGCGAGCGCCCGCGGATGTTTCTCAGCTCTGCGCACCTTCCCTACTCCAAACTCCAAATAATGAACCGTTTGATGATTTGGAAAGATAACTCGAAGATCTAAGTACATTATGTTTTAATAGAAGTCCAATTCTCAAGTTTGGTGGGTCGAAAATGAAAAGCAAAGTCGAACTTCACTGCTGCCAGGCTGTTCTGCGCACCTTTGGTAAAAATGTCATAACTCTCTGCTCCGAACTCCAAATGAAGAACCGTTTAATGATTTGAAAAGATTATTCATGGCTCTAAGTATACCATGTTTTAGTGGGAGTCTAATTCTCAAGTTTGGTAGGTAAAAAATGAATAACAAAGTTGAACTTCACTGCTGCCAGGTTGCGTTTGGCTTGGTCCGCTTTGGTAGGCATCCTCCTTAGTGCTTTTTGCAGGGAAAACATGAGATTGCTTGGCCAAAGTGAAGGTCCCAGGCAACGGCATGCTTTGATTCTTCCAACACTCAACAAAGCAACGCTCTTAACTATCTTTGGGGCACCAACTTGAAAATGATTAAAAACACACAAATGAAGCTAATATGTATAATATGATCAACGAATGAACTTAACTATTACAAATAAGGGCGCTTGAATATGCAATATTCGGCGTTTATCACACCCCCAAACTTACATTTTGCTAATCCCATAACAAAACTAGAATGAAAATACTTAATGAAATGACAACAACTCTCCTCTTTCATGGGAGAGACGGTTGCATTTAACATATGCAACAAGCCTTTTAAACCCCTAGGCATCCTTAGACAAGTGAAGTCTCATGAGAGTTTAATAGGAATGTTACCCACAAACATCAAACATGGTGCATGAAGATGCACAAAGCTCATTTGCAAACTTGGAACATAGAGAACATTGGAGATGGAATCATTATGAAGACTACCTTGTGTATATGAAGCATTGATAGAACAAAATGGCTAATCATCTTTTAATTCTCAAGTATCAACATCATAGTCTATATAAATATTTTAATTGTCATATCTATAATAGAAATTATCTCAAGCTTCATTGAAAGTGAACCGGATTCCCAATATGCAACTTTTACCCTCTTGTTCCAATTTCAATAACACAAGTTTTCAATTCATTGAATTTCCTTTTAAATGAGGTCTCTAAGGTATGATTTTATTCAAAACACAACTTTTGTTGCTTTTTTTTTATAAAAATACATATTATGGTCATGCAATGCCGAAGTCCCTTAAGCTTTCTAACCGACCCCTATAGCAAGTGTTAGGCCAGCAACTCCCAAACCAGATGGCTTTAGGGTGCTAAGTGTAAAGACACTCCAATGGCTTAATAACTCGAGTCAGCAAGGCTACGAACTTAAACTGGTCATTATCATTATTCAACTTCATATATATATATTTAAATTTCAACATGCCAAAGGTATCTATTCATTAGGGTCATCAATTCAAATCAACTGAGCCAAGGTCAAGGTCAATCAAGCTGCATGCCTCACAATTAAGTTTCCGGTGTGCATATGTGAAGTGTGAAGCATAAAAGAGAGTGATACTCAAAGATAATCTAATTGAAACATTTATACAACCATTTGGAGCCCACATACTCATTTCAGTTTTTCCTCATTTCATAACTATCCTTTACCTCTATACACAAGGTATTCAACATATGTTTCAATCTTCAACAAATTTCAAAATTCTAAAATCATTGCTTCCATTTTTTTTTTAAAATTTCAGTTTTATACAAATCTATTTGAACAAAATAACAAATGCAAACACTCTACAATACACAATACCATACACTATACCCCCAAACTTGAATGGCACATTGTCCTCAATGTGTCAAGATAAAGATGCATAAATAAAGAGCATAAGGGGGTAAAAGGAACAATAATACCAAGTGATTGAGGCAATTCCGGCATTGTGGCCGCATGCAATCCCGTGAAGAGATGCCAAGATGATCTTCCCCCAAACTTGGACATAAGAACCTATCAAAATAACATTAAAGCACACAAGTATAGAAGCATAGGCACACAAAAACAAACTGAAAATGGGCAAAGGAAACTAAACTATGCATATCCATAAGTTCATGAAATCAAATAAAAAAATGTCTAGTAAAATCAAAACATCTAAAAATTAAAATGAAATAAGATAAAATCTAAAATAAAATCTAACTACGAATCTCAAAGTAGGTTTTACCCTATAACAAGTCTCTATAGAGAGTTATGCTTCCCCAAATAAGAAAGTTCTTTTAAAAGTGGAGGAAAAAAAGCTTGAAGATAAGATTTGAAAAGAGGTAACGGAAAGACCTCAACCCACTCTTCATCCTCAATGAAGAACTTTGGACTATGGGGCTGCTTTGGATTATAGGAAGGTGGATTAAGTGAGGGCACATTAAGCAAAGACTTGTGAAGGGTCATATTTAGTGCGGGAATTTTCAGAAAAATATCCTTCACACTTTCAACATCCTCCTTACATTTATCCGGTGGATCGGGCTCAACAGTTTGTGATAACTCAAGAGAGGGAATAGGAGGAGATGTAAGATCCCAAGAAAAAGATACATTTGATGTTGCCCAAGGAAGAAAGTGAATGGGGGAAGGAATATCAAGTAAAGAATTTACCTCCCAAATAGAATTGTCAACATCAAAATCGTCACAATTGAAATGAGCCAAGCAAGTTTTTAGAGGATCCTCCATTGAAGGAGGTGTATCATGCGAAGGATTCTTTAGGGGCTATTTTGAATTTTTAAAGGAGACAATCTCTTCATCATTATTTTCCTCATTTTGAACCACAAATTCTTCAATTTTTTGTGTGGCAACAATTTGATCTTCAACCACAATTTATTCATTTTCACATGTGGTAACCATTTGATCATTCTCATGATGAAAGTTACTAGGAGTAATCTCATCATTCATAGAATTTTCTTTTGGATTGGCCACAATTTCAATGGGAAATTCTTCTTCCTTTTCATGATTTAGAGCATTAACCATTTGTTGAATTTGAGTAATTTGGTCATCTAACTCAACTCTAGATTGGGAATGAGAATAGGTGGTGGATTGCATGCTAACAGTGTCATCCAACATTTGATTGTTGGAATCCATCATTTGCTTGTTGATAGACTCTATCATTTGTTTGTTGGCAGCAATGAACTCATGCAATTGAGATGGTGGAAAAAGAGAAGAGGGCTGGAAATAATGATCATTGGGTTGAAAATTGGCGTGAAAATGTTGCCCATGAGATTGTGGGGCTGAATTTTCGATGTCATGCCACAAGAAGTTTTGATAATCTCCCCAACCCGAGTCATAACCATTGAAATATGGATCATTACCCAGTTCAAAGAAATTTTCAGTTGGTTGCTCTAGATAAAAATCTGAGAATTGTCCCGGTGGAGGACAATCTCTTGTATGATGTGTATGACTAGAGCAATATGCACAAAACTCATGTGATGTGTAAAACTGAGTTGGAAGATAATTACCCTCCATTTAGGACTAATTCAGCCACTCGTTTAGATACATTAAGATAAATTCACACAAAATATATACAACACAGACAAGATACACAACAACCCTTCACCAAAACATCCACATGCAATGATCCCTTTCTCCTCATTATTAATAAGACAGAAAATATATGGCTACGACAAAGACCGTTGCTTTATAAAACAGTAAAATAGGAATAGCCTCGACAATGGCTTCACAAGCTAAATAACACTAAGTTAAACACATGCAAGATATTCACAATTTGTGAGACTAGAACCTTGAAAAACTTACCGGGAGTCCTCTAGACTTACGATTTTCTCAATTTTCTCTCGGCAAGCCTTGAGTACCTAGAATCTCACTAAAACACTTAGAACACAACAATAATCAAAACCGAATAAGAAAATATCCACAAAACACAATATCCACAATCAAACCAAAGGTAATTTTTAAAACTTCGGTCACAAAACCATTTGCAATCCCTGGCAACGACGCCAAAAATTGATCGACAGATCGATTACAATTATAAATCAACCCATTTTGCAATAGCACAAATCATTGTAAAATAGGGCTATTGGTCGGGTAAGTCGAACCACTGGGATTGCTAGTTTATGGCAACCAAGGTTGTTTAAAAATCACTTTTACTTTGATGAAAGGGTTATAGAGTTTTGGTTTGGTTTGTCACTAGAATTAGGAATTAAAATTGCATAAAACAGTAATGTGCTAGGAAATAAAAAGGCAAAGATACTAAAGTAAAGAGGACTAGGGAAGTAAATCCACACCAACCCTTTACACATGCTAGATATATGATTAATTTGGGGAAATAACATTTATATGTGACCATGATATGTAGCAACACATGGTTGCTACAATATCCTCAAGAAATTCATTAAATCACAAGGCAAGAATAACCTATCAAAGCTTCACATGCTTGGACTACCTAAACTAGGGTGTAGCCTAAGACATGCTCACTAAGCTAGAGATTATCAAGCCCTCAATTAAATGATAAAAGCACATGGAGTCAAGAGACAAGATTAACCCTTCAAAAGGAAAACCTAAGCTATAGATTAACAAATTTCTCATAAACCATGCCATTAAAACCATTTCATAATCTCATTTCCATTATCACTATGAGAATGCTAGCCATACAACCATGAGAACAAATAATATAAGATAAGATAATTGATTCAACATGATCATTTATAAGAAATAATATTCATTACACAAAATGCTCTAGATTATGAAACTTAGCCCATACATACATTACATTCCCCAAAATAAATCAAAATTAAAGCATGCTTACAAGGATGAGCATCATCACCTCCCTAGATAGGGAGTTAGTTATCCATAGGAGCAATGGAGGACGGAGAAGAGATGAGGAGGCCCTCCATTTTCGCACCTAGAGACCCCCAATACACACAAACCCTCTAACTTTCAATATTTCTCTCTCTAACCTTACAAAAAATGAGATATGTCTATCATACATGCCTTCCTCTCTTTTCTAGCCAAAAACCAACTTCTATCCACTCCATCACGAGATCCAACCACCTAGAAGCAATAAGGACCACAAAAATGCATAGGGGACCAAATGCAGCAAGAAATCCGGAGCAGGTGGGCTGCTCTCCGTAAATTGACGGGCGCCCGCGGGCGCACGGCGGGCTGCCCGCGGGCGCACGAGCTCGCTGCCCATTTTGGCGGGCGCCCGCGAGTTTCTCGCGGGCGCCCGCGGATGTTTCTCAGCTCTGCGTACCTTTGGTAAAAAGGCCATAACTCCATGCTCCGAACTCCAAATGATGAACCGTTTAATGATTTGGGAAGATAACTCAAAGCTCTAAGTACGTTATGTTTTAATAGAAGTCCAATTCTCAAGTTTGTTGGGTCAAAAATGAAGAGTAAAGTCAAACTTCACTGCTGCCAGGCTGTTCTGCACACCTTTGCTAAAAATGCCATAACTCAAGAAAAATAAATTGCCTCCACGCGGGCCGATGATTTATCTAAGAATTTAAAACTTGCCACCACGCAGGCCGATGATTTAATTAGAGAGAGGGTTAGAAAAGCTCACAAAAGGTCCTTAAGCTACTTCAATTTATTTTCAATTTTTCTTTGTCTTACTTTGCTTTGCAAATTTCTTTTTTTTTTTTTTTATAGCTTTTTATGTTTTTGTTTTGCTTAGCTTAGCTTGCTCCCTTACTTTAGAATCCTTCTGCATCACTTCCTTTGCTCAATACACTTAGCCATTAAGAACAAACACAATAAGTAACCAAAATGAAATAAAATAAAGACAAGATCAAAAGAGTACTAATTCCTAATTGGTTCCAAAATACAGCGCTACCAAATCCCCGGCAACGGCGCTAAAACTTGGTGTGCCGTTAAGTACCAATGCTCAAAAGTGGTAATAATGTGTAATGTGGCCAAGTTTAAATTTATAGAATGCCACTACCATTACTAACTATTAATGTAGCTAGAGTAAGTAGGGATTGTCCTAAGGGACAGGAAGCATATTTTCGGAATCAATATTGGATTAGTAGGTCGAATGATCAAAAGAGAGTTTGTGATTAAATTATACTACAATTTAAACTAAATAAATGCAATGTAAACCAACTAAAACAATATGAGGTATAGAGAATATGAGAGAAGAGTCTTGGGTCATAGAGTTCACCACTAAGCATTACCTTCTTAGACATTCAATCTTTGATGGATTTGGGGATTATATGTTGTAAATGAAAGTGTATGCCATTAATTGCAAAATCAAGCATGGATGGCCAAGTGAGCATACATTGTATAGTTAATCTAGTGAATAGCACAACATATCAAATTAAGACATTAATCCTTCCATAAGTCCACAATTAATGCACACTACTTAAATTAGAGAAATATACCACTTGCATTCATCAGCATGGAACATCAAATAACAAGAATGGATTGTCCACCTATCTAAGAAAGTAAGGCAATTACCTTACAACTAAGCTAGTGACATGAAAATTAAACTTATTAAACTAAAGATGTGGCACAATCTATCAAGAAATAAGTATGAACCATCAAATAAACCACAAGAGTAATCCATTTAAGCACCATGCCTTGACCATCACTAGATTCATAGTATCAACACACATAGACATGCATCAATGTCACAAAATCTAGAGATAAACACATGAACATTCATTCTGGCATACATAGACATATGGGTAGAATTAAATAATTGATTGGAAGTATTAAAGTAGACAAATCATTGTAGAAATATGATTCATATATATAAGATGTCAAGACAAGAATTATAACACAAATCCCCATTAATTACAAACATCAAAGTCTAGGAGGCATGTTTAGGGCTATCTCTAGCCCCAAAAGAATGGTTTAGCTACTCATTGATGTTGTCATCCAACCCTCAAGGGCTATCTCCGTGGTATAATTCATCATCCTCCTCTTGTGTTCTTGGTAGAAACCCTACATGAGTGAAAGAACTTTCCCAAATTGTATGTTTCTCTCTCTAATCTCTAACCAAGTCTCTCTTTCTAACCAACCTCTTTTTTCTCAAAAAATAGCCAAAATCCTAATATAAGTAGCTCAAATGTCACACCCAATGGTCAGACCTTGTGCAATAGGACCTCCAAATGATTGCACCAGGAGCACACCTTTAATTTGGCTTAAACTCTATTTTTCATGTAACTTGAGGCAATGCAATAGATCACAAGGTTTCTCGGATCGATCGAGCCATTGCGCTACACTTTTTTGGATAAGGACAAGGCTGAGATATTTTTGGAAAAAGGATAAAAGTGGTAGGTGAGGATAAGATCAAACGGGTTCGATTGACCGAAGGAAAAATTGGATTGATCGAATAAGAAATTTTCTTGAAGATAAAGATACAAGGCTCGATCCATCATGGCAGGGTTAGAACGATCATAGTGTGATCAATCGTAGCTTGGTTCGATCGATCGAAAAAGGCTTTTTCACCACTTTGCTCTTTTTTTCCACTAGGCTTGAGATTACTTCTTTTAATGCTATAATTCAGCTAAATTGACTTATTTTGAGGATAAGTACCTGAAAAGGGACATAACATGAAATTAGACTAAAACGGAAAAATAAGATAGAATAAGGTCCTAGAATATTCAAGTTAAGGGGTTTAAATGCGCACTTTTTAGCGCTTATCAATTCTCTCTCACAATCTCGTTTTTTGACTCAATTTTTTAAAGTACCCACTACATATTAGTGTCGTCACTGATATATTTAAGTCCAAAAAAAAAGTAAAGCAATTGACTATTTCTTGTTTCTTCACTCCCTTCTGTTCCACATTCGCGGTAATGTAAGAGGTACATAAACATTTAAAATGTCAAAGTATCTGTGTTGGACACCAATAAATGTTGGTACCGCCCTCGTGACATAAATTAATTAACAATTTTGGCCTGAAAAATCATTATTAATTGTATAGTTCTTTAAACGATAAATGGACTATTTTTATAGTTCATTAGTTAGTATAATTTGAGAATTATTCATCACGAGGTTAAACAAATATTATATTACTCTTAAAATATAGGATCATATATATAAATGACATATTTATTAGTCAATATGCCCCTGCTGTGTGCATATCTTAATTTCTTATGATTTAATCTGTGGTTGTGTAACTTGTAATGTCCTAGATTTTTCCTGAATTTTTTTCTAATTTTTATTTTATTTATTTTTCATGCATCGTTTTACATGCCATGCAGGCCCCGAATGTCGTTTAGGTTATATCTTGAGTTGAGAGTTTTAGAAATGTACTTTTAATTATTTTAAGCCTTTTGTAATTGATGAGATTACTTTTAAAAATTTTCGGAAGTTGGAACGACTTCTGGGTTCGGGAACTCCTCCCGGTTTTATAATTTTGCCTTAGGGGCGTTATGGATTTTTCACCAGCATATATATACATATTTATATTGTGGAGATATTTTGGGGACGAGTTCGGTATATCATTAAAAGTGGAAGGTCAAAAGGGTAAACTAGGTTAAACTTCTAATGACATACCCACAGGGTGACAGTTGGCATCATATGGACCAAGGCTTCAAATAATGGATCAAGCCATCATCTCCTCTTCCTTACTCTTGGTAGAACACACTCTCACTCTACAAAAAATCATTTTCTCTCTCTACATTTATATATACAAGCTTACAAGCCAATTTTAAGGGGGTGTTTAGGGTGAGATTCATGAGAAAGGCAAGAAGGAGAAGTTGCTCTACTCGACGAGGGCTATCTTTTGAGACCGATCTTGTTAGGGTTTGGTGGAGCTCGAATTTAGGGATTTCCAATAGCCTTGTTTAGCTAGCTTCCTTGAGGTAGGGTATCTAAACCATTATGTTTTGACTTTTGTTGAGCCTTCTTATTTGATTTCTTGCAAAATATGTTCATAAATGATAGATCTTGAAATGAAAATGTTGGTTATGTATTTATGTGAAGAAAGCATGTTCAAAGATGATGTTAGTTATGTGTATATATATATATGTGTGGTTGTAAGTTGTTTAAAGAGCATGCCTTGTGATAATTTGTTTTCTTGAAATTATGCATATATATATATATATATATATATATATATATATATATGATGATGATGATAATGAAAAGAATATATGATTAAATTGATAAAGTTACAAAGCATGTATATGTTGATTTCATTCATGCATGAATCTCATTCATGGCATGGGCATGGTAAAGGGATTAGGGCGAAATTGTTTTATAAAAATTGCGCTGAAAGGTTTTGTGGAAAGAAAAGATGTTTTGATATTTTCAAAGAGAAAGGTTTTGGGAAAGAAATGGTTTTTGTGAAAGGAATCGGGTTTCGTGTGCCGGGGCTAATTCGACCTAAAGGGAGCGTGTGCTGGTTTTGGACGTGAAAAAGTTGATACTAGGCCCCTAATGGTTGCCGCATTTAGAACCAGGAATAGTTATCAATCTCGCCTCGCTAAAGTTAGTTTGTAGTTTTTGGTATGTGTTGTATTAGACTGGGACTATGGTCAAGAAGGCATTGCATTTTAGGACATGTTGGCATTCATGATAATGATTGATTGTGTGATGATAATCTTTTGAATTTAATGGTGTAGATTGTGATTTTGATGATTCCTCAGGTATAATCCCTACTTTTTTTTCTTTTTTTTTTCCGTTCTTTGGTTGTTGACTCAAGGGAGCCCAAAATCGGTGTTTTAGGCATTTCCTACTAAGCTGTTGAGCTCATCCTTTATCTTAACATTTTCAGGAAACTGGAGGAGAATGGGCGTATAACTTGCATTCACGGACTTAGACGATGATAGGATTTTTCATAATATTATAACGTTGTACTTAAATTCTTTGAAATTGTGTAAAGATGATTTGTATAATTTGATTCATGAAAGATGTATAAAAGTTGTTGTTTTGATGATTCAATACAATGTTTAGAGATTGATGATGTCCATAGAGCTTTATTTTCATGTTTATGCACTGGGATTGCATCTGTAAGGGTTAGAGAAGTGATCTACTCGATCACTTCACTTTTGGGCATCATCTAATCGATTAGATAGGGGTATCTACCCAGTTAGATGAATGGGAGTGTCTGGGTTTGATCGGTTTCTCCCATCTAACATGTTTGATCAGATCTAGGTGTTCATCTACCCGGTTAGAGGAATGTAGCAGAGAAAATATTTTGATGATTTTCTCCATCTAACCGATTAGATAGAGTTATCTACCCGGTTAGATAGCCTTCTAACCAGTTAGATACCTCCATTTACCCGGTTAGATGAGATCTGTAGTGTTAATGCCTATTGGACCATTCATCTACCTGGTTAGATGATTTGATATTTGTACCTTGACCCCATATTTCATTATAATCACCCAATTATCCCCAGACTTCAACCAAAGAATAGAATAGCCCTAGAAAAGAAAGTTTTACCCTTGATAAGTTATGAAGCAATAATAAATGTACCAAATGACTATTTTACCCTTATGAACCATAAACTATTATTTGACCACGGTAAATGATTGTTATGCCCTTATGGACTCTAGAATTATTATAATGACATGAAATGACCATAGTACCCTTGTGTGACGTGCAAGGAACATAATATCTTGCATCGTCATAAGTAGCTAAATCCTCTCTTAGGGCATTGAAGTAACCTGAATCCAATTATTATGGTTTGATTGTTCTATACTTTGGGATTTTAATTATTAATGTATAATTGATTACATGATTTTGAGCAATTGACTTAGATCTTCTAAGCAATTGGGCTTTTAATTAAATAAATTGGTTTTGATAAATTAATACCTTGTCTTAGATTTAATTCTCCTAAAACCAAATTCTTTTTTTTCCTTAACGGGGTATTTTTTAAAAAAATATTCAAAATAGTACAATTACATTAGGAGACAAAATTTCAAGGCCTAAAAAAGGAATTAACATTCCAATTTTAGCAAACAACATATCTTAAAGTGAAAAATTACAAACCAAATACAATCAATAAGTCTGCTAAACTAATATTGAGATATGTGATAACATCCCAAATAATAGCATGTACTGCATGTGAGCTCTGTTCTTGCATCCCTGTATGAAGCATAACATTTCTACTGGACCATATCTTCCATAGAGTAACTAGAAAAATCACATTCAAAATCTTAGATTTAAGAGACTTTGTCACAGTGTTTTGCAAAAACTAGTCCTCAATGTGATTGAGACTTAAAAACTGAGGAACCGACAGCTACAACAAATCAAAAACCCCTCTCCCAATCTCAGCAAAAAAACCACAATGATAGAACAAATGTTCATTAGAATCATCCCTAACATAGCAATTATCGCATATAGAAGTAACTGGCAGTTTTCTTTTCTGTAAATTCACAAAAGACAGATTTTTGCTATGTAAAATGATGACAACACATTAACAGATCTGAGACCTACAATGTTTCCAACACAATCTAGCCCATTTGCACATGTTTCTAGTAGCTTTACAACAATAAGAATAGAGATTATGCAATGGTGCGTAAACCATTTTTGTAAATGAATGTTTTTGTAATCTATGCTTAGGGAATATGAACTATACTGCAAAATTAGTTAGAAATAGGTAGGTAGATAATTCGTACCAATCGAAGATAGGTTATTATTAACTGAAGTTCATGATTCATCTTTCTTTAAATTGAATTAAAGGAATATTATTGAGTTTAATTCTGTGATACCCCTCGATTCTAGAGCCACGGGTGATCAAGTCCAAGCACAGATCCGAGGGATACCAAACAATTAAGTATTTAAACAAGCATTTGAATACAAAAAGAATTTAAGAATAAAGAATAATTAAGCTAAAATAAATCTAAACTATAATCCTTGAAATATTAATTAAATAATCCTCTAAAAATAAAAATAAAAAATATCCAAAACCTCCAATACTATTACAACTCGGGAATCCATCTAATGGACCCCTAATAAAACCCAACCAGAAAAAAATAATTAAATTGTAATCAAATCCAAAACTAAAACATAAAGAAAAATCCTATGTAGTCGGAAGAGTGAATGACTGTCTCTGCTCGGCACGAACAATCCCTTAGACTTGAACAGTCGAACACTTGAAAAATAATAGTGGGTAAGGCCCATGAATAAGTTCTACTCTACTACATTCTAAACAGAGACCCGATACACATATACGTCCTAGGCAACTCAACAATAACTAAGTAGTCTATATATATATATATACACACACACACTATAGGACGCTTACTAGACTATAAGTCTATCTCAACCTGAATAGACGGCAACATGCAAATCGCACATAAAGTGGGCATGTGTACCTAGACCTACCAGGGCACCCAGATGTCTACTATATCCAGTTATTCATCCTAGGCAATATACGCACCCTAACCATAATCCTGAGACTCAAGCTCATATCATGATATCATAATCATATATATATAATCCATCCAAGACTAAGGTATATCATTTATCTGTTTGTTGACCTGACACGAATATAAGTAGGAATTAACATTGTAGTTAATCCATTCCCTTATACCAAAATAGGTAGGATTTAATGTTTTGAGCTAATCCGTCCCTAATATGCCACCGTTCCAAACCGGTGCATATAGTTCACAAAATCCTATAATTGATAGAGCAAAATAAAGTAACTCATTAATTCCAGAGAATGATATAATAGAAATTAGATAAATAACTGAGCACATTATATTGAAGTATTCAAGAGTAAACTCATATTAACCTATTTAACTTGCTAGAACAATGACAAGTAATTAAATATTTCAAAACCATTAACAACATGCAAATTTAATTTTAAATCTTATGATGTTCAAGTTCATAGCATAGATTAATCATTCTGGAATTTTAACATGCTCATTTAAAACATTTAAAACCCCTACAAAAGTTCAGATTTACACTAGAGCCTCTGAAAACCTAAAAACAAGTCAAAAATACATTTACTGGTGTATTTACAAAATGGGAGCTGACTCCATTGGAGATGGAGCTACCTCCATTGAAGATGGAGCTGCCTTCACTCCTGCAATCTCCATCTTTTCCATCTCCGGCGAGTTCTAATCCCTCTGTCCTCCATTACCATGGTTCCTAGGTGCCTGAACTACGTCCCAAAACATCCCCATCATGTACAAAAATCCAGTATGCATTATTAACACCAATTAAAACAAGTATTCACGCAAGAAAATTTAAGATCAAGCAATTATAATTTCATTAACATACATACTGTTTTAATCTGATTCAACATGCATATATGATCAATTTAAATGTCTAATTACCCCTGGAATTGTCTTAGGCATGTAAAGAATACAAGTCTAAGGGAAAGAGTTAGAATAAGAACTTGTCTCAAGGTTTCAGATTGAAACCCTAACTTCTTCTTCCTAAATTTTTCGGTGACCTCTGATTACCGTCAAGCCTCTTACTACTCTAGTTCTAATCCACAAGCAAACCCTCTTCCTTCCTCCTTGTTCCAGCCCCTTTTTGGCTGAAACTCTCTCTCTTCTCTCTCACAGTTTCTCTCTCTCTGTATTTCTCTATTCTCACATCCCTTTCTCTACTGCTATAAGGGTTTACAAACCTTATGATAGACCATCTTATGTGTATTTATAGGTTAAACATAATCCAACCCTAGTCCTAATTGAAATCCAAGTTTGACAATGAGAGAATGAAAATAAATAAAATAAAATGAAAATAACACATAATACATATATATAATATATTGTACGGGACTACATAAATATATATTTATAAAATATAAAATATACTTATATATATGCATTTTACCATCCTAGTATAATAATAATTACTCATTATCAAATAAATTCCTACATATATATATACAACTATTATATATATACATCCCTCCATAGGTCAGTATCCGTACCCATTACAAATCCAATCCAAGTAGTCCATGCGACCCATTAGTGTGGTTCATTACTATTATCTACATCCCAACTCCTTTATATAAAAATAAAACATTTAAATCCTAATAATTAAGCTACACATAATACACATCAGAAGATACAAATAATTCAATTAAAACATTTAAATCCAAATAAGCCAACAAATTACATTTAACCACTTAATTAAATTAAACACATAAATAAATCATCAATTAATTAATTAAATAAATTAAAAATGCAATTAAATAATTAATTAAATACCGAGACTATCCTTTTAAAGTTAGGGGTATTACATTCTTCCCCCCTAACAAAAGGAATTTCGTCCTCGGAATTTGCTCTGACCTTCTTCCATTATTTCAGGAAACTGCGAGCGAATGACATCCTCCTATTCCTAAGTAAACTCAACCTCATTATGATGACTCCATTGAACACGCACTAAGGGTATAACTTTATTACGAAGAATCTGATCTCGACGATCTACAATACGACACGGTGGTTCCACATATGTTGCATCCGACTGCAACTCAATCTCAAAAACATCAATATGTTGATAATGATCTTCATCTCGCAGAAATTTCCGCAACATGGAAACATGAAACACATTGTGCACATGATCCAAATGATTTGAAAGTGCTAACCGATAAGCTACAGTTTCAACTCGATCCATAATCATGAATAGATCGACAAACCACGGTGATAACTTTCCTTTCTCTCCAAAGCGCATTACTCCTTTTATAGGAGACACTTTGAGTTGAACCTGATCTCCAAACTAAAATTCTAATGTATGAGTACGACGATCTACATAACAATTCTGACTACCCTAGGCAGTGCGCATGCGATCCCTAATAAGAGTGATCTTCTCAGAGGTATCCTTAATAAATTCAGGACCCAAAAATCTGTTCTCACCAACCTCTATCCAACAAATAGGAGATCGACATGGTCAACCGTATAATGCCTCAAACAGTGCCATACCAATAGTTTTCTGAAAGCTATTGTTATACGCAAACTTTACAAGAGGCAAATAATCCTCCCGGCCCTTAAAGTCAAGAACACAAGAACGACGCATATCCTCTATGCTCTGATTAACCCTCTCGGTCTGTCCATCAGTCTGAGGATGATAAGCAATGCTAAGATACAACTCTGTACCCAAAGCCTGCTGAAAACTCTTCTAGAATCCAGACATAAAGCTTGAATCCCTGTTTGATATAATAGATAACGGAATGCTATGTAACTTTACTATCTCTGTAATGTAAAGTCTCACCAACTGTTCTGAAGTGAAATCAGTGCGAATAGGCAAAAAATGAGCTAATTTAGTCAACCTGTCGATGATGACCTAAATGGAATTGTGATCCTTAAATGAATTAGGCAACCCCTCCACAAAATCTATAGAAATGCTCTCCCATTTCCACTCCGATATAGGTAGTGGCTATAGAGCTCCTAGCGGCCTCTGATGATCGATCTTTACCATCTGGCAAGTACTACACTTAGAGACAAATATCGCAATGTCCTTCTTCATTCTTGCCCACTAAAATTACCATTTCATAACCTGATACATTTTATCTCCTCCTGGGTAAATAGAAAACTCAGAATGATGAGTCTCAGTCATCACATTCTTCCTTAAATCGTCAGTAGAAGGTATCTGTGACGACCTTAGTTTTTAGGCCAGGGCGTTCTGTGATGACCCGAACATAGATCCGATAACGAATCCAGAATGCGAAAGCAAAAGATAAAACAACGGTCTTGAGAGATACAACACGTCTCTAAGATACCAATGTGACCCTTAATAAGGTCATGGAATTCAAAAAGGGACAAGAATAAACCTAGGGGAAAAATAGTCATTTCTAAAATGAAAGTGGGTGCTACAGAGCACACCATTGGAAAGACAACAAAAAATTAATCAACTTAAACTCAAGAATCACTTTATTCGGAGTCCAGACGAAGAAGATACGGCTAACAAAAGAAAAAGGGGTAAAAAGGTCAAAAAGAGTCAACCCAAGATCATCTAACCGGTTAAAAGACTTTCCTAACTGGTTACGAGATCCAACCACCCGTACACTTGTACTACAGATCAGTAAAAAAGCTGACAACAAGGGTTTTTCGGGAAAAAATGGGTTTTTGAGGGCCAAAATGAGGTTTTTTGGAAAAACACAAACAAGAACCCCCCCCCCCCCCCCCTCAAAAAAAAAATCATGTTTTCTGATCAACCATGGTCCAAACCAAAATTGAAAAATAAGGAAAAATGACAAAAATGCCCCTAAGAAAAATCAAGTCAAGAGGGTTAAAAAGCTGTTAAAATGAAAAAAAGAAAACTGAACTTCACGAGGGATTTCCGGTACCAAGACAACAATTTCTGGAAAAACACAGAGAAGAAACCCCCTCCTCCCCCCCCCCCCCCCCAAAAAATCACGTTTTCTAAGTAACCATGTCAAGGCCGGGGTTTATTTCCTGAAGGAAAACCCTAAAATGCCCTTAAACTAGATTATGCAAGAAAAAAAAAAAATTTGTAAAATGAGTTCATAGGAGGCTCAAATCACCAAGGAAGAGGTTTGTCTTGAAAATGATCATGTACGCAAATGTAACTTACCTATGAGGACATGCTACAATGGTCCACAACTTAAAAATACCGCCGATGTAAAATACGACCTATCAATGGCCAAAAATGACTAAAATGAACAAGAAGTGGAAAATTTGAAAACCAAAATTAACAAATGATTACAAATTACCATTTGGCCCTTGGCCACACTTCATATATGATTAATGAGACCCTATGAAAGAATAAAATTAGAACTCCCACACCCGATACAAACATGGTGAAGCAATGACTTGTCATTTTTCAATATTTTCATATTATTTCGTGAAGTCAAAAGTTACATAGGATACAAAATAATAATCATTGGCCTCCAGCCTCATCTCATACATGTCAAATACATCATAAAAGGTGTACTTACATACACATTACATATATGGAATCAAAGATACAAGTTTTGACATATAAAGCTACAAAATGACATTTCATGCTAACATTTGCATGAAATGTAAGCTTAAAAGTTACAAGTCATCCAAGGACTGATGTATATCTCGAACCAAGGTATCCGTACCTGAAAATAACCCGGTAACTTTAGGGTGAGTAAACAAGTTGCTCGTAGGGAATGAGCATGTATAGACCTAGCATTTTACAAAATTATCACCTTAAGGTGAAACAAGTCAAAGGGCCTCATGCCACCTAATGTCTATGTCAAAATGAGACCTAGGGAGCATCCTAAGCTACCTTTGAGTATTTCTAACATAAACCACATCATTTTACAATTTAAACAACATAAGAGCACATAGTGTAACGCAACAAGACATAGGTATCCAAAGTTATCAACTTTTAACCTAAAATGCGATAACTACTGAAACGATTCATGCCACCTAGAATCTAAGTCAAGATGCTTACATAGGATCATTCCTAAGTCGTTTCAGCATGAAGCAACATGAATCAAGATATCTATGAAATTGAACAAGGTTGGGAGATTCCATACAACATGACAAGATTTAAATCTTCAGGAAATACTACTTGAAATTTAAAGGGGGAAATCAAGGGCAAAACATGATGTCTATGTAATTTAATAAGGTTGGATCATTCCATATAATATGAAAAAGTTTTAAATCTTCAAGGAATGCAACACTTGAAATTTAAAGAGTGAGATCCAAGATGAAGCATAAAGTCTATGCAATTAAATAAGGTTGGAACAATTCATACAACACGAAAAGTTTTAAATCTTCGAGGAATGCAACACTTGAAATTTAAAGAGTGAGATCCAAGATGAAGCATAAAGTCTATGCAATTGAACAAGGTTGGGACAATTTATATAACACAAAAATTTTCTTATATCTTTAAGGAATAACACTTGAAATTTAAGGAGTGAAATTGAAGATAAAGCATAATATCTATGCAATGAAATAAGGTTGGAACATTCCACACAACACAACAAGATTTAAATCTCCAAGGAATAGCAACTTGAAATTTAAAGAGTGAAATCAACCAATGTGAATACTCATATATCACCTGGATTAAAGCTGTACTCTTGGGATCACTTTATGTGATGGCCCAAGTTTTATAAACCCAGTACGTTATAACCAAAAGATGACCCAATAACGGATCCGAAATACGGAAGCGAAAGATGTAAAATGGCCTCTAAAGATGTACGTCATCCCTAAGGCACCAAAATGACTCCTCATGAAGCCACATAACTCAAATGAGCCAAGAACTGAAGCAAGGGTTTCAAACCCAAAAAGAAATGAACCAAGGGTAAATGGTCACTTCAAACTGAAATGGGTTCCACCGAGCACACCATTGGAAAGAAAATGGAAAATGAATGAAGTTAGACTCAAGAATCGCCTGATTTAGAGTCTAGATGGAAAAAATATGAGAATGGCACAAAGTGGCATTCTCCGTTTAAAAGATACCACTACCCTGCCTCACTAAAACTACAATAACTTTCACTATGGTTGGAGTTTTGTTGTGTGGTTGGTACCATTGTAAATCTAGCTTCAAGCTCTTGAATTTAGACTCTAGAACAACCAGATTTAGATTTAAAATGAGTGAGATATGGCCCTCTGAAGTTGGTACAACAAAACTGTCCATGAGAAACTGAAATGGAAGGCTCTAGGGAGGATCAATCAACCGACAACAAAGACCAGCCAGCCGCAACTCGATCATCAGCTGACCGAAGCTCAATCATCAGCCGGCCGAAATGACTTTTTCACCAATAAACCTATTGGAATTAGTCACGAGGGCTTGTCAACCGGTTAATGGCTCTTGTCAGCCGACCGACGTAGCAGACAACAACAAAAGTTGCTGCTGCAATATGTGGGGAAAGTGCTTGGATTAAAACTAATACTATGCATGCATCCCATATGTCCCAAAACAAGTTTTAAAATATGCCAAAGTTATAATTAAGTAATTAAAACATGCTAACCCAAAAAGAATCCATAGATCATGCCCCAATGCATGAATTTTTCATAAAAATTCATAAACTACCCAAAAATGGTTCCAAAGTCAAAACTTAAGAGTTTTATGGGATATGAACATTCACGCAAACGTAAAATGACATTTAAGATGCGTCCTAATGGCCCATGGCCTCAAAATATCCCCAATGCAAAATATGACCTCTCAAGCCTCAATTTTTCATAAAATTGCCTTATAATGCAATAAATGAAACCAAAATACAAAGCTTAAAACTAAATGGTGTTTGGCCCTTGGCCATACCTCATACATGATTAATGAGACCCTACGAAAGAATAAGAATGGAATTCCCACACCCGATGAACATGGTGAAGCAATGACTTGACATTTTTCAATATTTTCATAATAAACCTTGAAAGTGAAAATGCATAAAATACAAATTAGATATCATTGGCCTATGACGTTATCCCATACATATTAAATACATTGTAAAGAGTGTACTTATGTACACATTACATGTTTAGAATAAAATAAACTCATTTTGACATATAAGGCTACAAGCGGCATTTCAAGCCTACCTTTACAAAAATGGAAACTTTCAAGTCCACAAATCATACAAGCATAATGAGAATCTCAACCTTGAATCCTATACCTGAAAAATGTCCCCGGTAACTTTGGGGTGGATAACATAAAGCTACTCGTAGGAAATGAGTATGCAAAGACTTAACGTTTTACAAGATTATCACATTACTGTGAAACAATTCAAAAGGTTACGCCACCTAACGTCTATGTCAAAGGTGAGACTCAGGGAACATCCTAAGCTACCTTAGATCATTTCTAGCATAAATCACATTATTCATGCAATTCAAACAATATAGAAGTATGTTATACAAAGTAACAAGATATAGATTCTCAAGGCCATCAACTTGAAATCTAATACGAAAACAACTAAAGTGGATCCTGCCACCTAACGTCTATGTTCCAAATGAATCTATAGGATCATTCCTGTAACGACCCGGATTTCTCAACCCGGTGCGTTAGTGATGAACCGGAAGTTGACCCGATAACGGACCTGAAATGCGGAAGCGAAAGAAGCCAAATGACCTCAAGAGATGTACGTCATCCCTAAGGCCCCAAAATAACTCTCCATGAAGCCACGTAACTCAAATGAGCCAAGCAAATGAAGCAAGAATGCCTAACCTGAAAAGAGATGAACTAAGGGCAAAATGGTTATTTCTCACTAAAAAGGGTGCCACGGTGCACACCATTGGAAGGACAACAAAAAATGAACAAAATTAGACTCAAGCATCGTCTAATTCTGAGTCCGGGCAGAAAAGATATGAAATTCCAACACCCGATGCGAAAGTTATGAAGCAATGACTTAACATTTTCCAATATTTTCATAATAAACTTTGAAAACAAAAGTGCATAGAAAACGAGATACATGTCATTGGCCTCCGGCCTCATCTCATACATGTTAAATACATTAAAAAAAGTGCACTTATGTACACTTTACATATACGAATCAACGAATACAAGTTTAAACAAATAGGGCTACAAAGAGGCATTTTATGCTAACACTTGCATAAAATAGAAACTTAGAAACTGTAAGCCATCCAAGGAGCAATGGAATCTTCAAATCCTGAGTCCTGTACCTGAAATATGCCCTAGTATCGCAGGGGTGAGTAACATAAAGCTACTCGTAGGAGATGAGCATGCATCAACCTAGCATTTTTCAATTTTATCACCTTATGGTGAAACATGTTAAAGGGGCTCATGCCACTTAACGTCTATGTCAAGATGAGACCCAAGGAGCATCCTAAGCTACCTAGATCATTTATATCATAATCACATTGTTCGTGTAATTCAAACAACATGGAAACATGTTATACAAGGCAACAAGATATAGATTCTCAAAGTCTTCAACTTGAAATCCAAAATACGAAAACAACAAGTGTGGGTCATGCCACCTAACGTCTATGTTCAAAATGAATCTATAAGGTCATTCCTAAACTACATTTGAACATCAAAACACAAATTTTGATATCGATGCAATTTAACCAACAATGGAACTTCCAATACAACGCATGAAGCATGCTTTCACAAAGCTACATCTTAAGCTCAAAATAGGAAGTCAAATAAGGAACAACAAGTTATGATATCATCTAGTTATCGACTTGAAATGAAATACGAAATCAAACAAAGTGGATACTCGGACGTCAAGCCGGATCAGACCGACAACATAGTTACTTTAGGGTTACTTGCCCATGGGTAACCTCCCTATATGCGCGCTAGACTATATAGAGGAACAATCCCCCGTACTAGAACCAAGTCCTAGCCGTAGCCAAACAACGACATCCCCAAGTTTCCAAAATCAACAAAATTGTGCAACAACGTATATATATCAACATGTATATACAAGATATCAATTATTTACCAAGCACAATCCAAATTTTGGAAACTTATACAATACATGCTCAAAATTCACAACTACTATGGCATGTAAGATGTCAAATACAAAGTGTGCAATTCCTTACACATAGTAACAATATATTCAATAAGGAAAAATATATTCTCATGAATATAAAAGTAACAATTATGTTATCCAATGCTCAAAAGTAATCAATTGAACATACATCAAATCCAAATCCATGATTTAAATATAGAAATAATTTCCGAAATGCAATTAAATCCATGGAGTAATAAAGTATAATTTAATTAAACATAAATAGTTAAATTATCTAAATTCCAAGTTAATCCAAATAACCTCAATTTAATATATATTGAAAGACATGTCATAGTCATCATATATATAACATTAAATGACAAGTTAAGTGATTAAAACACTTAAAACAAAATTAATCAAGCTAATTAATTAATTTCCTCTAGATTTTTAAACAATTCCAAATGCCCTCAATTTAATCTATGTTAGAGAACATGCCAAGGCCTATTTAAATACCATATTATAACTTGATTTAATGCTCGATACAACTATGTGAATTAAACTTTCACTAAAGATAAATATTAAATAAAAGTTGTAATTCTTAATCAAAAGATCCAAATTTAATATATGTTAACCAACATATCTAAGCATAATTTCCTAGCATGTTACAATTCAAATCAAAGTTATACATCATCATAAATATTAAATCTTATACAAAGAAATAAAAATTACTAACTTTCTAGATTTGATACAAGGCATACATATATGTTGTATAATCATGGCAAACACACAATATAACACACAAATAATCCTAAAACATTCCCTACCTCAATTGGAATGAAAATCCCAATTACCACCGAAATGAAATCGCCCCAAATTTTTAGTCCACAAAACAGATTTTTCAACTTGCTACCTTCAACTTGTAAAATTCATAATAAATTCAATTCTAACCCAAATTGAATGAATCCAAAGCCTAATGAAAGCTTAAATACTGTAATTTGATAATATCAATTTAGTTTAACAAAATATTTTCCCAATTGAAACAGTTTTGCGCCACAACTTTGAAACAAATTCTGCCCAGAAAACACATTTTCAACCTGTAGCTTCCAACTTTGAAAATTCATGAAAAATTCATTTGACATCCAAATTGGGCAAACCTAATTTATTTTGGAAGTAAACATGGTGTAAAATTGGAAATTTATGCCATGATCCAATGTCAAAAGGTTAGCAAAATAAATCATCTAAAAATATGTTTTCCAGCTGCAATAAAAACATGGGCAGCAGATAGTTTTGGATTTTTACAAAAATTTAGAAATGCTCTAAAATCGTAAAAAAATTCTAACTAGTGTAAAACCCATGGGGAAAGTTCTAGTAAAAATTTCAAGACAATTGAAGCACCACAGCTTCATATAAAAAATTCATTTCTGGACTAAAAAGGAAAAGCTTCAAATTTCCAGCAACTAGCTTGCAACTTCAAAAATTCATAACTAATTCATTTTAAATCCAAATTACATGAAACCAAAACTAAATGAAAGCTAATTGAGTATATTTTCATATTCTATATTTAATTTGACAAAATTAATTTCAAGTTAGAACAATTTAAGGGCAAAAGACAAGTCCTTCTCTTCCATGCATATAAAACACTCAATAATGACATAAAAATACTTCAAAATAATAGATCAATACGTCACTAGAGAATTGAATCTCTAGATACCAAAGCAAAACTAGGAGTTAGGCTAGATCCTTCAAGGGTCTTGAAGAGGAGGATGAGGGGATCAAAAAGTATTCCAAGCTTTATGGTCTAAAGTAAGTGGAAGGGCCTCAAAGATCAAGGTCAATGCCTAAGGCTTCAAGTTCCATCCATGGAGGCTAGGGTTTTCTTGTAAGGAAGAGAATGAAATAATGTGGTTAAGTGTGAGTGGAGGAAATAGAAATCCTCCACTCACTATGTGCTCTTACACCATGGTCAACACACACATCTATGGTCAATTGCACAAAAACCTTCCTTTAAAATCATAATCCCAAAGTGGCCCAAAGATATTTGCAAGACTAAATTGTGAACCTACACTTGTCACCAATCCATGGTTCCTTCCTAGGCTTAATCCCACACCTACATTGTCAACCATCCAAGCCAACAAGTGCACCAATCCTAGGCCAACAAGTGGGTGAATCCTCACCCTCCAAATGTCATCATCCAATGCATTAAAGTGTTTCCATACAAATGTCAACAAGTGGACCAATGAGAGTGGGACACTTGTCACACTTTTCAAAAATTGCAAAAACATCCTTTTCGAAAATATCTTCCAAAATTAATTGCAAAATGGTCCCCAAGATGAAAAATAATTACTTTATTTAATTACACTAAAACCCCACAAATTAAGAATAATTACACTAAAGTAAGCATTAATGCCTCTTTATGAAATAAGTAAGCAATCAACATGCTTTTCTAGAAAAGTAAAAATACCACTATCAGGGAAATCAAATATCATGAATGCATGCAAAACCGGAATCAAATCCGAGCACAAAAAGTGAGGTTGTGCAAGGAAAAATAGTAAACGATAAAAAGACAAAATGTGAATAGTGTTCGGAAAAATAAAATATGGAAATAACACAATCCCCAAAGGAAGTTGTCAATCCAAGGAAAAGAGTCTCGGAAATCATTCCAGAGCACTCGAGACGACATCAAGTGATGAAAAACCGAACCTAAAAAAGAAAAGACAACGGAAAAAAAAAAAAAAATATCCGTTAAAATCTGAGAAAAAGAAAAGGAAGAAAAATGACCGGGTTATTACAATTCCTAAGCTACATTTGAACATTTTAACATAAATGTACTTAACAACATCAAGGTTTGCAATGATTCATTAAAAAACATAATGCCTAAATGTACTTAACAACATTAAAACTGTGATGATTCATTAAAATCATAAAGCATAAATGTACTCAACGACATTAAAAATGCGATGATTCATTAAGATCATAAAACATAAATGTACTTAACAACATTAAATCACCAATAACCAAAATCACAAGTCACAATTAAACATTGGTTGTCAACTTAAAATTGAATTTGAAAATAAATAGTAGGAGACTTGGACATCAAATCTCGGATAAAGCCAAGACCTAAACAGTTATTCCGGGCACTAACCCGCTGGGAATACCACCCTAGTGCACACTATAAAATAGGGAGAACTCATACCTCCCATACTAGAGCTAAACTCTAGCCATGTCTTTGTAACAATGTCCCAAGTGACTCCAAAATAAATATGTTAATAACTTATATACGAATTAAATAATGCACAAAACTATCTTCCATGCACAAGTAGGTTGAAACCACACAACACATGCTCTATGTCCACAACTACGATAGAATGACAAATGTCGAATCTTCTAAGTGCGATTCATTACACGTTATAACAACATCACATGTCGAATCTTCAGTGTGCGATTCGTTACACCCTATAATAATATAATTTAATAATGAAAACATAAACTCATGAATCCATTACAAGTCCAAAATCATGGTTTAAATGTACACCAATATCAAACACATGATTAAATCTTTAACGCAATAGAAACGAAAATTAATTAAGTAAACTAATTAATTTCTCTAGGCTTCAAATCTCAATCAAATGATCACTAATTAATATATGTTAAACAACATAAATTGATCATTGCATATATCAATTTAAAAACTTAATTAGGTTGTTGGAACAGTAAGGTAGAATTTAATTAAATCATGATAATTAAATCTCTAAATTCAAAAGCAACTCCAAATGGTCCCAAGTTAATATATGCTAGTAAACAAGTCCTAGTCATTACAAATATCAAGTTAAAAACTTAATTAAGCCAATGGAACCTTTAAGTAGATTTTAATTAATTCTTTTAATTAAAATCTCTAAATTTTCAAACTCATCCAAATGCTTTCAAATTAAAGTACATTAAAGAACATGTCAAGACTTAATTTCATAGCATATCACAAGTTACTTTCATGCAAGGTACGACCATGAGAATTAAACTTTCACAAAAGAAAATTATTAAATAAAAGTTGCAATTCTTATTCAAATAATCCCAATTTAATATATGTTAATAAACATACCAAGGCCTAATTTACTAGTATGCCACAATTTAATTCTAAGTTGTATACTATCATGAGAATTAAATCTTAAACATAGAAAATAATTAAATTAAATTCGAGAACTTGAACTAAAGCAAGCATACAAGTTGTATAAGCTTCTAAAACAATCAATACAACATTAATATAAACCTATGACATCACCTACCTCAATTTGAGATGAAAATCTCAATTCCCCATCGAAAGAGAAGTGCTCTGAATCTGACGATACTCCTAGGTTATGTCAGGGACAACGAGAGAAACAACTTTAACCTTTGAGGTACCATGAAAATCCAAACCCGAACTCAAAACCTGAACTAAAAAATGGTCAAAAACAGATTCTAATAAAGGGGAAAGCAAGATCTCACCAAGGCCTACAATAAACGCTAAGGCCCTACGACATTTACCACGAGGGAAGAAGCCGGAAAAAGAAGAAGAAGAGTGGAAGCAATGGCTACCATGGATGGATGGCCAAGAGAGGGAGGAAGAAGAATAAAAGTCCACTTTTCTTATTTCACCTCCTATTTATAGAAAAACCTTAAAAGTGACCCAAACGGGCCCCGCCGGGTCCGAAAGAGTGAAATTTGAGCAGACGCACTCAAACGGCAAAATTCCATGAACGAAAAAGAACCGAAATGAGAAATGATGAATAACAGAAGAAATGGGGTCAAAAACTGAGTCCCGGACAGAAAGATATGTCGCGAACAAGTTTGGCAGCAATCAGGGCTAGAAACCCTAAAACTGGGGAAAAATGATCGGAATGAAATTCTAAGACTACGTGACTCGATGAAAAGTGAAAATGAATCCCATATGAGGATCCAGGCTCAAAACGAGAAATTTTTGCAATAACTTTCATTAATTACACAATAGCCCCTACAAAAATGTGATAACTGTAAGAGTACGCGACTCGACTAAAAATGAAAATGAATTATGTACAAGAATCCAGGCTCAAAACAAGGCATTTTTGCAATAACATTCATTAATTGCACAATGGCCCCTACAAAAATGTGATAACTGTACTACTAACCCAAAATGAAAATATCTTCCAAAAATATTTTCTATAAAACCCCTAAAATAAAATATCCTCAAAAGATATTTATGAAAACACCCCAAGAAAAGAAAATGTTTCTGAAGAACTATGCATCCATGCCCCTATAGATACTGAGAGCAACTAGAGTACTTTTCTACAAAAGTAAAGATACTTATTTCATGGAAACCACTTAGAATGAAGGTACGTGAAGTCGGAAATCAACTCTGAGCACAAAAAGTGAGGTTGTGCCAAAAAGTGACAAATGGGGAAAAGGACGAAAAGTGAATAGTGTCCAAAAAGTGAAAACGTGAAAATGACGCGGTCCTTTAAGGAAGTTGTCAATTCAAAGGAAAGAGTCTCGAAAACTATTCTCAAGCACTCGAGATGACACTAAGTGACAAGAAACCGAACTTAGAAAAGAAAAGATCAACGAAAAAAAAAATTTATTCGTAAAATTTGAGGAAAATGAAAGGAAGGAAAATGACCGAATTATTACACTTTAGGGCTACTAACCCATGGGTTCCTTCTCCTATTGCACACTATAATATAGAGAGTTCTCTATCTCCCGTACTAGAACCAAGTCCTAGCCATGTCAATTCTTGATTGATATCCCAAGTCTCCAAAATCAACAAGTTATGCAACCAAGAGTGTACCAAGATACAAGTAATGCATTAAACCACATTTCATACACAACCAAGATTTTGAAACACACAAGTCATGCCCTAAGTCATCAACTATCATGGCACGAGAAATGCAAGTAATCATAGTGTGCATTTATATAGACTACAAACTAGAATTAATCACACATAGAATTCATTTATGTAAATATACCACTAGTATAAGATCCAAGATTTAATTATTTGATTAACATCACTTGAATAATTAAATCATCACAACATCATTGTACAAGTTCATTAACCACATTATTGAAATTAAATCACAAGAAGTCAAGATACATGATAAAAACACAAAAGCCCCATGAGATACATGACCAAATCATTAGAACAATTTTTAGAAATTAATTAAACTAATTAATTAAACTAATTAATTAATTTCTCTATATTTCAAAAGTTGTTCAAAGATTCTCAAAATAATATATATGAATAATCATTACATGGTCATTGTATATATCAAATCAAAAGTGCAAAATGAACAAGATATCATCATGTAGAATTTAATTAATTTAAATTAATTAAATTTCTAGATTTCAAAAGTTATTCAAATAATCCCATATTAATATATAACAAGGATAAAGGCATGGCCATGCTGTATATCAAGTCTAAAATTGTAATGACCCGGTCATTTTTCTTCCTTTTCTTTTTCTTAGATTTTAACGGATATTTTTTTTTTCCGTTGTCTTTTCCTTTTTGGGTTTGGTTTTTTATCACTTGATGTTGTCTCAAGTGCTCTGGAATGATTTCTGAGACTCTTTTCCTTGGATTGATAACTTCCTTTGGGGATTGTGTCATTTCCATATTTTATTTTTTCGAACACTATTCACATTTTGTTTTTTTCTCGTTTATCCTTTTTCCTTGCACAACCTCACTTTTTGTGCTCGGATTTGATTCCGGTTTTGCATGCATTCATGATATTTGATTTTCATAATAGTGGTATTTTTACTTTTCTAGAAAAGCATGTTGATTGCTTACTTATTTCATAAAAAAGCATTAATGCATACTTTACTGTAATTATTCTTAACTTGTGGGGTTTTAATGTAATTAAATAAAGTAATTATTTTTCATCTTGGGGACCATTTTGCAATTAAATTTGGAAGATATTTTCAAAAGGACCTTTTTGTAATTTTTGAAAAGTGTGAAAGTGTCCCACTCTCATTGGTCCACTTGTTGACATTTGTGTGGAAACACTTTAATGCATTGGATGATGACATTTGGAGGGTGAGGATTCACCCACTTGTTGGCCTAGGATTGGTGCACTTGTTGGCTTGGATGGTTGACAAGTGTAGGTGTGAGATTAAGCCTAGGAAGGAGCCATGGATTGGTGACAAGTGTAGGTTCACAATTTAGTCTTGCAAATATCTTTGGGCCACTTTGGGATTATGGTTTTAAAGAAGGGTTTTTATGCAATTGACCATAAATGTGTGTGTTGACCATGGTGTAAGAGCACATAGTGAGTGGAGGATTTCTATTTCCTCCACTCACACTTAACCACATTATTTCATTCTCTTCCTTACAAAAAAACCCTAGCCTCCATGGATGGAACTTGAAGCCTTAGGTATTGACCTTGATCTTTGAGGCCCTTCCATTTACTTTAGACCATAAAGCTTGGAATACTTTTTGTTCCCCCCATCCTCCTCTTCAAAACCCTTGAAGGATCTAGCCTAACTCCTAGTTTTGCTTTGGTATCTAGAGATTCAATTCTCTAGTGAGGTATTGATCTATTATTTTGAAGTATTTTTATGTCATTATTGAGTGTTTTACATGCATGAAAGAAAAGGACTTGTATTTTGCCCTTAAACTGTTTTAACTTAAAATTAGTCTTATCAAATTAAATATAGAATATGAAAATATACTCAATTAGCTTTCATTTAGTTTTGGTTTCATGTAATTTGGATTTAAAATGAATTAGTTATGAATTTTTGAAGTTGCAAGCTAGTGGCTAGAAATTTGAAGCTTTTCCTTTTTGGTCTGGAAATGAATTTTTATATGGAGCTGTGGTGTTTAAATTGCCTTGAAATTTTTACTGGAACTTCCACCATGGGTTTTACACTACTCAGAATTTTTTTCACAATTTTAGAGCATTTCTAATTTATTTTTAAAATCCGAAACTATCTGCTGTCCATGTTTTTATTGCGGCTAGAAAATATATTTTTAGATGATTTATTTCACTAACCATTTGACATTGGATCATGGTTTAAATTTCTAGTTTTACACTCTCATATGTTTACTTCCAAAATAAATTAGGTTTGCCGAATTTGGACGTCAAATGAATTTTTCATAAATTTTCAAAGTTGGAAGCTACAGACTGAAAATGTGTTTTCTGGGCAGAATTTGTTTCAAAGTTGTGGGTCAAAACTATTTCAATTGGAAAAATATTTTGTTAAACTAAATTGATATTATCAAATTACAGTGTTTAAGCTTTCATTGGGCTTTGGATTCATTCAATTTGGGTTAGAATTGAATTTTTTATGAATTTTACAAGTTGAAGGTAGCAAGCTGAAAAATTTGTTTTGCGGACCGAAAATTTGGGGCGATTTCATTTCGGTGGTAATTGGGATTTTCATTCCAATTGAGGTAGGGAATGTTTTAGGATTATTTGTGTGTTGTATTGTGTGTTTACCATAATTATACAACATTTATGTATGCCTTGTATCAAATTTAGAAAGTTAGTAATTTTTATTTCTTTGTATAAGATTTAAAATTTATGATGATGTATAACTTTGATTTGAATTGTAACATGATAGGAAATTATGCTTAAATATGTTGGTTAACATATATTAAATTTGGATCATTTGATTAAGAATTACAACTTTTATTTATTATTTATCTTTAGTGAAAGTTTAATTCACATGGTTGTATCAAGCATTAAATCAAGTTGTAATGTGGTATTTAAATAGGCCTTGGCATGTTCTCTAACATAGATTAAATTGAGGGCATTTGGAATTGTTTAAAAATCTAGAGGAAATTAGTTAATTAGCTTGATTAATTTTGTTTTAAGTGTTTTAATCACTTAACTTTTTATTTGATGTTATATATATGATGACCATGACATGTCTTTCAATATATATTAAATTGAGGTTATTTGGATTAACTTGGAATTTAGAGAATTTAACTATTTATGTTTAATTAAATTCTACTTTATTACTCCATGGATTTAATTGTATTTTAGAAGTTGTTTCGATATTTAAATCATGGATTTGGATTTGATGTATGTTCACTTGATTACTTTTGAGCATTAGATAACATAGTTGTTACTTTTATATTCATGAGAATATATTTTTCCTTATTGAATATATTGTAGCTATGTCTAAGGAATTGCACACTTTATATTTGACATCTTATATGCCATAGTAGTTGTGAATTTTGAGCATGTATTGTATAAGTTTCAAATTTTGGATTGTGCTTGGTAAATAGTTGATATCTTGTATATACTTGTTGATATATATATGTTGTTGCACAATTTGTTGATTTTGAAAACTTGGAGATGTCGTTGTTTGGCTACGGCTAGGACTTGGTTCTAGTACGGGCGATTGTCCCTCTATATAGTCTAGTGCGCACATAGGGAGGTTACCCATGGCCAGTAACCCTAAAGTAACTATGTTGTCGATCTGATCCGGCGTGATGTCCGAGTATCCACTTTGTTTGATTTCGTATTTCATTTCAAGTTGATAACTAGATGATATTGTAACTTGTTGTTCCTTATTTGATTTCCTATTTTGAGCTTAAGATGTAGCTTTGTGAAAGTATGCTTCATGCGTTGTATTGGAAGTTCCATTGTTGGTTAAATTGCATCAATATCATAATTTGTGTTTTGATGTTCAAATGTAGTTTAGGAATGACCTTATAGATTCATTTTGAACATAGACGTTAGATGGCATGACCCACACTTGTTGTTTTCGTATTTTGGATTTCAAGTTGAAAACTTTGAGAATCTATATCTTGTTGCCTTGTATAACATGTTTCCATGTTGTTTAAATTGCATGAACAATGTGATTATGATATAAATGATCTAGGTAGCTTAGGATGCTCCCTGGGTCTCATCTTGACATAAACGTTAGGTGGCATGAGCCCCTTTAACATGTTTCACCATAAGGTAATAAAATTGTAAAATGCTAGGTTGATGCATGCTCATCTCCTACGAGTAGCTTTATGTTACTCACCCATACGATACTGGGGTATATTTCAGGTACAGGACTCAGGATTTGAAGATTCCATTGCTCCTTGGATGGCTTACAGTTTCTAAGTTTTTATTTTATGCAAGTGTTAGCATAAGATGCCTCTTTGTAGCCCTATTTGTTTAAATTTGTATTCGTTGATTTGTATATGTAAAGTGTACGTAAGTGCACTCTTTTCAATGTATTTAACATGTATGAGATGAGGCCGGAGGCCAATGACATGTATCTCGTTTTCTATGCACTTTTGTTTTCAAAGTTTATTATGAAAATATTGGAAAATGTTAAGTCATTGCTTCATAACTTTCGCATCGGGTGTTGGAATTTCATATCTTTTCTGGCCGGACTCAGAATCAGACGATTCTTGAGTCTAATTTTGTTCATTTTTCATTGTCCTTCCAATGCTGTGCACGGTGGCACCCTTTTCAGTGAGAAATAACCATTTTGCCCTTAGTTCATCTCTTTTCGGGTTAGGCATTCTTGCTTCATTTGCTTGGCTCGTTTGAGTTCCGTGACTTCTTGGAGAGTCATTTTGGGGCCTTAGGGATGACGTACATCTCTTGAGGTCATTTGGCTTCTTTCACTTCTACATTTCAGGTCCGTTATTGGGTCAACTTCGGGTTCATCACTAATGCACCGGGTTGAGAAATCTGGGTCGTTACAAAAATGGAATACAAGTAAGGTACAATTAAGTGAAATTTAAATCAAATTAAATTAATTAAATCTCTAGATTTCAAAACTCGTTTAAATCATCCCAAATTAATATATATCAAAGATCAAGTCATCACCATACCATATACCAAGTCTAAAGTGAGTTATATGCAAGCTACAATTTATCATTAATTTCCCAAATCAATATAAGACATGCATACAAGTTGTATAAGTTTCTAAAATCATCAATACAACTACGGAATCCGACGATACTCCTAGGTTATGTCAGGGACAACGAGGGAAACAACTTTAACCTTTGAGGTACCATGAAAATCCAAACCCGAGCTCAAAATCCGAACTCAAAAATGGTCGAAAATGGGTTCTAATAAGGGGGAAAAGTGCGTCTCGCCACGGCATTCGATAAACGTTAAGGCTCGAAGCAAATAACAAAGGGAAGAGAGTGGAGGAGAAGAAAGAATGGTGGCAGCCCAAGGGGCTGCCATGGCTACTGGCCAAAGAGGGGAGGAAGATGGTGAAAATCTTGTTTTTCACTTTAAGTCATTTTATTTATAGTAAAACCTTAAAAGTGTCCCGAACGGGCCCTGCCGGGTCCAAAAAAGTGAAATTTGAGCAGACGCGCTCAAACGGTGAAACTCCATGAATAAAAAAAAGCCAAAATGAGAAAAAATGAACAACAGAAGAAACGGCATCAAAAACTGAGTCCCGAGTAGAGAGATATACCATAAACAAGTTTGGCACTAACTGGTGCTTAAAACCCTAAAACTGGAGAGAAACGACCAGAAGATAATTCTAAGAGTACACAAGTCAACGAAAGCTGAAAATGAATCCCATACAAGGATCCAGGCTCAAAATGAGGCATTTTTCAATAACTTTCATTAATTGCACAATGGCCCCCACAAAAAGGGTTAACTACATTAATGACCCAGAATGAAAATATCTTCTAAAAGATATTTTCTTAAAAACCCTTAAAATAAATATCTTCAAAAGATATTTACGAAAAATACCCCAAGAAAAGAAAATGATCCTGAAGAATCTGTGCATCTATGCCCCTATGGACACTAGAAATAACCAGAGTACTTTTCTACGAAAGTAAAGATACGTATTTCGTGGAAACCATTTAGAATGAAGGTAACTGAAGTCAAAAACCAACTCTGAACATGAAAAGTGAGGTTGTGCCAAAAATTGACAAACAAAAAAAAGACGAAAAGTGAATAGTGTCAAAAAAATGAAAATGTGGAAATGACTCGGTCCTTAAAGGAAGTTGTCAATCCGAAAGAAAGAATTTCGGAAACCATTTCTGAGCACTCAAGGCGACACTAAGTGATGAGAAATCGAGCTCGGAAAAGAACATTCAACGGAAAAAATTTATTCGTAAAATTTGAGAAAAAGGAAAGGAAGGAAAATGACCGGGTCGTTACAGTATCACTAAACGTCCCTCGTACCTTAATCCTCCATCAGTCCCAACATAGTAAAATAGAACCTCCCTAGAAGCTATCTCTGTAACTTTGTCAATGCACTGCTGATCCGTGAGTTGTGCCTTCAATACCTTGTGAATAATCGAAGGTGTAACTACCATACAAGCCATAAAAGCATCGGACAACTCATCAACGGTCTTCAAAGCATTCCACTCAGTGGTGAATAAAGTAGAAAGACTCGCATAGGGCCAACGACTGAGTGCATCTGCCACCACATTCATTTTCCCTAGATGATACTGTATAGAGAAATGATAGTCTTTCACAAACTCTAGCCATCTACGTTGTCTCAAATTCAGCTCCCGCTGAGTGAACAAATACTGCAGACTCTTGTGATCACTAAATAATCTGAAGGACTCGCCTAACAGATAATGCCTCCAAATGCGTGAGGCAAAGACCACAGCTGCCAACTCCAAATCATGTGTTAAATAATTAAGCTCATGAGGCTTAAGTTTACGAGATCCATACGAAATTGGTCATTCCTCCTGCACTGTGTAAACAAGATAGTCTATCTCGCTCTGTGGAGTAGACAAAACCAGTGCGGAAGTCAACTTGCCTTTTAGCTCATCAAAAGCTTTCTGATAATGTTCATCCCATACAAACCGTAACCCCTTTCTTAGTCAAGTGAGTGAATGGTCCAGCTATCTTTGAGAACTCCTAAATGAATCTATGATAATATCTCGCTAATCCTAGAAAACTCCAAATCTCTATAGGTGAAGTAGGCTGTCCCCACTCTACCATTGCTGAAACCTTGGTTGGATTTACCCCTATCCCCTTCTTTGACACTACATGACCCAGAGACTTCACTTCTTGTTGCTAAAATTCACACTTCTCGAACTTGGCATATAACTGGTGTTCACGAAGTGTCTGCAACACTGTGCGAAGACGTCTAGCATGATCATCCTCCGACTTAGAATAAATCAAAATATCATCAATTAACACGATGAAAAACTTATCCAAGTAAGCCCTAAAGACCCTGTTCATTAAATCTATGAAAACTGTTGGTGCATTAGTTAATCCGAAAGGCATGACACAAAACTCATAAGAACCATATCTAATGAGAAATGCTGTCTTAGGAACATCTTGCTCCCCAACCCGAAGTTGATGATATCCAGAACACAGATCAATCTTAGAGAAATATGTAACTCCCTTCAACTGATCAAAAAAATCATCGATCCTGGGTAAAGGGTACTTGTTCTAAATAGTAACCTTATTTAATTCCCTGTAATCTATACATAAGCGAAGTGAACAATCCTTCTTCTTCACAAACAAAACTGGTGCTCCCCAGGGTGAAGTACTCCTACGAATAAAACCCTGACTGTGCAATTGCCAAATCTGATCCCTCAGCTCTCGCATCTCTACTGGTGCCATCTTATATGGTGCTCTAGCAATAGACATAGTACCTGGAGCTAAGTCAATAACAAAGTCTATCTTGCGACTAGGTGGCAACCCTGGAATCTTTTGAAAAACATCTGAGAATTCCTGTACAACTGGTATACTATCAAGTGACACAGTAATCTCTTCCTCAGTCTCATCCTCCACATAGAACTAATAGGTGCTAGAAATGCCGTTAGAATATGACATAGTGACGACATACATATCCTGACCAGGTATAATAGGCCTATCATAACAATTAACTTTGGCATGATAGTGAGATAACCAATCGATCCCAAGTATTACATCATAAGTGTACATGTCCAGGACCAATATATTGGCTAGAATCTATGTCTACCAATATCTAGTGTCACAGGCCCATCACTCTAATGTAAAATGGTAGTATCGCCTAAAGGTGTAGAAATACCATGAGGTCTATCGCATACTTGCGTTGTCATCCCAGATAATGCAACAAATGATTTAGGCACGAATGAATGTGTAGCACTCGTATCAAATAAAACACAAGCATGTGTACCATGAATAGAGAACATACCTTCAATAGCCTGAGGTGCATGAACATCCTGTGGCATGGGGTTGTACACCCTGCCATATGCAACTGCTGCGATGCCTATCCCTGAGGCTGTGGCGATGCTGGTAAAGCTGGATATATCTGTCCCAGAATCCGTGGAATCTGTGGAGAAGGTAAAGGTAATGGTGTCCTCTGTCCCTACTGCACATGCTGTCCCTATCCCTGTCCTGATTTAGGACACTGCTTAGGAGTGTGACCAAGCTCTCCACAAGTATAGCAACTACCCTGAAAAATAAATTTCTTGGAAATTCTTCCATTGAAACAAACTTACAGTATTGATTCCCACAAGTTCTTTTATAAACTCATTGATAATCGTCCCATCTCAACACAACGTACCTATAAGCAAAAATTTGTTTGCTTGTCCAAATACAAATCACTCTACTGTGATTTTCTTTTATTATCGCAACACACACATTCCAATATAGTTTAATAAAACCATTTATGTAAATATCACAAAAATGCTCTCATGAAACACAATTGAGATACCAAAACCACCAGTTCACTTTATTAAGAACTTCTTTAAACCATAAACTGCCAAAAGAATAATCGTCATATATTCTTTAAAATAATACTAGTGCAAGTGATTTAAACAGTATTATACTTCTAATAATACTTCCACTACTACTAGTAAGAGAAATCACTCTTAAAGGAGCATTCATCCTTGAACTCTAGTACCATCCTTGTTAGATGCTCTGACATCTTCTTCATTATGACCTTCCTTAAGGTCCTCCCCTCTACCTATCTCCGCTTCAAGTACCACCGAAGTTGTGTTGGGTCCAAGTATGGTGGCCAATCTCGTACACAAGAAATCTTCCTTGGCTTATACTCCAAAACAACACTTATTGGAAACAATTCCTTGGTCTCCAATTCTACTTTCTTGGTCTGCCTACGCAGAAGAAACGTCGGAGTAATCTTTTTCTTCTTTGGGTCCTTCTTTGCTTTCATCGTGAACCCCATTCTCTTCCTAGTGCCAACCATTATGAAATTACAGAATAAAATTGATATCAGTATATTCTAAGTAGAACGTAAAGGAATATAATGAATCCAAAACTTAGGCTCTAAACAAAAGAATACGCTACACGGAAGTCTTATATGAAATAACCCTAGAGACACTTAAACTTGGAGTGCTTTGATACCAACTGTGATACCCTCAATTATAGAGTCACGGGTGATCAAGTCTGAGCACAAATTCGAGGGATACCAAACAATTAAGTATTTAAACAAGCATTTGAATACAAAAAGAATTTAAGAATAAAGAATAATTAAGCTGAAACAAATCTAAATAATAATCCTTGAAATACTAATTAAATAATCCTCCAAAAATAAAAAAATATCCAAAACCTCCAATGCTATTACAACTTGGGAATCCATCTAGTGGACCCCTAATAAAACCTAACTGGAAAAAAATAATTAAACTGTTATCAAATCCAAAACTAAAACATAAAGAAAAGTCCTACGTAGTCAAAAGAGTGAATGACTGTCTTTGCTTGGCACGAATAATCCCTAAGACTTGAACTGTCGAACACTTGAAAAATAATAGTGGGTCAGGCCTACGAACAAGTTCTACTCTACTACAATTCAAACAGAGACCCGATACACATATACTTCCTAGACAACTCAACAATAACTAAGTAGTCCATATATATATATATATATACACACACACACACACACTATAGGACGCTCACTGGACTATAAGCCTGTCTCAACCTGAATAGAAGGCAACATGTAAATCGCACATAAAGTGGGCATGTGTACCTAGACCTACCAAGGCACCCAAATGTCTACTATATCTAGTTATCCATCTTAGGCAATATATGCACCCTAACCATGATCTTGAGACTCAAGCTCATATCATGACATCATAATCATATGTATAAAAATCCATCCATAACTAAGGTATGTCATTTAGCTGTTTGTTGACCTAACAGGAATACAAGTAGGAATTAACATTGTAGTTAATCCATTCCCTTATACCAGAATAGGTAAGACTTAGCGTTTTAAGCTAATCCGTCTCTAATATGCCAACGTCCCATACCGGTGCATATAGTTCACAAAATCTAATAATTGATAAAACAAAATAAAGTAACTCATCAATTAAAATCCAGAGAATGATATAGTGGAAATTAGATAAATAACTGAGCATATTATATTGAAGTATTCAAGAGTAAACTCATATTAACCCATTTAACTTGCTAGAACAATGACAAGCAATTAAATCTTTCAAAACCATTAACAACATGCAAATTTAATTTTAAATCTCATGATCTTCAAGTTCATAGCATAGATTAATCATTCTAGAATTTTAACATGCTCATTTAAAACATTTAAAACCCCCACAAAAGTTCAGATTTACACTGGAGCCTCTGAAAACCCAAAAACACGTTAAAAATACACTTACTGGTGTATGTACAAAATGGGAGCTGACTTCATTGGAGATAGAGCAGCCTCCACTCCGGCAATCTCCATCCCTCTGTGAGTTCCAATCCCTCTGTCCTCCATTACTAAGGTTCCTAGGTGTCTGAACTACATCCCAAAACATCCCCATCATGTATAAAAATCCAGTATCCATTATTAACACCAATTAAAACAAGTATTCACATAAGAAAATTCTAGATCAAGTAATTATAATTTAATTAACATACATATTATTTTAATCTGATTCAACGCGCATACATGATCAATTTAAATGTCTAATTAGCCCTGGAATTGTTTTAGGCATGTAAAGAACACAAGTCCAAGGGAAAGAGTTAGAATATGAACTTGCCTCAAGGTTTCAGATTGAAACCCTAACTTATTCTTCCTAAATTTTCCAGAGACCTCTGATTGCCGTCAAGCCTCCTACTGGTCTGGTTCTAATCCATAACCAAACCCTCTTCCTTTCTCCTTGGTCCAGCCCCTTCTTAGCTGAAACTCTCTATCTTCTCTCTCACAGTTTTTCTCTCTCTGTATCTCTCTATTCTCACGTCCCTCTCTCTGCTGCTATAAGGGTTTACAAATGTAACGTTTCTAATTTTCAGTATTTTTCATTTTTCCAGAAATTCGTTGGGACAAGGGTATTTCTGTCTTTTCATGTTTGTCGTTCGGGATGGTGGTTAGGTTCATTTGCATTTTTAGGCATTTTAGATTATGTGGATTAAGTGGTATTTGTATGTGGTGCATTGTATATGTGTATGTGGTGTAAAGGGAAGATTAAACAAAAAGAAAAAATAAAAAGAAACTGTGGGGCCCACCACTATCTCAAAAGTGGTTTAAAGACCACTATTTTGCTCCCTTCATTTCTCTCTCCCCGTAATTCTCCTCCTTCCTCTCTTTCATCTTCATTTTTATTCCTTCTTTTGCTTCAAGCTTTGAGTCAAGATAACTCTCTCAATTCTTGGAATTTTTGAGTGACGTTTGAGGCGAAACGGAGAGCACGACGAGCTCTACGCACTAGTGTAAGCAATTCCAGCTTTCGTGCTTCCTTTAGATTTTGAAATTCTTGATCATTTTAAGGGTTTTGCTCAATTTGAGGTAGGAGCTTCCTAATTCACATTATTCATGCACCTTTGTGAGTTAATCTACATGAATTGTGTTATACATGCTTAATTGTGTTAATTGTAGCCTAAATTGTCTTGATTGTATATATGTGAATATGTGAAGACTTGTCTTGATTGTACTATATGGAAAGTATTCTTATATTGTGAGTTATGCCTATTGTATTGTTCACATGCTATGAATGGTGTAGGAAAGCATGCCCTATCGAATTTTGTGATGATCCATTATTGTTTAAATATTAAAAGTATGAGAACATGCTTACTTGTGTAGTGTCAAATTCCTTATTTTCATAGTATTGAGATCATGAGACATGGATGTACACCATTGGGTTGCATGAAGGGAAGAAATTGTTCTTGAAATGAAAATGGGGAGTTTTGGGAAAGAATGTTTTGATGAAAGTGTTTTGGAAAACCCGGTCACCGCGGGGGTACCAAAGGGCCGGAGGTTAATATAGCCTAAAGGGGACTAGGGAGTCGCCCTAACATGGTTGAGCTAGCTAGGCCCCATAATGACGCTGCGAGGGTACCAAGGGTCAGGGACACTAGCCAATCCTCCTCTCATGTCGTTGCACGGTCACCAAAGGGCGGGCTGTATAAACAATTTAAAAACGATGATTAAATTGTGAAAATGGGAAGTGACATCGGCATGCATTACATCTTCATTGTATCTTATTAATTGTGTAGAGATTGGAAACCATGTTGTATTTTCCCCTACATTGTATGACCCCGACTCCTATTGGCCTATTCTTTGTTTTGGATTCACGGGGTCTCATGAGGTGCGTCTTAGGTGCCACCTACTGAGCAAATTGTTCACCCACCATACTTATATTTTTTTTCAGGTCATGGCAAGGAAATGGCGGATAAAAATCCTCCGCAAGCTTGAAAGTTGTTAGAAGATGATTTTTTTGCTATTTTGTATTTGGCCATTTCATGTATAATCATAGTTTTAGGGAATGTAAATAAGTTTGTAATTTTGGCCATTGGGTAATGTAATTAAGTTTTATTCACTCAAAACCCTTTATTATATTTTAGTGACGTGTGGCAAATTTTACTAACAACGTGGTTGTTGAAATTGTAATTTAGTGTTGAAATGTATGTAAACATGTACGTGAATGTAAGGGTGTGGGTGAAAATTACCAAAAGTTGGTGTATATGGGTTTACACAGGACAGTGGGAAGTGGAAGTGAGAATTACCCAGAACTAGTCGACGTATGGCTTCCCAAACGTCGACCGCTATCTTGTCAGTGGGTCATTTTTGGCATACGTTCCAAACCAGTCGACGTATGGCTTCCCATACGTCGACCAGTATCACATCCCAAACTAGTCGACGTATGGCTTCCCATACGTCGACCGGTATCTCGGCAATGGGTATTACCACTGTTCATGACCCAAACCAGTCGACGTTTGACGCATATACGTCGACTGGTTTACGTCACATATGTAATTACTATTTAAGATCTTAAATTACACTTTAGCACCCAAGTGAGGTTACACACAATTATTTTATAACCTACTAAAATGCAATAATTGTATTTTGACCACCGAAAAGACTATATTGTCCCGGATTTTATTTTATTTATTGCGCGATGCAAGTAAATAACTATTATACCCTTGAGTCTCAAATTATTGATTTGTAGTAATTTACCATTTTTCCCTTTTAGACCTTGTTATTTAAATTTAATGTGAAAAGACTGTTTTACCCTCGGATGATTTTGGGTCCGGTAAAGACCCGTTTAATGATCCGGATCCATGAGGATTTAGGTCGTTACAGAATGGTATCAGAGCCTTGGTTCGAAAACCTATAGGACGATGGGTAGAGGCATACATAGGATTGCATGGGAGGTTGTTTGCATTGTATGTGTGATTACTTGCTACTTGTTTATTACTCGATGAAGCATGCTTAACTGCTTACGTGCTTACGTGTTTACGTGCTTAAATGTTTATATGAAAATGTTTCTTGTATAGTTTTGCATGCTTAGTGTTGTTACTGCATCATTTCATGTTGAGTCAATCATTGTGGACCTTAGTGTCATGTCATTGAATCGTTTTTTATTTTTATAGCACGATGTCACGGCGTGAGGAAACCAGGGAAGTTGGCCCTAGGCCGACTAGGGGTGATGTTGGCGAGAGCTTCAGCTCTAATCTGGATGAGCTAAATGATGAGGACACACTTTTTAGGGACTTGATTCCCCCAAAAGTTGCCCCCACAAGGAGGGAAAATGTTGAAGCACCCGTGGAAGTGGGTGAAGGTTATGTGGCACTGGAGTTGAATCGTTTGTTGTAAAGTGTCGTGAGAGTAACGATTACGGCTCAGTCGCAGTCGGTACCACAACCTACAGTTCAAGTTGAGGAGACGCCAGCTCAGAAGCGTCTCAAGATCATTAAGGGATTTTCTCAATTGATGCCAATAATGTTTGAGGGCGGTGCGGATCCAATGGTAGCGAATGACTACAAAGATCAAGTTGAAACTCAGTTGACCTCAATGGATGTGACAGAAGATCACCTGAAGATCATCCTAGCAACTTACAAGTTTGCTAAGGATGCCAAACTCTGGTGGAAGTCAGTTATAAGTCGGTATAAGGTGGAGACATGAGTTGGGACAAGTTCAAGGAATTATTTTATGAAAAGTATTTTCTGATTTCTAAAAGATGGGGGCTAAAGGACCAATTTTATAACCTTATCCAGGGCAATATGGTGAAAGATGAAGTTGACAAGACTCAAAAGTTTGTTTCCGGTCTTAATGATCGAATGAGACCGTTGATCACAACACAGTTCATTAAGGTTTATTGTAAAGCAATGGAAAGGGCTTTAATGTTAAAGGCTGACATTAAAGATAAGGATGCGAGAAGAGAGCAGTGGAAGCAAAAGAGGGGTGCAGGGCCATCTTTAGAAGGATCATCTTTGAAAAGGAACAAGAGCGGTCTATCTTAGTTTTAGGGGCAGCAATCTGCACGATCCGCTCCTACCACTCCTATGCTAGCGGGTTCTGATAAAAGTGGAGTCATATGTTTTCAGTGTCAGCAGCCAGGGCATTACAAGTCAAGTTGCCCTATGAGATCGTCTGTAGTTTCTCCAGCTCTAAGGGCTTGTTATTGGTGTGGCCAGCAGGGCCATCTGATCCGGGATTATCCTACTCGAGGAGCAGGCACCGGTAGTGGCAGAGGGTCACAGTAGAGGCCGTCACAATCGGCTGCAGCTCAGTCAGGTTTCAGACCGCCACCACCATAACCTGCCATGTCTTCTCAAGGTTCTCAACCAGCTAGGAAGGATACTCCAACTGTGTCGGCACAACAGTCTAGTGTTCAGATTGGTGGTTCTCAAGCACACGCACAGCAGGGACGTGTCTTTGTACTTGCACCGACTGATCCATCTTCTGGTCCATCAGTTCTTCGAGGTATATTTCCAGTGTTTGGTTCTTGGGCTCGTATTCTCTTTGACTCTGGTGCATCTTATTCCTTCATTTCATCATCATTTACACTTACATCAGGGTTGGCGGTTAGTTTCATGGATCGGGTGTTGTGTGTTGATACGCCAGTTGGGGTTTCGATGTCTTTGAATCGAGTTGTGCGGAATTGTTCCATTGTGATAGTCGGACGGACCTTTGTGTTCGACCTTATCCTCCTAGAGATGACTAGCTTTGATGTCATTCTCGAGATGGACTGGTTAGCTTTCTTTCATGCCACGATCGACTGTTACAAAGGAAGAGTCACAGTTTGCACTCCTAAGGGAGATTGTTTCTTTTTCATGGGAGATCGGAGCGATTCCCAACCTTCATTATTGTATGGAATTCATGGACGAAGTCATGAAGATTATTTCTTGGCTAGTCTTCTAGCCGAAGAAGCTGATGTTGTGGGAGAAGATTATCCGGAGGTTGTTCATGATTTTCTGGATGTGTTTCCAGAGGATTTGACAGAGTTGCCTCCACACCGAGAAGTGGAGTTTACTATTGACTTGATGCTCGGTACAGCGCCGATTTCTATGGTACTGTATCGTATGGCACTAGTTGAGTTGGAAGAATTGAAGAAGTAGCTCGATGATTTGAGGATGAAAGGTTTCATCCGACCGAGTGTGTCATAGTGGGGCGCACCAGTCTTGTTTACTAAGAAGAAATATGGTTCTTTGAGGTTGTGCATTGATTACTGGAAGTTAAATCATGCCACTATCAAGAACAAGTATCCTTTGCCAAGGATAGATGATTTGTTTGATTAGTTGAGGGGAGCCAGTTGTTTCTCGAAGATTGACTTGAGGTCTGGCTATTATCAGTTACGGGTTAGGGATGAGGATATCTCGAAGACAGCATTCCATACACAGTATGGACACTATGAGTTCCTTGTTATGCCTTTTGGCTTGACTAATGTGCTAGCGGCATTCATGGACTTGATGAACCGTGTCTTTCATAATTACTTGGACCAGTTTGTGGTAGTTTTCTTGGATGATATTCTTGTGTATTCACGATCTCGGGAGGAGCACGAGGTCCATTTAAGTATTATTTTACAGATTTTGCGGGAACACCGACTGTATACCAAATATGAGAAGTGTGAGTTTTGGCTACAAGAGGTGAAGTTTTTGGGACATGTTGTTTCGGAAGGTAGAGTGTCAGTTGATCCATCAAAGGTTGAAGCAGTTTTGAATTGGGAGCAACCCAAGAATGTTTTTGAGATTCAGAGTTTCCTTGGCCTAGTGGGTTATTATCGGAGATTTGTGAAGGATTTCTCCCGTTTGGCAGCTTCTATGACCCGTTTGACCCGGAAAGGGATCAAGTTTATGTGGAATGAAGCCTGTGAGTCATCTTTTCAGGAGTTGAAGACAAGATTGACTACAGCTCCAGTGTTGGTGATACTTGAGCGTGGCTTGGGTTATGTGATCTATTGTGATGCTTCACGTGATGGTTTGGGATGTGTGTTGATGCAGGATGGTAGAGTAGTGGCTTATGGGTCTCGACAGTTAAAGACTCATGAGTACAACTACCCTACTCATGATCTGGAGTTAGCGGCAGTCGTGTTTGCCCTGAAGTGTTGGAGACATTACTTGTATGATGAAAGGTTTGAAGTGTTTTTAGACCACAAGAGTCTCAAGTACCTTTTCTCCCAAAAGGACTTGAATAACATATAGAGAAGATGGGTTGAGTTCTTGGAAAATTACAATTTTGATTTACAGTATCATCCGGGCAAGGCAAATGTGGTAGCAGATGCCTTGAGCTGGAAATCTCGTGGAACTTTGGCCGGATTAGCTATTCGGAAATGGAAGATGCTTAATGATCTGGCAGAGATGGGATTGTATTATGATGACGACGATGGTTGTGGTGAATCGGCATTCTTGTTTAGTCTTGTGGCTCATCCTACTCTTGTTGTGCGAGTGATTGAGTCACAGAGACAAGATTCTGATTTGGATGCCATTCACACTTTAATCTCCAGTGGTGAGACAATGAAAGATTAGACCTTGCATGCAGATGGGGGCCTACAGTACAGGGGTTTATTGGTGGTTCCCATAGTTTGTCGTGAAGACATCTTACGGGAGTTTCACACTTCCCGCTTTACAGTTTACCCGGGTGGTACCAAGATGTATCACAATTTGAGACGTCAGTATTGGTGAAACGGGATGAAGAAGGATGTTGCATAGTTTATGGCTAGATGCCTTACCTATTAACAGGTGAAGGCCGAGTATCAGGAACCAGCTGGGTTGTTGTAACCATTGTTTGTAGCACAATGGAAATGGGAACATATTGCTATAGATTTTGTGGCAAGTCTTCCAAGGTCACGAAGAGGCAACGAGGCCATATGGGTCATTATTGACAGATTGACCAAGACGGCTCACTTTTTGCCTATTAAGGCAATAGATGATGCAGAGGCACTTGGTGTTCTTTATATGAAGGAGATTGTGAGGTTACATGGAATTCCAGTAACCATTGTCTCATATAGGGATGCTAAGTTCACTTTGAAGTTCTGGGAAGGACTTCAAGCAGCGTTTGGTACAGCGTCGCATCTTAGTACTGCATTCCATCCATAGATAGAAGGCCAGTTGAAGCGTACTATCCAAATCTTGGAGGATATGCTTTTGGCATGTGTGCTTGACTTGGGTGGCAGTTAAGAAGACCACCTTCCACTTATTGAGTTCGTATACAACAACAGTTATCAGACGAGCATTGAAATGGCTCCATTTGAGGCATTGTATGGCAGACCCTGTAGATCTCCTATTTGTTGGACTGAGGTAGGCGAGACAGTTGCCTCAGGACCAGACATTGTACTCGAGACTACCGAGAAAATTAAATTGATCATACAGAGAATGCTCACGGCTCAGAGTTGACAGAAGAGCTACGCGGATAGGTAGAGACGACCGCTATCTTTTAAGGTGGGAGACTATGTTTTCTTATGGGTTTCTCCATGAAAAGGTTTGATGAGGTTCAGGAAGAGTGGCAAGTTGTCGCTACGATTCATTAGACCATTTCAGATTTTGGACCGCGTAGGGGAAGTTGCCTACAGACTCGCTTTACCGCCACGGATGGATAGGGTTCACAATGTGTTTCATGTGTTAATGCTACGGAAGTATGAATTGGATCCATCTCACATTTTGAATTGGGTCAATGTGGACATTGATGAAGATGTCACCTATGAAGAGGGACCAGTTCAGATCCTTGACACACGGAAGAAGGTGTTAAGGTGTAAGACGATATCGCTAGTGAAAGTTCTTTAGAGACACCATGGAGTCGAGGAGGTTACTTGAGAGCTTGAACCGCAAGTTCACTCCAAGTACCCAGAGTTGTTTTCTTCCCCAGGTATGGTTTGATTTCGGGGACGAAATCCTTGTAAGTTGGGGAGATTATAACGTTTCAAATTTTCAGTATTTTTCATTTTTTTAGAAATTCGTTGAGACAAGGGTATTTTTGTCTTTTCACGTTTGTCGTTCGGGATGGTGGTTGGGTCCATTTGCATTTTTAGGCATTTTAGATTATGTGGATTAAGTGGTATTTGTATGTGGTGTATTGTATATGTGTATGTGGTGTAAATGGAAGATTAAAGAAAAAGAGAAAATAAAAACAAACTGTGGGGCCCACCACTATCTCAAAAGTGGTCTAGAGACCACTATTTTGCTCCATCATTTCTCTCTCCACGCTATTCTCCTTCTTCCTCTCTTTCATCTTCATTTTTCTTCCTTCTTTTGCTTCAAGCTTTGAGTCAAGATAACTCTCTCAATTCTTGGAATTTTTAAGTGACATTTGAGGCGAAACGAAGAACATAACGAGCTCTATGCGCTAGTGTAAGCAATTCCAGCTTTGGTGCTACCCTTGGATTTTGAAATTCTTGATCATTTTAAGGGTTTTGCTCAATTTGAGGTAGGGGCTTCCTAATTCACATTATTCATGCACCTTTGTGAGTTAATCTACATGAATTGTGTTACATCATGCTATATGGAAAGCATGCTTATATTGTGAGTTATGCCTATTGTATTGTTCACATGCTATGAATGGGAAAGCATGCCCTATCGTATTTTGTGATGATCCATTATTGTTTAAATATTAAAAGTATGAGAACATACTTACTTGTGTTGTGTCAAATTCCTCATTTTCATAGTATTGAGATCATGAGACATGCATGTACACCATTGGGTTGCATGAAGGGAAGAAATTGTTCTTGAAATAAAAATGGGGAGTTTTGGGAAAGAATGTTTTGATGAAAGTGTTTTGGTAAACCCGGTCGCCGCGGGGATACCAAAGGGCCGGAGGTTAATATAGCCTAGAGGGGACTAGGGAGTCACCCTAGCATGGTTGAGCTAGCTAGGCCCCATAATGACGCCGCGGGGGTACCAAGGGTCAGGCACACTAGCCAATCCTCCTCTCGCGTCACTGCGGGGTAACCAAAGGGCGGGCTGTATTAACAATTTGAAAGCGATGATTAAATTGTGAAAATGGGGAGTGACATTGGTATGCATTACATCTTCATTGCATCTTATTAATTATGTAGAGATTGGTAACCATGTTGTATTTTCCCCTACACTATATGACCCCGACTCCTATTGGCCTATTCTTTGTTTTGGACTTGCGGGGTCTCATGAGGTACGTCTTAGGCGCCACCTACTGACCAAATTGTTCACCCCACTATACTTATATTTTTTTTCAGGTCATGGCAAGGAAATGACGGATGAAAATCTTCCGTAAGCTTGAAAGTTATTAGAAGATGATTTTTTTGCTATTTTGTATTTGGCCATTTCATGTATAATCATACTTTTAGAGAATGTAAATAAGTTTGTAATTTTTGCCATTGGGTAATGTAATTAAGTTTTATTCACTTAAAACCCTTTATTGTATTTTAGTGACGTGTGGCAAATTTTACTAACAACGTGGTTGCTGAAATTGTAATTTAGTGTTGAAATGTATGTAAACATGTACATGAATGTAAGGGTGTGGGTGAAAATTACCAAAAGTTGGTGTATATGGGTTTACACAGGACAGTGGAAAGTGGAAGTGAGAATTACCTAGAACTAGTCGATGTATGGCTTCCCAAACGTCAGCCGGTATATTGTCAGTGGGTTATTTTTGGCATACGTTCCAAACCAGTCGACGAATGGCTTCCCATACGTCGACCGGTATCTCAACAGTGGGTATTACCACTGTTCATGACCCAAACCAGTCGACGTTTGATGCATATACGTCGACCGGTTTACGTCACATATGTAATTACTATTTAAGTTCTTAAATTACACTTTAGCACCTAAGTGAGGTTACACACAATTATTTTATGACCTACTAAAATGCAATAATTGTATTTTGACCACCGAAAAGACTATATTGTCCCGGATCTTATTTTATTTATTGCGTGATGTAAGTAAATGACTATTATATCCTTGAGTCTCAAATTATTGATTTGTAATAATTTACTATTTTGCCCTTTTGGACCTTGTCATTTAAATTTAATGTGAAATGACCGTTTTACCCTCAGATGATTTTGTGTCGGGTAAGGACCCGTTTAATGATCCGGATCCATGAGGATTTGGGTCATTACAACAAACCCTATTGCAGACCATCTTATGTATATTTATAGGTTAAACATAATCCAACCCTAGTCCTAATTGAAATCCAAGTTTGACAATGAAGGAATGAAAATAAAATAAAATAAAAGGAAAATAACACGTAATACATATATATAATATACTGTACGTGACTACATAAATATATATTTATAAAATATAATTTATACTTATATATATGCATCTTACCATCCTAGTATAATAATAATTACTTATTATCAAATAAATTCCTATATATATATATACATCCCTCCATGGGTTAATATCCGTACCCATTAGAAATCCTATCCAACTAGTCCATGCGACCCATTAGTGTGGTCCATTACTACTATCCACTGCCCAACTCCTTTATATAAAAATAAAACATTTAAATCCTAGCAATTAAGCTACACATAATACACATCAACAGATAAAAATAATTCAATTAAAATATTTAAATTCAAATAAGCCAACAAATTATATTTAATCACTTAATTAAATTAAACACATAAACAAATCATCAATTAATCAATTAAATAAACTAAAAATGCAATTAAATAATTAATTAAATACTGAGACTATCCTTCTAAAATTAGGGGTATTACAAATTCCGAGTTATACATAATATTAAAATCTCAAGGTTGAACAATTGACCATAGTATGAGATTCGTGGTTAAGTCAATCCCTAAGATCTTCTCTCTTTGATCTAAATACTTTTACTTAGTTTAATTTTTGTTCATGTTATTGAATCACAACACACAACAAACAAATTTTTTCTCCTAAATTAAAATAGTAATTAATTAAAAACTCGATAAACCACCATAATCCCTGAGGTTCGACACCCTCTAGTAGCCCTATCCTGCAAATGATTCGTTCTATTGCGAGTGGTATAAATTCTACACATCAATCATTGGACTACGTGTTTACTTGTTAAGTGGCTTGTTAATGATGAAAACATGTTATATGTGATAATATGGCAAGTAGTGAGTATGGATTATGACAAATATGTTGTGTATGGTAATATGACAGATAGTCGAGCATGGATTATGTAAGCGTGTATTATATGGAAGGATGATGAAGATGAACATGATGTTTAATTTCACGTAGTAATTTAACGAGCACGTTATTTAAATTGATGTGATAGGAACGGCTGTGTCAAGGTATATGTTCCGATTATTTTATATATATATATGCATGTATAAGAGTATGCGGATGGACATGTGATAGTTACTAGCGTTGCTGAGTGCTCGTTAACGGTGTTGTTTGTTTTGTGGGTCACGACTTGAGCAGACGTAGAGTTCAGTTGCTTAAAAGTTTGTTTCGATGTTAGTTCTTATCGAACAAATGACGTAGGTTCCTAGCTCGTGGATTGAGCCATTCGATATGTGGTCATTCCGATCCTCTAGTTACATTTTAGTGCGGTGCTTAAGGAACGACCTTAGAACGGGTTCATGTTTCATGGCACGGTGTTTATGTTGTGTATGAGTTTCATACATCAAAGTATGGGGGTCTTGTGACCATAGAGGTCAGGTTTGTGATGTGGGATTTTCGTGAAGGACAAGTATCTTTAGGGATTCGGTGTTTGTGATTTAAGTCACGATTGGGTGTGATGGTTCTCTTCGAATCGATTTGTGATACGTATGATATATATATTGGTAGATTTATGAGTATGGTTTGTAGATTATGGGCGTATGTTTCGGCTACTTTAGTACACTCTGATGAGATGTGTCGGTTATGATTGTTAACGAGACTTTCTTGGTCCTAGTAGGTATAAACTAACAAAAGTGTTGAACAGGGTTATACCAGTGCAGGGTGACCGACTGTTAGATGTGATTTATTTAGTGGTCTTGTAAGTAGACCTGTCAATGGATCGGATTCTGATGCGAATCCGATCCGATTAGTCAGATATAGATTGAATAAAAAATCTGATAACCCGTTTATGATCCGAATTCGATAACCCGTTATCTTAACAAATCAAATATGGATTTTACTGATCCAATCCGATAATAATTCGATCTAAATTAAACCCACTTCTTATTCGCAAACCCACTTCTCATTCCCAAATCCATTCCTCCTTTAATCTATCCAAACCCTAACCTATATCATACAACAAAATTATATGTTCTCTCACTCACACTACCATTGACACAAAACAACGATATTCCCAAAGTACGTAGCAAAGATGCAACACAAATCATAAAAATGAGCCTATCGATCGGTGACTACTGCAAAATATTACTCCTCTCGGGTTAGTGTTCTTCCGTTCACTCTCGTTCGATCTCACTTCTCCTCTTCATATTTTTTGTTTTGAAAGTTAAAAAAAGGAGAGGTATTTTGAAATACCTCAAAGTAATTTAGGGGTGTAATGAAATTTTCCCTTCTATGTGTAACCAGTTTCGAGCCTTGCCCTTTGGTTTAAGAGTTAAGCCCTAAACCAAAAGGCTACAAGGTGAACCAGTAGATCAGTGCGTACATATAGTTTGAGATTTAACATTGAAATTTATATCCAAATTGAGCTCTTTCAAGCTAACTCCATCTGAATTATTTATATATATATATATATATATATATATATATATATATTATATGTTGAATTACATCAATTCATATTTCTGATGTTGAAATTTCGTACTATATTACCTGTATTTTTACGAATCGAACTTGATAAACATTATTCAGTTTTTTGGTTTCTATGTTTAAAAGATGCCCTAATTTGTGTTATTTGTTTGTTGATTTGTGCAAGTGTGTAGTTATATTATCGGATAGGTCTATCGGATCGGACATACGATAATCAAACAAATCGGATACGGATTAACTCAATAAAAATCCGTCAGATTATCGAAACAGATCGGATCACTCATTATGCTTATCGGATTCGGATCGAATTAGCCATGATCCGGTCCAAATCCGATCCATTGACAGGTCTACGTACTTGTAAGAGTCTATTTTATAGACTAATTAGTTAAGAGGTGTTTTGCATTTTGGAAACTTACGGAGGTTTGTTGTGGGTGTTTTGACTCTTGGTCAATTGATTATGTGGCAAGGTTGTCGAGTGAGTCTCGAGGTTGGGTATAGTAGTCATTTTTTGCTGGATAATTCAAAATTGCACGATCCAGGCGGTTGTGGTTGTTGAGATGTTTGGTTGTTTCCGATCAAGGTGGTAGGTATCGTGTTACCTTGTGGATTGTATTTTAGAATCATGAAGCAATGAACCAGACTTTTACTTATAGCGTACTTGGGGTATCGGGAGTGGTACTCATTGCCTAAGGATCTAGGAGGGCACATGAAGTGTTTATTGGGATGCATGATTTGAGATGAGGATGATCTCATAGGTTTAGCAGGTAGCTCCATTTGATTTTTCGTTGGGGCCAAGGGCGTCGAGGGATAGGTGAAAGGGAAGGTAATGATGTTGACGTTAGGGTGTGAGGTTTCTTTGGCTGGGTATGTAGATTGACTTGTGAATGGTGGTTCGAGTGACCGATTAGATGTTAGCGACTAATTGTTACAATAGTTAGTTTCGAGGAGATAGTTGGACGTTAAGCACTCTGGTTACGGTGCTCATTTCCCTTTTGGGATTTGTTGACGTGGCGTTGCTGCACAGGGATTCTTATCCTTATGGCGAGTTAGTGGTTACTGTAGGGAGTATCGAGGGTGATGTATGCTCTCACATTGTGTTGGTGTTGTCCTAAAAATGCTAAAAGAGAAGTTAGCTAGTAGTAACTTGTTGTTTCGATGGGATGTGGGTTGCTTGTTGATTACAGTTTGGCATGTGATGGGGTTATGCAGTTGTGAAGATGAATGTAGACTATTTTGTCTCTTAGGGGTCAGTGAGGACGGCGTTGCCAAATAGGCGTGTCAATCTTCTGATAAGTGAGTAGGTTGCTATAATTGATGTCATTAGTTTTGTGCGCACGGTGTTTGAGGCAGTGTCGCCTGAGAATGTAGAGATAAAATGGGGGTCGAAGCATCGTTTTCTGTCATAGAGGTTACTATCAATGTCTATTAAGAAACCCCATGTCAAAGACACACACATGTTGATCGAATGCCTTTAGATATCCCAACTCCTGTTGAATCACATGTATTGAATCGAGAATTCAAGTTACCATAGGAACAAACTGGGTGTGCAAGTTTTAACTAAAATAAATAAATATAAATTATGTAAATTATGTCATCTTTATTGGAAAAATGGCATGTCAAGTTACTATTTTGTTGTGTTTTTGTGTTTTTTCACTCAACCAAAAAAAAAAATAGTAAGTTTGAAGCCACATTTGGACAACATTAAAATCTAACACAAAGAATATTATTGATGTACTCATAAAGAGCCAGAACCCAAATGCCAACAAAGGCTGGTAACAAAGCCAGGAACTCAACAACGAAGCCCTGGACACCCCGATTATTGAAAAAAACAAAAAACAAAATGAGAACTCAGCAGCAAAGGTCTCCAATAATGCCAATAAAGAACATGGTAAGGATCATTGCCATCATTTTTTAAGAAAATTCTCGAACCATCTAGCTGAGTTTTTCTTATATCTTTTCAACCCATCATTGTAATCCACATAATTGATGCCGAAACGAACAGTGTAGCCTGAAGCCCATTCAAAATTGTCCAATATCGACCACGAAAAATATCCCAACAGATTGACACCGTCCCTAGATTTTAAAGAAAATAGTGGTCACACATCTTTTATATATTGACAAGAAAATGAACAGATTATATAATAAGCTTGAGCTCAATGATACAACTTTATGATACAAAAAAATTTTGGTCGGAGACCATATTTGAGAACCAACCTGACTGCTCTATTAACAAACAAGAGATGGCGGAGGTAGTATTTTATCCTGAAGTTGTCGACGAGGGCTTGCTCGACTGTTAATGTGGCATTATTTACCTCATCAACACCTACAAAACATTTGTAGTAAGCGATATATATTAGTGACAAATTGTCCTTTATATTTTTGGTGATAAAATTGAGTTTGCTTAATTGAAAATATTGTAAAATGAGTACAACAGTATAATTATTTACCGTTCTCCATAATCATAATTGGTGGATTATTGTACTTTCTCTTTATGTAGAGTAAAAGATCCCAAATTCCTCTTGGATAAACATATAGCCAATCTGAACCAGCCTGTAGATCCATTTCAAGACATAGAATAGTTCATTATATAAGTCAGCATTTCATGCATATTAAATGTTAAATATAATAATAGTAATATTTCCAATAATTTTGAAGTCTATGTGTGGGACAAGAGAACTGCATGTGCCTAATAGCACATGGTGAATTGTGGAGAAGAGGCCATCCAAAAAAGTAAAAATAAAAATAAAATTTGTCGCCATACCGGCTCGCCAATAAAGGTCCCATTTCTGTCAGCTGGCACAACAACATATCACATATATCAGTTTAGCATAGTGATCTATGGATTGTGCTAATGACACAAGAATTGGATTAATCAAATTACCTGAGAGAGTAGCCCGAGAATCTGTTGTGTAACTTACGTTTAGTGTAGCACCGAGTAAATGTGCTGTATAGTAAGCAGTATAGTAGTTCAACCCAATATAATCATATGATCCTTTTACACTGTTGGATTCTGCGACAGTGAATCTTGGAAGTCGTTGTCTGACAAGACTCCGCATCGTTTGTGGATAGTTACCGTTTATCAATGGGTCCATAAACCTGCAATGATAAAATAGTTGGTAACATTTTTTTGCTATTAATCTCTATTTAATTTAATCACTTGTCACGTTTTAGTGTTTTAGTAGTTAAATTAATTATGCAACACGCAAAACTCACCATCCTAGCATGAAATCAAGTGCCCGTAATGAAGCAAGACGGTCGTTAGTCGAATTAGAGTATGGCACATTCCATGTTGACACAAGCACTATTCCAATTTTCCCCCGCTGTAATGCCTGCAGGTACACATGCATGAACTTATTAGAGTAAATGTTAATTAAGGTTGAAAAGTTTGAACCAAATGTGAAGTTTAAGACTCCTAGTATAACCCTTATAGGGACGGACCCAGAAACTCAAGTGAGAGAGGACCCGGAGGGCAGAAACTCAAGTGAGGGGGAAGGGAGTGGGGACGGATGCAGAAACTTGATCAAGTGAGTGGGGAGGGAGGGGACCGACGCAGAAACTCAAGTGGGGGGATAATGAATTTTTTTCAATAATTTTAGGGGAGCAATTGTAATATTTCGTAAGTATATATATATATATATATATATCAAAATGACAAATTAGTGAGACGTAATAGTGTAAAAAATAAAATAAAATTCAGGGGGGCAATAAGCCGTCCCTGCCTATGACTGTGATATTCAACATATATATTTCTCAAAATGCTACTGTATGAGCTATATATATATATATATATAATATGTTGAAGGAGAACTCGAAATTAAGAACAACCTGATAGTTGGATTTGTACAAACTGACTGCAGCTGCATGAGCAAGAATTTGGTTGTGTGTGACAATATATGGCTCGATACCCGAATCTCCTCCGGTGCAATTGTTTTCTAGCCATGAAGAGCATCGACCAGGTGCAAAGGCACCAGATGTATAACCAGCAGTGCTATAGCTCCATGGCTCATTGAAAGTGGCCCAGTTTTTCACTCGATCACCAAATCTCTCAAAGCAAAGCTTTGCATAGTCATGAAAATCATTCCTGTAAAATTAATAATCTAGCTCAATTGCTTAGTAACACCATATATTATTTTCAATTTTTTTCGGTAAATCATATATTATTTTCTTGAGCAAGTAAGAAGCTTAGCTTGGATTCGATATTTATTCACTTTTGCTTTTTTATTTTCTCTTTTGGTTTAATTGATATTTATTCACTTGATAATTATTAAATGAAGAGACAATTAGTTGAAACACAAAAAGAAAACCCTACCCTTAGAACATAAATGACTCAAATTCTTAGTAGACATTGGATATCCCTTCTTCTTCCTCTCCTTTTTTTCTCTCTATTTATCTCTCAATTTTGGACTTTAAGTCCTTTTTGTTGTATTTTCTTTTAAATAATTAACTCTTTTTATTATTACAATTAGATCCTTATTTTTTATTAAAAACAAAAAATTGTGATTTTTTCTAGCGGTATCCTGTCAAAGAGTATCTTATTGTATAGTCAAATATGGATAATTATTAATATTTATTAAATGAAGCTAGAGACAATTAGTTGAAACACAACCCTAACTTTAGAACATAAATGACTCAAATTCTTAGTAGACATTGGATATCCCTTCTTCTTCCTCTCCTTTTTTTCTCTCTATTTCTCTCTTTCATTGTCAATTTAGGACTTTAAGTCCTTTTTGTTGTATTTTCTTTTAAATAATTAACTCTTTTTATTATTACAATTAGATTCTCATTTTTTATGAAAAACAAAAAAATTATGAAATTTGCTAGCCGTATCGTATAGTACAAATATCCAGCCGTATCCTGCCATGTCTCAGCCATATTAAACATGTATCCAACCATATTTCATTTGTATTTGTGTTGAATATGTATTCAATACTGCAACGACCACCCTAGGAAAGTATTCATGCTTCCTACATTATAAAAGAATTGCATATGTACCTTATAACGAGTCATCAAAACATATGAATTGGTAATGAAAATTGATTCACTTACACAATTTTAGAACTTAAGAAACCGCCATAATCAGTATCCAAGCCTTGAGGAAGATCCCAGTGAAAGAGAGTAACATAAGGCTTTAGACCTGCGTTATAAAATAACAATTTAATTAAGTTCAACAGTGTAAAAATTAAAATTGCTAATAGAGTGTGAGGTTGAATCACCACCATTAGCAAGGAGCTCATTTATGAGGTTGTTGTAGTATTGAATCCCTTCCTCATTCACACCTCCACTTAGCTTCCCAGCTGCAAATTATGAAATTTAGGATTAACACTATGGGAAGGGTTGTGAGATATATATATATATATATATATATATATATATATATATATATATATATATAATCCATTAATTTGAAATGGTAAAGTTTAATTAAATGGTGATGGTATATATCATCATCATTTAATAAAAACTAATCTCTTTGCAATGAATGAATGAATTCATGTGAATTTTTATTTTATTATTTTATTTTATTTATGCCCGCAACCCGACTCGAGCCCCAACCCACTTCTTTAAGAATAGAGAGATTATACCGCTAGGACAAAGTGATCATCTTACTTGGTAACACTCTAGACCAAGCAATTGAGAATCGATAGGCATCTAGATTCATTTCCTTGAGGAGAGCCACATCTTCCTGTGACATGAGGGAAAAAATAATAATAATGTCAATACTCACACTTAAAAAGAACTTTACAATGGAGGGCAAGAGGAGTTCTTAAGAATTTTGATATTAATTGATTATTCAAATACCTTGTATCGATGATAAGAATCAACGGCCACATCTCCATTACTACCATCCTTTATCTTCTCTGCAGTTTCAATATATAAATAATTTCAAAAATCACACATATTGGAATTACTTCTACTCTTTTCTTTTTTCTTTTTCTTTTTTATGTAAATAAAATAGGTGTATGAGTCTCTTGTTATGCAAATATATATATAGAGAGAGAGAGTTCTCAAATTTCTATTTTCCAAGTCATGCACTTTTTTATTTTTTTTAAACACAAATATAGGTGGCAAGTGAGTTTGACATAACAAATCAAATTTTACAATGTAGAAAATTATTTTTCTAATTGTTTTATGCATTTTGTTTAATGATATTGGAAATAGTTTTGATCATAAAAAATGATCCAGTAATGAATATTATTTTTCTAATTGTTTTTATTTATATTTCTTCTTAGCTAGGATTGCTCTTGTTATAAAATTTTCTTCCATTTCACTACTCCTATTTTTCTCTTTTATTTATATTTTTTGCTGGACAAAGAGAATGACCTGGATATTTATGTGTGAATGTATCCCATATACTTTTCCCTTTACTATCCACTCCACCTTCAATCTGTAAAAAAAATAAATAGAATGATCAAACAAAAACAAGCGTACATAATAGGACACACACAACACACACACACAAAATAATAATAATAAAATAAAAAATAAAAAAATAAAAAAAATAAAACAGCACCTCCATTTGAAAGTCTCTACATACCTGATAAGCAGATGATGCTGCCCCGAAGACAAAGCCTGCCGGGAAACTGCTACGGTTGAGCTTATCTAAACCATGAGTTACTGATAAAGCTGGGCTTGTGCGGTCGATCAAATTCATGCCATAAATTCTCTGGGGGAGTTGTAAACCACTACTAGTCACTACTGCTTCAGCAATGACTAGGAGGACTAAGAGGACATGGGCTTGAATTGCCATAACTGATTTTGTCTAGCTGTTGTGTACCAATAGGGAGAGACTGGAAAGGGTTTATATAGAGCAATGCAAGAAGTAAGATTATTTGTTTCTCATTTTTTTATTCCTCCACCGCCTTGTACGTCCAAATTTCATGCACATGCAAGTTCTGGAGGTGAATAAACAGTGCCAAAATTCAGTATACCCGGCCCGGTCACATGTGATTTGAAATATGCCTTTTGAGATTTAATTATATGTATAATTTTAGCTTTTTTTTATGAAATTTGTTATTTTATTTTATCATTTAAATGGGCAATAGATTGAAATTTTGAAATTTGAACTCGAAATTAATCCAATGCCTAACCTAGACTGGATTATAATTCTATTATATATTTACTTCACTTAAAAACCTGTTTTTCAAGCTAGGTTTTTTATTCGGTTATGGAAATGAATAGTTTGCATAGCATTTTTATATATAAAAATTAATACACTTTGGTTCACCGTGTAGAAACCAAAAAAAAAGATGAAAAATTTTATGCTCTATAGCATTAAATTTGTATGGTAACTTTTAAAAGCTAAATGCTCCTCTCTTCTTTTTCTGCTGCCAAGAACATTTTTTGTTCTATGAAATGCTTTCGATCTGCCATTGAAGGACTTCCACTCGGCCACGAGCATTGTTGCTGCTTGGAGTCTCCCAAGCTCCTGTATTAGAGCTGGTCTGTATGGTAGTTGTTTTTGTTACCTCAAACTCACAAAACCTCAAGAAATGACAAAAGAAATAAATAATGCATCACACCACTACTCAAAGATTTATGTGATTCCGCATATAATTAGTGAAAATGGGCTAACAAAATTCACAATGAAAAGAAAACATAAGATTATAAATTCTAAAGCCACCAACTCTTTGTTTCTCTTAAACTCTCCATTTCGACTTCGAAATTTCGGATACAAGAGGTAGGAGTATTGGTTTCTCATTTTTGTATTCCTCCATTGTTTGTACGTCCAAAGTTCATGCACATGCAAGCTCTGGTGGTGAATTAATAGTGCCTTACTTCAATAGGCGGGTCATAATTGGGTATCCGAGGATTTGTCCGGGCTAATCCAGTATAAGGTGTTTCCACATAGAATTGGTAAAATTCGAATTATATTCGAGTGCATGGCCCTAAGGAATTGTTTATACTTAGGAGAAATCGATTTTCAAACCTAATACTTTATGAAACATCAGAACATCAGGACCCAAGTTTTTTCCAATTATAGGTAAAACTAAATCAACCCAAACCCCAAGCCAACCCCTTGGAGTTGATTTAGTTGTAGCTATAATTTTAACGTTTTTATGGAAATTTTCATTTTAAACTAAGTTTATCTTTTAAATGAGCAATAGATCCAAAATTTGAAATTTAATCTTTTTTGCATGAACTTCAAAAAAGATGTATCAGAGGCATTGATTTTTGGACTTGTGAACTGGAAATTAATCCAATGCCTAACCTACACGTACTGGATTATAGTTCTATATGTACTTTATTTATGAACCTGGAAATTATTAGTTTACATAGCAATTTGATATATAAATCTGAAATTAATGTGTATGGAATCTTTTAAAAGCTAAATGCTCTTCTCTTCTCTTTCTGTTGCCATAACCATTTTTTTGTTCTATGAAATGCTTTCAATCTGCCATTGAAGGACTTCCATTCGGCCACGAGCATTGTTTCTGCTTCTAATCTCCCAATTGCTCATGTATTAGAGCTGGTATGTATGGTAGTTGTTTGATGCTCTTTCACAGTTTAGTTTGTATCTTTCTTTGGTTTTTATTTTTTATTTTTTTTTATAACAGGGTGTCCGGGGCTTTGCCGGGACTAATAATGGACCTGTGCAAGGCACCTCCTACATGAATCAGTAAAGTTCGAACTATATCTATCGACGTGACCCTAAAAATTTATTTGCACTTAGCGCCTCCCACATGGATCGGTAAAAATTTGTTGTACATTGTTTTTCTTTTATTTAGGTGTAGCAAATCGGTTATAAGCTCAAAACCCTCTCCATTCAAATGTGATTCGGAAAAAGAACCCACAAAATTAGAAAATCGTTTCTGATTATTATATTGGTCATTCAAATGTTACGTGCTGCCAAAAATCAGAATCACATGCTGAAATATGCAAAACAAGTACTTTACTAATGAAGAAGCTTGATGAAAAAATTCACGGACTTTTGTTTCTATCAACAAATTGTACGGGGGCGAGTTTTCTATGCTAAACCCATGCATCTCAAGCTTAATCCACCAACAAAAACAAAAATCAATTTAAATTACTGCGTGACAAAGAATTCAATTTAAAGTAATCTATTATAGGAGATGGGGCTGATGACAAAGGAATCATTTTGATGTCAGAAAAAATTCATTATCTAATAATTAATCTTTAATTACTAGCTTAAATTACTGCGTGATTCCAAAAATAAAATTTATTAAAAGGGCAAAGAATATACAAGAGTGCCTTAGAGGCTATACATTCTGCAGTTCATTAGAGATAAACGAAGATTTCAATGAGCTTCTGTGTGTGTAACCCATTTGACATTTTTTAAAACATGCTCCTAACAATCTGCACCGCACGGAGTCATTGATGTAAAATGGGTTTGTGGATCATCATGGAGACCGTTTGGATTGTTCAAAAAGAGGGTTTCATATGAATGATAATGCTTATGCGTAGCCTGTTGGAAATAGTGGCCTAGTTACACACAATACTACTATTTTGAAGAGAATAAAAATAGTGGAAAACACTTTTTATTTCACTTGATTGAAAATGGGTAAAATACATAGGTTTATATAGGCTTCAAAATATAAATGTAAATGAAAATTAACACTCCACTAACATAACATTTAGTAAGCAAAACACTAACATAACCATTACTAGTTGTAACTCTCCTACCCCCTACTAACTCCAATAAAAATTCACATAAATATAAAATTAAACACGAAATAAAAAAGCACCTATGACCTTCAAAGACATTTTAAAAATATAATAAAGTACCTATGACCTTCAAAGACTTTTTTTTTTTCAACTCCAACCAAACTCCTTAACTTGTGAAAATCTACAAACTTGAGGGGCTTGGTGAAAATATCCGCAACTTGATCTTGTGACTTGATGAACTTGAGCTCCGCCTCGTTGTTGGTTATGCATTCTCTAATGAAATGAAATCTTGTATCAATATGCTTCCTTCGTTCATGAAACACCGGATTCTTGGCCAAAGCAATTGTTGATTTGTTGTCTAAAAAAATCTCCATTGACTCTTCTTGTAGCATGTGTAATTCCTTCAACAAATTCCTCAACTAAATTGCTTGACAAACACATGAAGTGGCTGTAACATATTCTGCTTCACAAGTTGAGAGGGTGACAATGGATTGCTTCTTTGAACACCATGTAAAAGCAACATTTCCCATGAAAAAACAATAGCCAGAAGTACTTTTTCTATCATCCAAATCTTCGGCCCAATTGCTATCACAATAATTCACAAACTTGAAATCATTAGTAAATGAATAGAATAACCCAAAATCAAGGGTACCTTTGATGTAACGAAGAATCCTCTTAGCCGCCTTGAAATGAGTTATGGTGGGTCTTTCCATAAACCAACTAACAAGCCCAACCGTAAATAATATGTCTAGCCTTGTGCATGTTAAGTATCTCAAGCTTCCAACAAGACTTTTGAAAAATGTTGGATCCACCGTCTCTCCATCTTCATCTCTTGACAATTTAATTCCAACTTCCATGGGCGTGTTCACCAATTTACAATCTTCCATCTTGAATTTCTTGAGAATTTCCTTAGCATAGCCTTCTTGGTGAATGAAAATTCCATCTTTCATTTGCTTGACCTCAATGCCAAGATAATAAGCCATGATGCCAATGTTCGTCATCTCGAACACTCGAGCCATAACCTTCTTGAAATCTTCAAACATTTTTGGATTGCTTCCTGTGAAGATTAAATCATCCACATACAAGCAAACAAAAAATATATCTCCATTCTCACTTACTTTGGAGTAAAGAGCATGTTCATATGGGCACTTTAAAAAATTATTGTCTTGAAAATATTTATCAATCCGCTTATTCCACGCCCTTGGTGCTTGCTTCAAGCCATATAAAGCTTTCTTCAATTTCAAGACTTTGTTTTCTTGCCCCTTTACAACATAGCCCATGGGTTGTTGAACATACACCTCTTCTTCAAGAAAGCCGATTTCACATCCATTTGGTGGATTCTCCAATTGTTTTATGCTGCCAAAGAAATTAACAATCTAATTGTTTCCAAACGAGCTATGGGTGCAAATAACTCATTATAGTCAATTCCGGGCTTTCGGTTGTACCCCTTGGCGACCAATCTTGCTTTATATTTTTCAACTTCACCATTTGCATTCTTCTTTGCTTTATACACCCATTTGACATCAATTGCCTTTTGCTCTTTTGGAAGTGTAGCAAGCTCCCATGTGTCATTCTTCTCTTTAGATTTAATTTCTTCATCCATAGCATTTCTCTATTTTTTGTCTTGTGCCGCCTCTTCAAATCCTACGGGTTCACAATCCGCCAAGAGACAAAAAAGTGTTAGATCACCTAACCTTTCTGTTATCTCACCTGTTTCATTATATATGTCACGAAGACTCTTCATGCAAAGTGGTGGTGTGTCACTTGAACTTGATGATGATGGAGTTGATTGATCTTGAATTGATGGTGGTGAAGGTGATGTTGGTGGAAAAATGGGCTGCTCCATGCCTTCATTTTCTTGTTTTTCATCTGAAATTGAAAAAATATTATAATCTTCATTTGGAGTGTTCCAATCCCATGTGGCTCCCCCTTCGAATTCAACATCTCTACTAATGACAATCTTCCCATTGCTTGGATTGTACAACTTGTAGCCTTTGGAACATGCATCATAGCCAATGAACACCATTTTTTCACTTTTATTGTCTAACTTGGTCCTCCTTTCATCCGCCACGTTCATATGGGCAATGCTCCCAAAAACCCGCAAATGAGAGACACTTGGCTTTCTTCCGTTCTATGTTTCTTGTGGTGTTTTGTTTTGCACACTTTTAGTTGGACATCGGTTGGACAAGTACACTGCACAGTTAACCGCTTCAGCCTAAAATTCTTTAGGCATTTCGTTACTTTTCAACATGCTTCGAGCTATATTGAGAATGGTTTTGTTCTTCCTTTCTGCAACTCCATTTTGTTGGGGAAATCTCAGAACCGTTAAAAGATGGTGAATTCCATTTTCTTCACAATAATTTTTGAAATTATTTGATGTGAATTTACCACCTCTATCGAATCGAAGAGCCTTTACATCATAGCCACTTTGGTTTTCAATAAGTGCTTTAAATTTCTTAAAAATTCTATACACCTCCAAAATTTTTTTAAGAAAATACACCCATGTTTTTCGGCTAAAATCATTAATGAATAATAAAAAATAATTATTCTTACCAAATGATTACGGAGAAATTGGACCATAAACACCGAATGGATAAGTTGTAGTGGCACCGTAGCTCTTGTGGTAGCTTCTTTAGGAAAAAATTTCCTTGATTCCTTTCCAACGAGACATCTTTCACATAATTGATTTGGATTGCTAATGAAAGGCAATCCCTTCACCATTTTCTTTTTGGCCAACAACTCTAATCCTCCAAAATTCAAGTGCCCAAGCCTCAAATGCCAAAGCCAAGTTAAATCATTAAAACAAGCCTTCAAGCATTTAGCCTCGTCGGCTTAAATATTTAACAAAAACATCCGGTTCTTTATCATTGGAACCTTGGCAATCAAATTACCCAATAGGTCTCTTATCGAAAGACTACAATCCTTCATGGAAATATTACAGGCTTTTTCTAAGAGTTATCCCAAATTCAAAATATTATTCTTCATATTAGGCACATAATAGACATTATAGATAAAGTGATGATGCTCATTCTTCAAACGAATCAATATTTTACCTTTCCCTCTTACCGGAATTTGTGATAAGTCTCCAAATGTCACCTTGCCATTTATTTATTTATTAATATTAACGAACTTCTCTTTGCTACCACATGTATGGTTGCTAGCACCGGTGTCAAGATACCACACATCTTCTTGATCACTCATTTCACCTTTGTATGCCAACAACAAAGTTGGCTCCACTTCTTCATCAACAAAATTAGCCTTTTCTTCAACATCGTTAGCAACATTTCTACATTCCGAAGCATAATGACCATACTTTTGACAACTGTAACATTGAATTTGAAATTTATCATACCTCTTTCCATATGACCTTAAGTAATTTCCTCTACCACGACCTCTTATTTGTTGTGAGTCATAGACTTTTTCTTCATTGTTGGTTGTGTGCTAACCGCTTCTTTCTCCTCTTCCATGACCTTTTCCTCTTCCTTGGCCACGTACATTTCCACGTCCTCGGCCCCTTTGATTTCCTCCATGTTTTTCGTCTCTTTCGTTCAGCAAAAACTTTGTTTGTAGCACTTACTCCAAAGCTTCTGTTTCTTCACCACCTTTCTTCATGAGCTTGCAACGAACCCATGAGTTGATCAACAGTCAGGGAATCCAAATCCTTTAACTCTTCAATGGCTACAACAATGTAGTTAAATTTGGAATCCAACGACTGAAGGATCTTTTCAATGACCCTTGTATCAGTCATGGTGGTTTCGCCATATCTCTTTAGTTGATTTACAATAGCTATGACCCTTGAAAAATAATCTAAAATTGATTCAGATTCCTTCATATTCAATGCTTCAAATTCACATCATAACGTTTGGAGGCGAACCTTCTTCACTTTATCAACTCCTTAGAAGGAATTTTAAAGAATCTCTCATAGTTGCTTTGCATTTTCTGCACTAGCAACTCTTTATAGCATTCCATCATCAAAACATTGATGGATGGTCATCACTGTCTTTTGGTCCTTCTTCCTCATGACTTGTAAAACATCTTTTTCAGCTTGAGACAAAGTTGTCTCATCTTCTGGCTCATCATAACCTTTGGAAACAACTTCCCACACATCTAGTGCTCCCAAAATTGCCTTCATACGGATACACCAATTTTCATAGTTATCTTTGGTGAATCAAGGCATTTGAAATGGAACCAAATTGTTTGCCATTTCTTCTCTCTCTCACAAACTAGCTCTGATACCACTTTGTTGGAAATATTGGCCTAGTTACACACACAACACTATACTATATATTTTGAAGAGAATAAAAATAGAGGAAAACTCTTTTTATTTCACTTGATTGAAAATGAGTAAAATACATGGGTTTATATAGGCTTCAAAACATAAATGTAAATGAAAATTAACACCACACTAACATAACATTTACTAGGCAAAACTCCCACTAACCCACTAATATGATCATTACTAGTTGTAACTCTCATGCCTTCCACTAACTCCAATAAAAACTCACATAAATATAAAATTAAACACCAAATAAAAAAGCACCCATGACATTCAAAGACATTTTAAAAATATAATAAAGTTTAATTTCTAACATAGCCACGGACTAGGGGTGGCAAAATGGGTCACAACCCATCAACTCATCTATATTCGCCCGCTTTTACTGGTTTTGAGTGAATCATATTTAAGATGGGTCAAAAATAGATTGGGTAATTTTTAACCGCTTAATTTGAGGGTCAAGATGCCTTGAATATAGTTACCATATTCAACCAATATTTCACCTATCACATAATAGACACACAACACACATCTATTCTATACTTAACTCATTTCTCTCTCTCTATAATTCTCTCACTCACGATCATCTCTCTCTAAATTTGTCTCTCATCAATCCCCTCTCTAGAAATTTCTTCTCTTTCCTTCACTTCTCTCTCTCTCTAAAACGAGTCGATAAATATTGTTGAGTTTAATATTATTATTATTTTTTTTTATTAAATAAAATTTTAAAATCTTTTGGAAAAAAAATAATTAAAAATTAAATAATAATTTTAAAAATAAAAATTTTTAAAAAAATAAAAAAAAAATTAATAAAAAATTAGTTAAAAAATAATAATTAATGGGTTCACGGGTCATAATGGGTTGACCCTGTACCATTTTGACCAGCCTATTTTCAACCAGTTCAGAACAGGTTGAATAAAGGTCTTGACCCATATTTGATCCGCCCATTTTCAACCCAGCCCAAACCCAATCCAACTCGCCCATTTGCCACCCCTACCACGGACTTAACATACGCCCCCATTGAATTTTTTTTATTTATATTATTATTTATAAATTTTTTTAAAATTTAAAAAATACTCCATTATATGATTTTTTTTAATTCAAAAATACTAAAGTCACTCTCTCTCTCTCCCTCTCTCTGATTGATTGAGAGTTATCTTAATCAATTATCTCACACAATCTCATTTTTCGACTCAATTTTTTAAAGTACCCACTACATATTATTTCCTCACTCAAATATTTAGGTGCAAAAAAACTAAAGTAATCGACAATTTTTTGTTTATTCACTCTCTATTGTCACACATCCTCAATATTATACAAATAAGTTTAAAAGGTCAAAGTATCTGTGTTGGACACTGACACATGTTGGCACGACCTTTATGATATAAAATAATAAAAATTATGGCCTAAAAAGAAATTATTAATTGTGTAATTCTTTAAACGATAAATGAATTATTTTTGTAGTTCATTAGTTAGTATGATTTGTGAATTTTTCATCATGAGGTTAATAAAAAGTTATATTACTCTTAAAATACATGATATCATGTATAAAAAACGATAATATTTATTAGTCAACGTGTACCCACCGTGCCTGTATCTTAATTTTTTACGACTTGTTGTGTCCCCGCCGTGTCCGTATCTTAATTTTTTGCGACTCGTGTCCATGTCATTTCATATATGTGTTTGTGCTTCTTAGATGATAATTTACTCTCTCGCCCTAGTATTCACCCATCATCCATCTCCACTCTCATTTACATAAATATAATAAATGAAAATACTGTCAATTAAAATTAGGTTCTTTTGATAATTACTTTATTTTTAAAACAAATATCTTCAATTTCATTTTTTTCAATGCCCATCCCCTCCCTCCCCCCACACCCCCCCCCCCCCCCCAGCCCAACAAAATTCCTATAATTGAGTCACTATATCCATAATCATGCTCGAGTATAAGTCCTTTTGAAATGGAGGGGATTGATGTAGAATGGGTTGCCAGTGATTATGGAGATCGTGTGGATCACTAAAAGGCCAAAACGGGTGAGATGACAAAAAATTTGGGATGGTTTCAATGAGCCCATTTTGTCTTAAAAAGATATATTTCCAATCAAAAATGAACCAACGACCAATACCCAAAAGCACTACACATGACATACACTATTTTCTTTTTAGCTAAATTCCATCTTTTAAGACCCCAAATTTAGATTTTTCTCTTATAGAAAGACTGAATATTTTAGGATTTTTATTACTAGCCTAAACTGCCTCAGATTATTCTGATTTTTATATTTAATAGTTATTACTAATTAGATTTTGTCTCTAACTTTTTTCTTAATTTGTAGAGACAATTTAATTTTAGGGCTTGTTTGTAGAACTTCTTATGCTTTTAGAATTGCTTATGCAATTAGGTTTAATTCTATATATGTATGTACTGCAAGAGCAGAATTATTCATTCATTAAAAATATTTTTGACTTCTCTTGTGTAAGCTTTGTGGACTTGAAGTTGTTTCATATTGTTCCTTTGTGAATGTAATAGATTCTACTTCGTTTGTTGGTATCCACGCCTTGATTTATCCTGGTTAGATGGAAATTCAATGATGGTAACGATGACTATGGAGTGTATACCCATAATTTAGGTAACCATTAAGGCTCAAGAACTGTTGTTTGAATAAATGGAGTGCATGTTGTATGATCTCCAATAGACCTTTGTTGGACTTTGGGGGCAACCCGATTTGTGATCATGTTCGGAATCGTGTCAATGATGTTCCTCGCAACCAATTGACTTTAGGTAATGTTCTTATACCTCCGTGTAGGCTTTCAGTGTAACAGTCAACTCCACCATATGGTATGATATTGTTTAATATGGGGCCGAGCCCATATGATATTATTCTTGAGTTTTATCCTAAAAAGCTTCATACCATTGGGAGACCAATCATAAATATATAACAATTCCTCTTTCCACACCTAGGCGATGTGGGATCCTGCACCCATAACCTGCCAATGCCCCACACTTGCCCACATACACTCGCCTACAAGGTCGCCACCATCACCTCTACCCTTAGGGGCCCAACGTCCTCGTTAGCTACACTTCTTGCTGGGTCAGTCTTTTTGATGCCAATTACAACAACGTACCCACTTCACCACAGTATGGTATGTATTTCCCGTTCTAAGATTGAGCCTGCACAATTTGGTTATTGGATTTTAGCCTAAAAGGGCTCATACCATTTAGAGTGTAACAATCTAACACATATAGCACTTCCCCTTTCCAAACCAAGGCGACGTGGGATCGTGCACTCGTAGCCTGCCAACATGGTATCCTACCAGTACCTCACACCCGTCTACGCACACCCCATTTGTAACAACCCACTCCACCACATGGTATGATATTATCTGCATTAGCTGAGTATAAATCAATGTATTGAATGTGAATGTTATATGTTATAAATGTGTTATTTTAGAATACGTGGTACTTTATGGATTTTGGATGATGATTTTTGGGGATTGGATAGGGTAAGCAATAACGACCCAGAGCCCTAACGTGAAAGGTCCAAAACTTAGCCAAGCAGGTTTCGTTATTGTCAAGTTAGTAGCTAGTAAAGTAAGGGCAAGGGTGCGGGGTTGTGGCACATATATATGTACTATGAGTTACGCGGTATGGAAGCTGTTAGTTGATTAGTTATAATTAACTCTCTAAATGACATAGATGAAATGATTAGGTCAACTTGCCCAGTTTTTGCGGTTGATTAATTTACCCATGAATATGATCAATTAAACATCCATAACTAAAAAAATAAATACTGAAAAGTAAAGCAAGGTTGGAGAGATGACACCAGGATTTTAGCAAGGAAACCAATTGGAAAACCTCAAGGATTTTTGTGTTGTCCTGAGCGTAAATGATCCACTGTGTATGAAGCAAAACACATTGAACTTTGACTCAGGATCACATCCTTTCACTCTACCAAGACTCAATCCGCTAAACGCCTCTAGCTTTTTGACTTCCTGTCCAACAACTCTCGACTTCAGACGTATGCCTCGAACCTTGTAGAAGGATTTCTGGTAGATCAACAACACTCCACAAGTATCTTGATCCCTTTAAAGTGTGATAAAAAAATCTTCTTCTTCAAATCTGAATTTTATGTGAAGGTAGATAAATCCTACTTCTTGAAGTTTCTGAATCTTCAATTATGCTCCAATTCCGATGATATAGAGAACAACACTCCTAAATCACTATTGTGTTGTTTATGTGTGTGCTCTTAAAACAAAATCAGAAAAATCAAGTTTGATTTTCTAAAAAATATCTCTCAAAAGCTATCTCAAAATATATAAATTTTGTTCCAAAAAGCCGTCCTTAATTTTAAGTAAAAGAGACATTATATAGAATTTTGGAAGACCTAAAGCTACTTGGAAACCAAGTCAATTTCATGCATGATCAATATAGCAAAAGTATGTCCAAAACAGAAAGCTAAAAAAGACCAGGATTGAAAGTTACCAAAAAGTTCTGAAGGACTTGGACCGGGTCAAGAATTCTTAAACTGGTTCAAGTTGGCCAGAAATAGTTTTAGAAAATTAGCTTTACCACTTCAACCGGTTCAGGGTGACTTGAACCGGTTCAAGTTGGCCAGATTTGAACTCTTGGAAATCCTTTAAAAGATAAACTGGTTCAAGTTGGGATGAACCTATTCAAGTTAGGGAGAATGGAAAATATTTCCCAAAACTTAATTTTAAACCACCCAAGTGTCCTCACACACTCTCTTACCTTCCTAAAATATTGTTCCCATCATCAAGGAATGCATCGAAGTATGAACATAATCACTTCTTCTATTCTGCTTGCGATATTGAATCTTGAAAATTCGAACTGGAAATTTAGAACTCGGTCGGACTAGTTTTGACAACGAACTTCGCCAAAATAAAAATTTATATTTTACATGTACAATTAATCCTGGTTGTATGATTTGAAAACAACATATGTGATTTGGATTGTTAATCATATTTGCAAGTTGTAAATATAAAATTTAAATCATATTTGTACTTGTTGTTTGTGATAAGGTAAATTCATGCTTCTAAAGTTATAGTAGTTACTCGTTGCTTACATTGTGAATTGTGGTAAATAAATTATAATGTTGATTAGAAAGGGCATGTCTCATAGAGATGTATCATATTCCATATTCCATGTTTTCATAAATCGTAGGACCATTAATTAATTTGGATAAGGAGCTTGCGACTATTGGTACCTAGACCTTCTACGACCATAAAACTTGCTTTTGTGCTTTTGATAAATTGATGTAACTTGATCACATGTTGAACTTGTCACATTTTAAATTCTTGTTGTAACCAAGTATTTGTTTTACTTTTGAAATCATGTTTCGGGAAGGTTAAATAGCAAGAGAACTATGATATATTAGTTTGATGTTTCTTTGTGTTTCTACCCCTTGTCTACTCTTTATGTAAGACCGGTTATCATTGCTTTCATTTTGTTTAAATGTAAGAATATGAAATTTGAAATCATGAATGTTACTCTTTGATGCATGTGTATACTTCTTCTTGAGAATGACTGTTGTAGATAATGCAACTCTATGCTTACAAAATTGTTTTTAGGTTATTCATGATCATTTGAGATGCTTTCATTTAGGTTCCATTTAAGTCAGGGCAAGAGTGGACAAGTTTAGAGCGAAAAGTGAAAATTTTCTAAGTCAAGGAAGGGGATTGCCCAAGTGGAACCGGTTGGAATTTGACAGTAGCCAATCCATATGTGTTTTGTGACATGTTTTCGAGGGCAATGATAAGGACATTGTTTGGTTCTTATTGAATGATGTTGGTAGGTGTTGAAGGGTTGAGACTTGGGGCTTGATGTTGTGGTTTTATAGAGTCTGATTTGGTAATTATTTTTTAGGAAGATTTAATTATATGGAAACTTCAAGAGTACGAATTTTAGGAAAAATTCAGTTTCCTGATCTGATTTAACTTCCTTATTGGTTTAAGGAAAATTTAGTTTCTTGATCTGAGTTAACTTCCTTATTGGTTTTGGATTCTACAAAAGGCAAGTTCTTGTGGGATAAGTTTGGGACTATATAAATATTAACTCTAATCAGATTTTTTAAAGTGTGTGAGAGTTAGAAATAAATTTGTGCCAATATAAGAGAGAGCAATTGAGAGAGACTGAGCAATTTAGTTGGGCAATTAGAGTCTGTTGATATCGACTTCAAAGACGAGGTCTGAGTACTGCTAATTTTAGGGCAGTTACCCAAGAGTTGGAGTGGCACAGTTACAGCAATTAGTAGCTCTGCAGGGAAGACTAAGTTGAAGTTTGATGAAGTTATGAGCATGATTCTGACTGAAGAAATCAGAAGGCAAACATGAGGGATTTCCACCAGTGGTTCAGCATTGAATGTTGAAAGCAGAGGCAAGGGTTCAAACAAGAAGAAGGGCAACAGTAATAGATACAGAGGCAGATCCAAGTCAAGGAATAGAAGAACACAGTCTCAAAATTTGAAGAATTCCACAGATCTCAGTGACGTTAAGTGTTGGAATTATGGAAAGAAGGGACATTACCGTGTTGATTACAGACTTCCAAAGAAGGGAACCGAAAGAAAAACTGAAGCAAACGTTGTCTCAAAATAATTAAATGATGCATTGATATGCTCTTTGGAGAGCAAGATGAAGTCATGGGTTTTAGATTCTAACGCATCATTTCATGGCACCTTAAGTAAAGAGCTATTTAATAGCTATGAACCAGGTAACCTTAGCAAGGTGTATTTTGGTGATGATCAGCCTTGTAGCGTCATTTGCAAGGGTGAAGTGCAAATCAAGTTGAATGTATCAGTTTGGAAGTTGAAGGATATGAGATACATCTTTAACTTGAGGAAGAATTTGATTTCGGTGGGACAATTATCAAAGGAAGGTTTTGTTACAACCTTCAATGGAGACTCATGGAAATTTTCTAGAGGCGCTATGACAATTGTACATGGTAAGAAATATGGCACTTTCTACACAACTACCAGTACTTGTGGATCTATAGCAGTTGCAGAAAACAGAGAAGATCACAACTTTTGGCACCAGAGACTAGGTTACATGAGTGATAAGGGGCTCAAGATTATGTACTCAAAGGGGAAACTACCAGGTATACGGGCAATTGATATTGACTTCAGTGAGAGTTGCGTGATGGGCAAACAGAAAAGGGTCAATTTCAAGAAGAGTGGTTGAGATCTCAGAAAGGAGAAACATGAGCTAGTTCACACAGAAGTTTAGCGGCCAGCCATTGTCTCATCCATTAGCGGAAAATCCTACTTCGTGACTTTTATTGATGATCACACGAGGAAGGTATGGGCTTATTTTTTTGAAGCACAAATCTGAGGTATTTTATGTGTTCAAGAAGTGGAAGGCTATGGTGGAGAATGAGACAGGTTTGAAGATTAAGAGGTTGAGGTCAAATAATGGTGGTAAGTATGAAGACACTGGGTTCAAGAAGTTCTATTTTGATAATGGGATCGGATTAGAAAGGACTATGCAAGCAACCCTACAACAGAATGGGGTAGCAGAACAGATAAACTGAACATTGACAAAGAGAGCCAGAAACATGCGCATACATTCGGGTCTACCTAAACAGTTTTGGGCAGAAGTAGTCAATACAACATCCTACCTAATTAATCGTGGACCATCGGTGCCTTTGGAGCATCGAATACCAGAAGAGGAATGGAGTGGCAAAGAGGTAAATCTTTCATGGTTGAAAGTTTTTGGTTGTATTGCAGATGCGTATATTAGTGACCATGCTAAGGGAAAACTCGACTCCAAGTCACAAAAATGCATCTTCGTTGGGTATGGTGGAGATGAGTTTGGTTATCTAGTGTGTACTGTCATGTCAAACCCAAATTGCATGCAAAAGTGTGTACTGTGGCCAAGTTTAAATTTAGAAAATGCCACTACCACCTCTAACTAAAAATATAGCTAGAGTGAGTAGGGATCGTCCTAAGGGAAAGGAGGTGTATTTGTGATGGAAATTAATATCGGATTAGTAGGTCGAGTGCTCAAAGATTGTTGGTGATTGATTAATTAAATTACTATGCAACTAAAGATTAATGCAACTAAAGAGAGCAATCTAGAAAGTAGGGAAAAGATATAGGAGAGAGGTCTTGGGTTAAGAGTCACCACTAAGCTTTACTTCATCAAACATTAGCAATTGTACATTAATGGGGAAATTTAAACTATAACTTGTGTGTGTGTGACATCAATTGAAACTAAGCATGGATGGCAAATACGTATAGATTGTCTAGCCAATTTTAATGAAAAGCACAACCTATCAAATGAGACCAATATCTGTTCAATTAAACCATAATTAAGGCACACACAAATATCTAGAGACATGCACTCTTTGTATTCATAAGTATGGAACATCAATAAACAAGAATTGATTGTTTACTGACCTAAGAAATTAAAGCAATTACACTACAACTAGGCTAGAGACATGAAATTAAACTAATTAAACTAGAGATGTGATACAATCCATCAAGAAACAAGTGTGAACCATCAAATTGATCATAAGAGTGTTCCATTAAGCGCCATGCTTTGACCATCACTAGATCAACATCATCAACACACATAGACATGCATCAACTTCATCAAATCTAGAGAACATCAATTCTAGCATACATACACATATGACAAGAGCCAAATGATCAATTGAAAGCATTAATCCATACAAATTAAGTAGAAATCACAAGATATATATTTATTCATGGTCAAAACATTCATTACAATTAAAATCCCCAAAAATGCACAAAAGCTACACTTGAGAAGTAAGCCTAAGGGCTATCTCTAGCCCCAAGAGAACGATTTAGCCACTCATTGTAGTGGACATCGAACCCTCAAGGGCTAGTTTGAAGGTTAGCATCATCATCTTCATCCTTGCTTTCTTCTCCAAAACCCTAGTTCTAGAGAGAGGAAATTTTTTATAATTGGTAATATCGCTATCTATCTATTTTTCTATAATACAATAATTGTTCTATAAATCAATTACATATTCCTTTGAGTAAGGACCAAGTCAGAATTACAGCCTCTGATTGGAGGAAATTCGCAACTACACAAGTTAGGTAAAAATCGGCGCGCTCGGGAATTAGACAGCTCACTGCCAACAGGCATTTTGATCAACCGAAGATGTTCGATTGATCAAACACTTAGCTTCGATCGATCGAAGCTGACGTGGCTTAAAAATATCTTCTTTGGCCTTATCCAATTGGCTAAGCTGGCACTGCCTCATTTCGATCAATTTTAGACTACTTCGATCGATCGGGATTCCTCTTCGATCGATCGAAGTTCCTCTGGTGTATTTTTCTTGGCTTCTTTCCAACTTTGCTCCTTAGCTCCAAAATTGAGCTAAATGGCTCTTATTAGCCTGTTTGAACTTTATTAACCTGAAATAGGCAAAAAAGAAAATAAGTATCTAAGACTTGAAAGTAAGATAAATGAATAGACTAAAATACCCTAGCTTAGGTGCTAAAATACGTCACATTTGAGCACTCGTCACACCCCCAAACTTAAATATTACTAGTCCCTAGCAATGAACTACAAGGAGTAGAAAGAAATATACATCTAAGTAACTATGAACTAGAAAGCAATAAAAGGATAACGCCACTTTCGTAGGTAACACGATTGCATTTAGCATATGCAACAAGCCTTTTAAACCCCTAGGTTACCCCTAGTGGACGAGTGGAGTCTCGTGAGGGTTTCCAAAAATGATACCCACAAACATTGAGCTCTTTCTCACAAGAGAGGCACCAATATACAAAATAAACATTTGGAGAAAACTACCTCAAGTATGCAATTTTTCAACCATTTCCCAACAATCTCCTAAAATCTTAACATCAAGCAAGCAAGTATGGTCCTCCACACATCAAGAAAATGATCATGCAAATCAAAACAACTCTAGAATTCTTTTTAAGTGAACTGGCATCAAATATGTTATTATCTAAGCCAACTAAAGAAATGATCACATCCTTACCCTCAAATTAGCACACAAATCTAGTCCCGATCATTAAAACAAAAAGTGGACGTTTTATTAAAGCTTTATTCATCTAGGTGCACTTAATCTTTTCACTCATTTTTTTTTTCTTTTTCTCTAATCCTAATAAAAAATGGAAGTATGGTGCAATGTAGTGATCTATTAAGCTTTCTACCGATCCATGAGGTCGAGCGTTACATCAATGACTCCCAACCAGACGACTTTAGGGCATTAGGTGTTTAAACACCCCTAAGGACTAACAAGCTCAAATCAACTACGCCACAAATCAAAACAACCTCCATCTAATCATTTCTCACTTCTCACCTTTTGGGAGAAGTCCTCCCTTTTTTATTGCTTTTGCAACTTAGATTTCTTTTCTTTCTTTTTTTTTCTTTTTTTTTTTCAATTCAATTATTAACCTAGAGTTTGGGCCCTCCACCTTTTGGCGTGAGAAATTCAGTGCTTGATAAGGTTAGAATCCCGGTTACGCAATGAAAAGGGATTGTTACCTACTTTTGTTAAGATGAAAGCTTTCAATGCACTACTAGCTCAATTGGGATATAACCAATTCAGTAATTAACAAAGCATGTATCCCACAAATGAATGCTAGTGTGCACCTATGCTAGTATAGACTCTTAAAGTGAATCTCAAAATAATTACAAAATCAAAATGATGTGGACCACAAATGTAAGCAAGATATTAATCTTTCAGAAAATTTACTCCTAAATAGCATCCACAAGGCATACAAGGAGTATTGGACTTTCAAGTCAAGCAATTTTTAAATTCTAAGTATCATGGTCATCAAAAGATCAAAATCATAGCCCAGGACTCTCAAATCATATCACATGCATAGAAAGTAAGTATAACATGTAAAGTATGCAAATACACCCCCAAACTTAATCTGTGCATTGTCCTTAATGTGCAAAGAAACAACAGTTAATGGAAAGAGTATACCAAATGGGTGAAGCACTATGGACCTAACAATGAAAGCTTAGCTTTGGAAGGCGCACTCCAAAACTTAGATTCTGAAAACCTGTTTGAAAATGGTCACACTAACAACTGTCAAAGCATATGCATCAATGATATAACTGAGGAGTGAAACTGAGAACTGGGCAAAAATCATGGCATCTATCAATGTAAAGCTTAAAACATCCAAAACTGAAATCAAGATCCAAAAATCCATAGATAGAAAATAAATAAATGCAATATCAGATATCCAGAAAACAATGTATCAATGCAATGTAAACAATAATATCCACAAATATCCAAAATATCTTAAATATATAAAAATATCCAACACAAATATCCAAGCAATTTCCAAAACCAGTGCAAATGTCAAGATGGTGCAGAAATATCACAGTCATGGCAGTGCAGATATGAGATAGGTAATGAATAAGAGAGAGAAAAAATGGAATCAGACGGTCGGATCTAGAGTAATCATGTCCGCAATATGCTGGAGCATGGTAAACATCTAAGTGTTGTGGTGAGTGATAGAATCTGTAAGGTCAGTGCGCAGTGCACCTAGCCCACATCACACCTTAGCTACATATGCTCACAGCTCATCTGATCGGCGAACTAGATCATCGTGTCTTCCTACTAGGTCGTCATGTTTCCTCATCAAATCATCATGCCTCCTCATGACATCGTCGTACCGCCCAATCATGTTAGCTCTGAAAGATATGAAATCGGTATGCAGCTAAGCTACCTCTGATCTGTAGTTAGAATCAGTGCCGGTATGGGCTGTCGGCTCAGTAGGAGGGGCATGTAAGGAGCCAGTCTGCTGAGATGCACCAGGTACATCTGGCTGGGAGGTAGAACCAGAAGTAGTAATGCGACGTCTCTGTTTGGGGGAGATCTACCTGCTGTATCATCATCTAGAGCATTGCCTGCTGCGGCTACCTCTGCTGCTGTGCCTGAAGTCTCTTCATATCCCTGTTGGCTCTGTTCTTGTGGCATGAGTTTAAGGTCTTATTCTAGCGGGTCAGATCATAGGCTCTCTTGGCTCACTTTACATCAGGCTTTTGAATCTCCTCAGGGTCAAACTGATACTTCTAGTCTAGAAGCAGCTATGTAATCAAATGGCCAAATAGTAAAGGCCAGGTCTCTACTCTAGTGCTGTGCGTGTGATGCAAGTTCTTCCAGAACTTGTGCATGAGCTTCCAGATAAGCATAGGAATAGAGATCCAAAACCCCTGGTCTATACAGTATAAAGCCTGAAATATCCCCTCCCACCTCTGAGTGCCATGATCGGTAAAAAATGCATTGAGGTGCAACACGGAATCGAAAAACCAGTACCGGGGATCAATCTTGACTCGGTCTGCAAATGTGTGCCCCACATATGCTACCTATGGTGATAGTGTAGCTACCATGGTCAGCTCAGTGGGAAATGGTGGATGTGTAGGGTACAGAGGCTCCTGAGTATAATCAGCCAATGGAGAAGTGTGGGGGGATCGACTGGTAGCAGCTATAGCCGGGAGAGAAATATAGATCTCCTGACCATCAATAATAGTGTGTAAGAGAAGTCTGTCATCCTCATCCATCCAAAGGCACTGGTAGAACAGAGCAACCAACCGGGGGTAAACGACTGTGTCTGTTGGAGTCGTAATAGCATCAATGCCCCGCCTCACTAACTCATCATAAGACTTTTTGGTCTGGTCTAAAGTGGAGAAAAGATCTTTATCAAATCTGTACTCAGTCTCCTGTGTCTTACAAGTGTAAGACTCAGTGGGGACCTCTCTAATAATAGCATGCTCGGCATCCATGACAGATGGCTCAGACTGGACTGATCCAAAAATAAAAAAGATGAAGACTCTGCAACTGGAGATGGAGGATGTGGAATTGTGTGGACTCGCTTCCTAGCAAGAGTCTTTCTTCTATGCTGCATCTGCAAAAACACAAGTATAAATCAGTGCACAGGTAAAGAATATGGTAAGCATCTGATAAGGAAACATAAAGTATGCCTGAAGCAGATAGAAATGGCAAATAGACAAATAGGATCATGCTTGTGCAAGAAGTGATTAGGAAAGCTTCATAATCATCATTCTACATGCCTCAGTTAACAAAACAGAGCAGATAGGCAATAATGGCATAGAGGGCAGAAAAGTCACATATGGAACAGTTGGAGCATAAATATGATCAACATGACAAGCATAGGTTGTGATGTGCATAAATGATGCAACAGGCATTCACAAACCTAAAACTGAAGTAGATGTTGGAAAGATAGGATAAGTAGACCCTAGGATGACATCGTGTCAATTCTTAAGCAAGAATGTCTACAAGTGCAACAGTGAAGATCAAATACAGTAAGCAGGATAACATGGAGCATATAGGCATGGCAACTATCAACCTAGGATTCAAGAAACAAGCATATCATGTAATAAATACTAAGCGAAATGCACGGTTGCAAAACACTACAATCTAAGGCATGTTATGACAAGCAAGTTTAAGAAAGAATCTTGGACATGGTATGCAACTAGATGGCATATATCAGAATGATGTACAAATAACAAGAACTCCTGACAAAGAATTATCCTGTACTGCAAGCAATAAAATCAACATCCTATGATCACTCATTGCTTGTGACCTCCTCTAATGCTTAAACGAAGCATAGAATGGTTAAATACTGAGAATACAAGAAGCTTACCATCTGGAAGTCAGAATCTAGACCGGAAAGAACCTCGGTCATCAAGAATAGATCACAAGTGTAAGATATCAAGACAATGGCATGGAAACAAATATTTTGCTAATAAAGCAAGCATAGTTTCAAAATCAAGTAAAATGCATATCAAAATCCTATTGAAACTCAAGAAAAGAGACTAAGGCCAAAGAATGGATACAACATTGAAATCATGTAGTTGAAATTCTAGAAATCCATAACACACTCGTAAAGTTAGTCAGAAATTACATTTGGTAGGTCTCAAAGTCATAAAGCACAAGAAGATCAAAATCATGATAAAAAAGGTCAAAAGATATCAGACTGTGCCCTAGCATGGTAAAAACCAAGAATTATATCACAAACAAGTTCAAAGGCATTTAGCATTTTCAAATGGATGCAAAGGAATCAAATGGAACAAGCTTCAATTCAAGCAAGCACGTTTGGTCAACTTTGGCATATCTTAACACTTTTGGGGCAAAATTGGAATTTTTTAAAACTTTGGGGTCAAGACATTCAATTGCATTGTAGAAAAGCTTCATGACAAGAATCATGCAATGAATGAAAATCAATTGAAGGAATCATGCAACTCAACTTCACATTTTTCAAACAAAGTTCAAAAATTTCCCTTTTTGTTTTTTAAACATTTGAGACCCAACAAGTATGATCACAAAGCAATTTAACAACGAAGGATCATTTTACCAAAATAATGCACTCCATCTAATCAAAAATTTTCAAAGAGGTCCATTTGAAACATTTTTATACATTGAAGACAAGACTTATCATTTTTAACACAAAAGCACAAGATCAAATCAAATCATGCTTGCAATCAATTTAAGCAATTTAGATCACATCCATGCATTTCACATTTAAGTCAAGCAAATGGAACAATATGGAACTATACTCACAACAATTAAAACTTTGCAATGCCATTTCAAAATCAACATCAACATTTCATCTTTGAAAATAAGTCAAACATTTCTTTCTTTTTAATCCAAAATCAATTTTAAAATTCTTTTCAAATTCCATCTCAAAGTCCAAGAATCACAACACATGCCATTTTGGATTTTAAAATAAAAGTGTAGAAATTTTTCAAAAATTCAGCATGGTTTTCCCTTAAAAATGGACATCCAAAAATCTGTCAAACACATCAAACATCAATATATATCATGCAACACAGTCAAGAATCAATCTCAATACTCAACAAGGGATACCGCCCACAATCAAGTCACAAAACCAATTCAATTTTTGTCCATTCTCCTTCTAAAAACTACACCAACTACAAACCACATTCTATCTCATTCCAATTCCAATGTTTACGCATCACCATTCAACAAGTATTAAAGTTCAAGCCCAAATCAAATGTTTCCAAAATTTCTTTAGAAACCATTTTCAACAAATATTTTATTTTATTTTATTATTTTGTATTTTTCATTTTTTATTTGTTTTTGTTGCTTTTCAATTTTTATTTTGTTTTTAATTTTAATATGTACACAAAAATATATACAAAATTATCATTAACATGCAAAACTCAAAGCAAAAATAGAAAGAAAACAAGAAACAAAAATAAAAATAAAAATAAAATAAAATGATGTAAAAAATGAAAATTTAAAAAAAAAAAATGGAACTCACCCGACAACTTAGAGAGAATAGAAGAGGAGAGGAAGGGATTAGGAGCGAAAACGGAAGTTTTTCAACCTCGCCGGAGTCGAAGAAGATGACCGGAGGCTCACCGAAAACTGCAAAAGCTCACCGGAGCTTGTAATCGGATCTCCTTGGCCTAAATCAGCTGGAGATGATGGGTATGATGTAATCTGAAGGAGAAAAGAGGGATTAAAGAGAGGAAGATTGGCCGAATGGCCAAAAGCTTCGCTGACACCTATGGAGGTTCAGCGGCAACTTCGCCGCTTGGAGTTTTGCTTGCCAGGACTGAGAAATGGAGAAGGTGGTGGTGTGTGGTTGAGAGGATGAAAGAGATGTTGAGGGAGATTGAGAGAAAGAGAGAGTGGCTCGGTGAGAGTGAAAGAAATTGGGGCTAGGGTTTGGTGCGATAGAGAAGATGAATAGGGAGTAAGAAAAGAAAAATATAAAAAGAAAAGGAAAAAGGAAAATAAAAGGAGGGAGAGGAAAAAGAAAAATAAGAAAATAAAAGGAAATAAAAGAAAAATAAAATAAAATAAAACTGAACGGCCAAAGAGATTTTCGAAAAAGTTCAAATGGCGCATTTTCGATCGATCGAAGTATTTTTCTTTCGATCGATCCAGAATGGAATTCGATCGATTGAGATTTCTTTCGATCAATCGAAATGGAATTTGAAAGGTCCTCAACCCAGGTGATTCGATCGATTGAAGTGGGACCTCGATCGATCGAACTGGAGTTCGATCGATCGAAACCTCACTGGCAGTACTGAAAATGCAGAAAATAGCTCTCAAGCCGGATTTTTCAATTCAACTCATATCTAGATGACGCAAGAACACGTAAAAACATAAATGAGGGAGGAGTAGGGTTGTCAAACCCTACGAAATACACTAGTCTTTAACGTCTCTAGTAAGATGTTGGGCTCTTTTAGCTCGGATCAAAAATCTTGTTGTGCGTCCCCTCCTTGATGGGGTGAATGGCCTTTTGAATCCCACCCAATAAGTTGTTCCTTAAAGAACTTATTGGATTTAATTCAAAGGAGATTGATGGCCCTTTGTCAATACAACTCTTGGGCTTCCACGCCCTTTCAACACTTGGTTTTAAAATTTTTCTCTTTGAAATCATTTTGGAAGGTAAACCTTTGAAGTTTTCAACCTCAAGTAACGACTTAAATTTTTCAATTTCATTGTCAAGACACTTTTCCACAACACACACTTCTTCATGCTTATCCATTCAACTCGGGGTCGGATTAAATATATTCAATTTCACTTTCATATGCCCAAATGAAATTTTCATTATCCTCGTTCTACAATTAATATTAGCATTGGTGGTTGCCAAGAAGGGATGGCTAAGGATAACGAGAATTTGGCTCTTAGGATTTGGGACCGGTTCTGTGTCAATGACAATGAAATTGACCGGGAAAAGAATTTATCAATTTTAATTAACACATCCTCAATAATACCCCGGGGCTTTTTAATGGATCGGTCAGCTAGTTACAAAACTACCGACGTTGGTTTCAAGTGTCCTAAGCCCAATTGAACATACACTGAATATGGAAGAAGGTTAACACTTGCTCCTAAATCTAGAAGAGCCCGGTTAATGACATGGTCACCAATGATGCAAGAAATGGTAGGTGAACTGGGGTCCTTAAATTTTGGAAGACTGTTATGTTACAAAATGGAGCTTACTTGCTCAATCAAGACCACTTTCTTTGATGCTTGGCTTTTGTTTTTCCTCTTTTGGGTGCAAAGATCTTTCAAGAATTTGGCATAAGCCAGAATTTATTTAATTGCATCCAAAAGGGGAATATTTATTTTCACTTGCCTAAACATTTCAATTATTTCATTAGCCTTGGTCTTTTGCTTTTCAAGAGAAATGGATCCTTTTAAGGCATCCAAAATGAAGCTTTTGGCTTAAAATCTTTTTCAAAACCTTTTTGAGAATCACTTTTAACACAAGAATTTTTCAAATCATCTTTGAAAACTTTTTCAACAAATGGTTCATGCATATGCAATGAAGGAGGACTAGAATATGAAACGGGGCGGGTATCAACTTTTAGTTGTGTTGTTGGTTTCCTTGATGGAGTCGCCACAACCAACAAAGCTTGAAAGTTGTGTGTGAATTTAGGAGGTGGCCAAGTTTTACATTTATAGAAAGCCACTACTACCTTTCTCTATATAAAATATAGATAGGGCAAGTAGGGATCATCCTAAGGGATTTGATGGTGTATCGAATCGTGAAACTATGGTAATTAGGGTTAGTAGGTCGAGTGATCACACAATTGTTGATTGATTGGTTGATTATACTAAATGAGCTAAACTATAATAAAGCAATGCAATAAGATAAAGAGTAAGTAAGAAGGAAAGGTCTTGGGGTGTAGAGATCACCACCAAATAATACTATTCCAGACCATAATCAAGTGACTAATGAGGGAAATGAATGTGTTGCAACAATGTTGTGTGTGTAAAAGACATTCAATTGGTAAGGGTGACTCAACAAGTGCAAATTGTCTCAATCAACATGTGTGAGGCCACAATACATCTATTAGTAGAGGAATATATTGTCTAGACATCATGTGAAGATAACAAAATAAAAATTTAAGTCATTGAACCTTTCATTAAGCTCATAGTCCAAGCAATCCATAAGGATGACTTAGTTAAACATGCATTATCTAATCATCATGTGAGAGGTACAAAATATCTATTGGGAGAGGAATAAATTGTCTAAACACATGTGAAAGATACAACATATCATAACTAATCATTAATCCTTCATTAAGCTCAAAATTCCATTACACCACAATATTAGAGCATATGCTTCTTGCATTCAAAGGCATGGAACATCAAAGAACAAGCATGAATTGTTTCCCCAACTAACACTACACTACTTAAAAGGGAAACACAATCCATCAAGGAATAAGTATGAACCATCTAGAGACATAACAAGAGCATTACATTAAGAACTTCATATTTTGGCAATCTCAAGATTAAAGGCATTAATACACATAGACATGCATCAATAACATTAAATCTAGAGGTGAGCATCTACTCTAGCATACATAGACATATAGATAGAGAAAATGATCAATTAGAAGCATTAATCCATAGAACTCAATGAATAATCAAGATCTTCATAAGTTCAAGAATCAAAATATGCATTACAACACAAATCCCTCAAAATTACACAAGATTAGGTAAAGAAAGCATGCTTGGGGCTAACTCTAGCCCCAAGAGGATGTCTAAACACTCATGGTAGTGATGATCCAACCCTCAAGGGCTAACTCCATGGCTGCTCCTTGTTGGTGAAGATCTCCTCCAATGGTGCTCTAGCTTCCCTCCTTCCTCCTCTCCAAGAAGAGCCTCCAAGATGATTTTCAATGTGTGTCAAGAGACTCTCGACTCCTCTCCAAAAAGTGTATCATATTCCTTATATAGGTAGGTCAAATACACCCTATGATGAGCTGTGGTCGTGCAAGGCATATTCTTCAATGATTGGGTGAAGGACGGAATAAATGAGCTGGACTTTAACTTTTTCTCGCTGGAGGAAGTTCGATCGATCGAACCTTAACTTGGATCGATCGAAGATGGGTTCGATCGATCGAACTGCATCTTGGATCGATCGAAGTGGTCTGACTCCTCCGGATAAGGACAAGGCTGAGATATTTCGAAGATATTTATGGGGAAAAGGACAAAAGTGGTTGGTAGGCGTACAGCTGTGGATAAGATCAATCATTTGAATAGGACAAAATAGGGTTTGATCGATCGAAGGTGATGTTGGATCGATCGAACTTGGAATTTCAGCAAAGGCCAAGGTTGGATCTATCGAGAAGTATTGTGATCGATCATAGATGTTCGATCAATCGAACTCTAAGTTGGATCGATCGAACTTTTCAGCTGCACAACTTTGATTCCTTTTTGCTCCTTTCTTTCTCCACTTTGCTCCCTCCTTTGGTTTATCTCAGGATTGCTTCAATTAAGCTCTTATTTGGCTGAGTTGGCTCAATTTTGGGATTAGTGCCTGAAAATATAAATAACACGTAATAAGTCTAAAACGGTAAAGTAAGATAGATAAAGGTACTAGAATGCTTAAGCTTAACGGGTTTAAATGCACACTTTTCAGTGCTCATCAAGTTGCACCAGTTCACTCTCTTCATTGTGAACTCCAACTTGATTGTCAACAATTTTTCCACTTCTCAAGGTCGTCACCGCATTGACATGTTCAATTGTGGGACTTTCCGATGAGGAATTGGTCTACACAACAAATTGTTGCTTTGGTGGATTCAAAGGCATTTTCCCTTTTTCCCTAGCATTCAATGTGCTCGCTATTTGCCCAACTTGGGTTTCTAGCTTTGCAATGGATTGGGAATGAGAATGAAGCAATTGGGTATTTGCCTCTAAAATACCCAAAGCGGTCAACACTTTTTCCTCAAAAGCGGGACTTCTAGAATTTCCTTGAGAATAAGATGATTGATTAGGAAAATGAAAGTTAGAAAATTGATTTCCATGTGATGATTGAAAAGATGATCTATAACCTTAGCTTTGCATTGGGTGCGGAACATACTTGCTTTGAAAATCACCTTGGGAAAGGTTTGAGCCTTCCCCTTAGCTTTTCCAAGAGAATTTTTGATAATTCCTCCGCCTAGGATTATAATGTGTGCCATAGGGATTATTCCCTTGGTTAACAAATGTGACATTTACTTGTTCATGATGCTCACTTTGCACATGTCCATGGGGACAATTGGAAGTAGAATGTAAGACACTAGAACAAGTCATGCATGATTCATTAGAATTATGATGATGAGCATGATTAGGGGAGGAAGAAACTTAATTCACCGAATTTTGCTTGATCAAAAATTGATCAAACCTTTAAGATAAAGACTTGACTTCAGCGGCTATGTCATTGGAATTGCCAACTTGATATAAGCCGACATTCTTCCTTCTGACGAGCGCTAAATATATGCATATTCGAGCCCCTTAATACATATATATTAAGGCCTAAAATGATACTAATATCCATAATTAGACTAATTTATGTTTAATGTGTGTTTGTAGGTACTTTCCCAGATAAATAGTTAAAATCGGGACTTTATGATGATATCGAAGCTTACAGAGTCGTTACCGGTCATTCAGAGCAAGCCGAGAGCTTAAATGGTGAAGTTTGAAGAAATTCAAGCCTTAGAGCTCAAGACCAAGTGTTGAGGCTCAAGCATCACAACAAAGAAGAGAAGAAAAGTCAACAAGGCCCAAATGCTCGAGCATTGTACCTTGATGCTCGAGCCTTTACATAGGGTGCTCAAGCCTTGACCCTTAAGCTCGAGCATAAGGCGTCGGAAATAAAAGAGTTGATTTAATTGAAAGGCTAATCTCTCGGGTCTCATGCCCCACCTCTAGGATGGAGCACCATCCACTGATGCTCGAGCCTTGAGCCCCAAATGCTCGAGCCTGGTATATAGTGCTCGAGCCTATAAAGCTTGGATCAAGTAATGTTAAAAGAGTTCAACCCCAAAAATATTCTAAATGTTGAAGAAAAAAACGCTCCGGAAAATAGTTGAAGAAAATTGGCTAAGTGTCAAAGTGAAGATCGAGCACCATTTATTGAAGCTCGAGCATTATTCCTTATGCTCGAGCATGAACCCTAAAGCTCGAGCATATGTTTGAAGCTCGAGCCTTCCATGACATGTTAGATTAATATTGTGAGATTGCTCTCTTTACCAGCCGTATCTCATCCCAGTTGGGCCAGAAGACCTAAAAGCCCACCAAATATTTATTTTCTTCTATAAAAGAAGGCGTAAGCCTTGATAAAAGAGGTCCAAAATTTCAATCTCTTTTGACAGTGTTATTTAGAAGGCTGAAGGTGTGGTGGCTTTTAGGGTTCCTACAACCTTAGAAGTAAAGATCCTAAGAAGAAAAGTGCCGTCTATGACGATGGAGATGAACTCAACACAGATGATATCTAGACTCATCATAATTCATCTCTTAGGGCATTGATGTAACCCGACCAAATATTATGGTTTGATTGTTTTAACTCTGGGATTATTTTAAATATATGATTATTTTCTTGATTATATGACTATGAGTACTTAAGACAACTCAAGTAGTTTTCACACTTTAATAGATTATAAATTGTTATTCCCTTGTCTAAGATGTAATAGTTTATTCTCTATTCCCAACCTATCTTATTGTGCGATATCTGGTGGAGCCCTGCCGGACATAAGAATAGAGGTCATATAGTGGTACTTTCATATTTTTTGTAAAAAAATGTTTTCATAATCTATGTTTAGGAAATGTGGTTCATTCGCAAAGTAGTTAAAGTACGTAGAGTATGTAGATAGATAGTCCACGCTAACCACAGATAGGTTATAGTTAGCTAATCTTGTAAAACATCTTTCTTTAAAACCCAAATTGAACGAAAGTTATTGAGTTCAATTCTTTTGAAAAATATCATTGTTAAATTCCTAGAGTTAGTATAATTAACCATAATATGATGGTTATGGTGAAGTGAAAGCCGTAAGACTCTCTCTCTCTCTGATCATTTAAATTAGTTTAATTTGCTCTAGTTAAATATTTTGTTATAATTTTAGTTTATTAAATTATGACAACCAACAAACTTTCCAACCAAGTTACCAGTAAACCATAAAACGAAATTAAAGACAAATGCAAATCTCATCTCCCTGTGGGTTCGACATCCTCTTTACATAGAGCTATCCTACACGATATCGTTCTATTATGAATGGGTATTTTATTATTGTGAGATACACGAACAATTTTTGGTGTCGTTGCTGGGGAGATTAGTTTTTGTTTAATTTTTAATTAATTTATTTTGGTTTACCAATCTTCGGACTTTCTGATACCTCACCTTACTTCTTTTTCTTTTCAGGTACAAATTAGCAGTGGGGATAAAGATGCTTAAGGGAGAAAAGCTTCGGTTGATTAAACCTTTTGTGAGTCTTTACTTTTTTTCTGTTACTTGGAATATTTTGTTTTTGCTACTATTAGGATTAGTGGAACCAGTGCATGTTAACTCGCTAAAATAGGTCAAAACCTTTATTGTATGATCCTAAAATAGAGAGAACTTTGAGTCAGTTAAGAAAACTTAAAAAACACTTGAATAATATAGATAGTTCCTCTAATAATGTGGCTGAGTAACGTAATGCACTGGGTAATAATGGTAATGGTAGTAGAGAATGGGATCCACCTGTTCCTCCACCACAACCAAAATTGAGGGACCACTTCATTCCTACCATATACACTTCCCCTTTGTGCTTTGTTTTTCCGGATGCTGATATAACCCATTTTGAGATCAAGCCTGCTATGATCTAAATGTTTCCTATCTTCCATGGGTATGCAACAGAGGATCCTTATAAACACTTGGATGTGTTTTTGGAATTGTGCTGAACAACCAAGTTGACCACTCTCACTAATGATTCATTCAGTATGCGTCTTTTCCAATTTTCTCTCAAGGACAAAGCAAGAACTTGGTTGCAGTCCCTTCCAACAAATTTCATATCTACATGGGACATGTTGCAACAAGAGTTCTTGAAGAAATATTAAACTGTAGGTAAAACCACACAAATGAGAAGAGAAATCATGGCATTTTCACAAATCCTGGGAGAATAGCTCTATTATACATGGGAGAGGTATAACGATCTTCTAAGAAAGTGTCCATACCATGATATTGCTCAATGGCACTTAATACAGATCTTCTATGATAGTCTTACAGATTCGTATAGAAATATAGTTAATGCTTCCAGTAATGGAACTTTTCTACATAAGAGTCCGGCTGACGCTTGGGAATTGTTTGAGACCTTAAGTGAAAACTCAGTGCAACATGCTTCTTCCTCTAGGTCTAGGTCTTTACCTGGAATGCATAAGGTTGAAAAACTTTATAAGGTAAATAAATCTAGTGAGTTAGCCACTTAAATAGAAGCCTTGAACTGTAGGTTTGATCAAATCTTATCATCTGGCTTTGCTCCAGTTCCTAATCCACAAACTACCTTGCCAAAGGAAGTTTGCTCTATCAGTGTTAACCCTTACCATTTCACTGACGCTTGCCCTATGCTAGGACAATCATCTGAGATTCCACAAGAGCAAGTGAATGCTATATTCTCTAGGCCAGCTTATAATCCACATTCTTCTATAAATAATCTTGGCTGGAGAGATCATCCCAATCTGTCATGGCGTAACCAAAATTAACGAAACACTGTTTCCCAATCTCAGGGGCAGTATCAAAATTTATCTAATCCTATGCCACAAAATAATTCTTTCAACCAATCTGGTATTTACCGTCCACCTCAGTTTAGGAATCAACCCACTCAAGCTCCTAATCTTCACCTCCTCCAAGAAATTCTGCTTTTAAGGAACAAGTACTCAATGCTCTTGCTGATCTTAAAGCCAATACCCAACTTTTTAATTCTCATTCTCAAGCCATAGCAAAGCTAGAGGCACAAGTTGGGTAAATAGCGAGTACTCTATCTCGAAGAGATGATGGAAAGCTGCCTAGTTAGCCAATAGCTAACTCGAAAGGGCAGACTTACATGATTGATGAAACCAATTCCTCAGGTGTTCATCATGAACAAGTTCAGCCTATTACTACATTGAGGAGTGGTAGAGTGGTTGATAACCAAGTTGAGAAAGGACAAAAGGAAAAAGAAAGGCGTAGGATTCCCATTGTTCCTATCATTCATAATCCACATCCCAAGGATGTTTCCTCAAGTGCTATTCCACAATCCATGAAAGGAGTTAAAGGTGGAGTCACTTCTTCATCTACTCCTAACCCTAAGACAACTTATGAGCCAAAAATGTCTTATCCTGAACATCTCAAGGAACCCTCCCACTTTGGTAAACAAGGGGAGAAAATTCAAGATATGATGAAGGTCTTTAAACAAGTCAAAATAAATCTTCCTCTGCTCGATGCTATAAAGCAAATCCCAGCCTACTCCAAATTTCTAATGGACTTGTGTACTCTTAAGAGAAAATCTATAAGCTAAGTTCCTAAGAAAGTTTGTCTCATTGAGTAGGTCAGTGCTATTCTGAAGTATAACACTCCTCTCAAGGATAAAGATCCTGGTGCTCCTATAATTTCTTGCATCATTGGAAATAATGTGATAGAGTGAGCACTTATTGACCCTGGAGTAAGTGTGAATCTTATTCCTTACTCGGTGTATGAGAAGTTAGGTTTGGGAGAGCTAAAACCTATGTCGATTATTTTATAGCTTACTGACCATTCTGTCAAACAACCATGAGGTATTATTGAGGATGTACTCATAAAAGTGGACAAGTTCTATTATTTGGTCGACTTTCTAGTTCTTGATACAGAACCGGTCCACGATTCCAAAAAGTATATTCCAGTCATTCTTGGGCGACCTTTTCTAGCCACAGTGAATGCTTGCATTAACTGTAGGACTAGAGCCATGGATTTCTCTTTTGGAAATATAAAAGTCAAGTTAATCATCTTCAATGCTATTAATCATCCCCACGATGATAATGAATGCTTCTTCTTTAATGTTATTGATAAGTTGGTAGAGGAATCACTCCCAACTATTTTATCCAAGGATCCTTTAGAAACTTACCTGAATCACTTCAATTATGAAGATTTCGATATTGATTCATCAATAGCTGAAGTGAATTCTTTGCTCAATTCCACTCTTATCACAGATTTTCCACCATGGAAATCTAGGTTAGAGCCTCTTCCACCACTTTCTAATACTCCGCCTAGTCCTTCTTTAGAGTCTTCACCTAAGCTTGAGCTTAAGCCACTACCGGAAAAGCTCAAGTATGCTTTCTTGGGTTTAAATGACACCCTTCCGGTGGTCATTGCTTCCAATCTTACAAGTTCCCAAGAAAGTAGTCTATTTAAAGTTCTTGAGCAAAATAAACGGGCTATTGGGTGTAGTGTGGCTGATTTGAAAGGAATTAACCCCATAATTTGCATACATCAGATTCATTTAGAGGAGGATTCCCGAACATCTCGGGAACTCCAATGAAAATTGAATCCTAATATGAAGGAGGTAGTTTTAAAGGAAGTTATGAAGTTGCTAGATGCGGGAATAATCTACCCCATCTCAGATAGCAAGTGGGTGAGTCCTACTCAGGTAGTACCTAAAAGACAAGTATTACAGTAGTTGAGAATTCTGAGAGTAAATTAGTTCCACAGCGCACCACCACTGGCTGGAATGTGTGTATTGATTATCGGAAACTCAACTCCGCTACTAGAAAATATCATTTTCCACTTCCATTCATTGATCAGATTCTAGAGCGATTGGCTGGCCAGAGCTATTATTCCTTTTTAGATGGTTATTCTGGCTATAATCAGGTGGCCATTGATCCTAAGGATCAAGAGAAAACTACTTTCACTTGTCCATTTAGTACGTTTGTATATAGACGAATGCCTTTCGGATTATGTAATGTGCCAGTAACATTCTAGAGGTGTATGATGTCTATCTTTTTGGACATAGTTGAAAAGTTTCTCGAAGTCTTTATGGACGACTTCTCTGTTTTCGGGTCCACATTCGAAAACTGTCTCCAAAATCTTTCCCTAGTGCTTCAGCGTTGTAAGGAAACCAATCTTATTCTTGGTTGGGAGAAGAGCCATTTTATGGTTTAAGAGGGTATTGTTTTAAGACATATCATTTCAGAAAGATGTATTGAAGTTGATAGAGCTAAAGTAGATTTGATTTCCAAATTGTCTCCTCCTACCTCCGTAAGGGGAGTGCGATCATTTCTTGGGCATGCCGGGTTCTATCGACGCTTCATTAAAGATTTCAGCAAAATTTCCCATCCTTTGTGTAATATACTTGCAAAGGATGCTCCTTTTGTCTTTGATGAATCGTGACTTAAAGCTTTCCAAAAGCTTCGCTCTCTCCTTTCTTCAGCTCTAATCATGAATCCTCCGGATTGGGTTCTTCCATTTGAGATTATGTGTGACGCATCTGATTATGCTATAGGTGTTGTCTTAGGACAACGAGTGGATAAGCTACCTCATGTTATCTACAATGCTAGTAAAACTCTTTCAGATGCGCAATTAAATTATACCACTACTGAAAAAGAGTTACTTGCAGTTGTCTTCGCTTTGGATAAATTCAGATCATATCTATTAGGTTCCAAAGTCATAGTCTATTCTGATCATTCTGCTTTGAAACATCTTCTTTCTAAAAAGGAAACCAAACCCCATTTGATTCGATGGATCCTCTTGCTTCAAGAGTTTGATTATGAAATCCGGGATAAGAAAGGGTCAGAGAATGTTGTAGCTGACCATCTTTCTAAAATTCTGATTGAGGATACCTCAACTTCACTTCTAGTTTATGATTCCTTTCCGGATGAACAACTGTTTAAGGTTTCTCAGAAGGATTTTCCTTGGTTTACTGATATTATGAATTACCTCGCAATAGGCAAAATTCCTTTATCTTGGTCAAAGTAGGAAAAAGATCGATTCTTTTCCCAAATAAGGATGTACGATTGGGAAGATCCTCAGCTATTCAAATATTGTGCTGATCAAATCATTCGTAGATGCGTTCCTAAGAGTGAATTTCATAGTATTCTGACCTTCTGTCACAATTTGGCATATGGAGGTCATTTCAGTGCAAAGAAAACTGCAGCTAAAATTCTTCAATGTGGTTTCTTTTGGCCTTCGCTCTTTCGGGATGTATATTTATTCTGTAGGTCATGCCTTAGATGTCCGCAATTAGGATCGATTTCTAGAAGGAACATGATGCACTTAACTCCAATCTTAGTTATTAAGGTTTTTAATGTTTAAGGTATTGATTTCATTGGTCGTTTTGTTCTGTCCAATAAAAATGAGTACATTCTTATTGCTGTTAACTATGTGTCTAAATAAGTTGAAGTATTGGCTACTAAAATCGATGATCACGCAGTCGTGGTTAAGTTCATTCAAACGAGCATTTTTAGTCAGTTTGGTATTCCACAAGCTTTTATTAGTGATGGGGGGGCTCACTTTTGTAATAGGTACTTCTGTACCTTGGTCCAAAGATATTCTATCACTCATAAAGCTGCTTCTGCCTATCATCCCTAAACAAGTGGCCAAGTAGACATATCCAATCGTGAAATTAAGAGAATTCTTGAGAAAATGGTTAAGCCAGATCGTAAAGATTGGTCTTTTAGACTGAACGACACCTTGTGGGCTTACCAAACAGCATATAAGACTCTGATTAGTATGTCACCTTACTGTCTTGTCTATGGTAAAGGGTGCCATCTTCCTGTAGAGTTAGAACAGAGCTTTCTGGGCATAAAAAGCTCAACTTCGATATGACATCTGCTGGTTCTAACAGGAAGCTTCAATTAACTGAGCTTGAAGAATTACGTAAGAGAGTGCTAAGGTTTACAAAGCAAAGACTAAGGCATTTCATGATAAGCATATTTTGCGTAAGACTTTTGAGCCTGGGAAGAAAGTTTGGTTGTTTAATACATGACTGAAACTTTTTCCTAGAAAGTTAAAGTCACGTTGGGAAAGTCCATATATGGTTATTCCTGTTACACCTTATGGTGCAATAGAGATACAAGATTGCAAGACTAGACAACTGTCCAAGGTCAATGGACAGAGACTTAAACCCTACATAAAGGGTAGTATGCAGAGAGGCACAGTTGAGGCAGTAGAACTTCATAATCCTATTTACTTGGACTAGAGAGGTCAAGTTTTCGTCGAGCTATCGACGTTAAACTTAGCATGCTGTCGAGCTATCGACGTTAAACTTAGCATTTGTATGTTGTACCGTAGTTTTATTGCATTCTTATTTTCATTTATTTTTATTTGTGATTTAATTCTTTTTCTAGGTTTTAGTAATTTTTAGGTTTATTTTATTTTATTTAAAGTCTAGTTTTAGATTAAAAAAGGAAAAAAAACAATTGAAAAAAAGAAAAAATCCAAAAATTTGTCACAATGCTCGAGCCTGAAAGTTGGGGCTCGAGCATCAGCTACCACGGGCTCGAGCATCAGTACCTCAAGCTTGAGCCTCTCATCATTGTGAAGTTAGAAATTGATGGTGGTAAGCTAGAGCTCATACCCTTAATGCTCAAGCCTGAGATTTTAAAAGTTTTAAAATCTGGAAACTGAGTACTCCGTCTCTTAGAACAAAAAGGAAAGCCATGGTTCTTTATATAAGCTCTCTAAGTTCTCTTGCAATTCATAATCGGTGCTAATTCACATTCTTATTCCAGATCTGCAGGAAACATAAAGGTAAACATCTTTTTCTTCTTCCTCTTTCAAATTAAATTTCCCTTAGTTCGCTAATTTTCTAAATCTAATGAAGGGAAATATGAGTTAGGTTTTGGATATAAGAGTCTATGAATTTTGTTCATACATCATCTACATAGACTAGTTGTTTCAATCCACTCATCATAGCGTAATTGAACTAAGTTCTGTGATTTGATTCGGTGCAGTCCAAGTAAAGTGGTGTGTCAGAGGGGGTCAACCCCAAACCCATGAGTTTGTGCACCAAAAGATAGTGGTATAGAGCTATGATGAATGTGGCCAACTTTTATATTTAAAAATTGCCACTACTACCTTTCACTAAAAATATAGCTAGGGCAAGTAGGGATCGTCCCAAGGGATTGGTGGGTCACACTAGGTTGAGGAATCAAGATTAGGGCTAGTAGGTCGAGTGATCAAAAGATTGGTTGGTGGTTGAATTACACTAAGATGCAATTAAATGTAATGGAGAGAAAATAAGAGAGAGATCTTGGGATTTAGAGATCACCACAAAGCATAGCTTTTCTACACCCTTAATAAATGATTAATGAGGGGAAAACATGTATTGCAACATAGTGTGTATGTGTGGTTGTTTCAACAAGCATGAATGACAAATTAAGCATACATTGTCTAAGCAACATGGTAGATAGCACAATATATCAAATTAAGCCATTAATCCTTTCTTTAAGCTCACAACCAAACACATCACAAGGTTAGAGATATATGCTACTTGCTTTCATAAGTATGGAACATCAAACAACAAGCATGGATTGTCATTCCATTTAACATATAAACTACAACTACACTATAATTAAGCTAATGACTTGAAATTAAACTAATTAAACTAAGGGAGAGGTAAAATCCATTAAGAAATTAGTATGAACCATCAAATAAACCACAAGAACATTCCATTAAGCACTATGTCTTGACAATCTCTAGATCTATAGCATTCATACACATAGACATGCATCAATAAAATAAGAAATAGAGACAAACACATGAACATCTATTCTAGCATACATAGACATATGGATAGAATGAAATGATCAATTAGAAGCATTAAACCATATAAATCATTGAATAAACAAGATCTATATATATATAAGTGTCAAAACATGTATCACAATACAAATCCGCTTAAAAATACATAAATCAAGATGTAGAAAGCATGCTTAGGGCTAACTCTAGCCCCAAGAGGATGTCTAGCCACTCATGGATGGTGTCTTCCAACTCTCAAAGGCTAACTCCATGCTAGAGATTGCTCCTCTTTTTGGTTGATGGAAGAACTCTAAGCTTGTGTCTCTAGCCTCCTCCTTTCTTTTCTTGTTCACTAAGAATATCAAAATTGTGCCTTTCAAGTGTCTAGAAAAGTCTCTCTCAAAAAGTGGCTCATATTCCTTATATAGGTAGGTCAAATATCACCCCAAATGAGCTGGGCTCGTACACCAATATTCCTCCAATAATTGGATATGAGACAACTTTTAATGAATTGGAATTTGGATTTTCTCGGGATTTGGGAAGTTCAATCGATCAAACTTGTGGTGAGAACGATCGAACATGGCTGAGATCTATCGAATTGAAGCTGGATCATTCCTCTATGGCAGCACCTTTTTGGATAAAAATAAATCTGAGATACTTTGAAGATATTTTTGGAAAAAAGACAAATGTGATAGGTAGGGTGGTACAAGTGGATAAGATGGAATCTTTTCAATCGATCGGAAGAAAGTTGGATCGATCGAACTTTGTGGGATCTTGGATAAGAACAAAAGAGCTTGTATCCAACTTGGAATGCTGAGATTGATGAACTTTCGATCAATCAAATATTTGCTGAGATCGATCAAACTTGCTGAATTTCCACCACTTGCTTCCTTTTTGCTCCCACTTTGCTCCTTTCTTTGATTCATCTCAAGATTGCTTCAATTATGCTCTTATTTAGCTGAGTTAGCTTATTTTGGGGATAAGTACCTAAAAATGGAAATAATAGGAAATCAATCTAAAGTGGGAAAATAAGATAGATAAAGGTCCTAGAATACCTAAGCTTAAGGAGTTTAAATGCGCACTTTTCAGCGCTCATCACACCCCCAAACTTAAATATTGCTAGTTCCTAGCAATGAACTAGAAAGTAAAGGAATGAAATGAATAACTATACAACTATGAAGTAGAAAGCAATAAATGGATAACGCCACTTTCGTAGGCAACACGATTGCATTTAGCATATGCAACAAGCCTTTTAAACCCCTAGGTTACCCCCAATGGACGAGTGAAATCTCATGAGGGTTTCCAGAAATGATACCCACAAACATTAAGCTCATTCTTTCAAAAGAGGCACTAATATTGTAAACAAGCATTGGGAGAAAACTACCTCAAGTATGTAATTTTTCAACCATTTCTAAGTAATCTCCCAAAATCTCAACATCAAGCAAGCAAATATAGTCCTCCACGCATCAAGAAAATGATCATGCAAATCAAAATAACTCTAGAATTCTTTTGAGTGGACCAGGATTAAATATATTACTATCTAAGCTAACTAAAGAATTAATCACATCCTTACCCTCAAACTAGCACACAAATCTAGTATCGATCATCACGACAAAGAGTGGACCTTTTATTAAAGCTTTGTTGATCTAGGTGCGCTTATTCTTTTCACTCGATTTTTTTTTTTTTTTTTTTAATCGAGGATCAACAATGGAAGCATGGTACAATGTGTTGATCTATTAAGCTTTCTAGCGATTCATAAGGTCGAGCGTTAGGTCAATGACTCCCAAACCGGACGGCTTTAAGGCATTAGGTGTTCAAACACCCCTACAGACTTACAAGCTCAAATCAACTAGGCTACAAATCAAGATAACCTCCATCTAATCATTTCCCACTTCTCACCTTTTGGGAGAAGTCCTCACTTTTTATTTGCTTTTTGCAACTTTCTTTCTTTCTTTCTTTCTTTTTTTTTTTTTTTTTTTTTTTGTATTCAATTACTAACCTGGAGTTTGGGCCCTCCACCTTTCGGTGAGAGAAGTTCAGTGCTTGATGAGGCTAGAATCCCAGCTACTTAATGAAAAGGGATTGTTATCCACCTTTATCAAGAATGAAAGCTTTCAATGCACTATTAGCTCAATTGGGATATAACCAATTCAATAATCAGCAAAGCATGTACCCCACAAATGAATGCTAGTGTGCGCCTGTGCTAGTGTAGAATACTAGAGTGAATCTCAAAACAATCATAAAATCAGGATGATACGTACCACAAGTGCAAGCAAGATATCAATCTTTCGAAAAATTTACCCTTAAATGGCATTAACAAGGCATACAAGGAGTATTGGACTCTCGAGTCAAGTAATTTTTAGTTTTTAAGCAATATTGTCCTCAAAAGATCAAAATCGTAGCTAGCATCAATCTTAAATCTCAATCATGCAATTAAAGCTCAACTTAAGTAGAATGCAACAAGACACCTTACCCCCAAACTTAAACCACACGTTGTCCTCAATGTGCCATGGGAAGAATGAAAAAGATGAAAAGAGTATACCATGGTGGCAAAGACATGAAGCCCGACAGTGACCCAATTCGAAAGACGTCTCCCCCAAACTTGGAATCAACAACCTACTTGAATAACCACACTAGTAAATTCACATTAAATCTCAAATGGGATAAAAATGATCAAATTATGCATTCTAAAGCAATACAACACAAGATGAAAGAGAGATATGAGATCAAGCCCGATAAAAAAGTAGCATGACTACATATAAGGGCACAAGAAAGCAATACAACACAAGATTAAAAGAGATATGAGATCATTTTTTTATTATTATTGAATAAACAAGAAGAAATTCAAGAAAGTATGAACAATGATTGTTAAGTTTAACGTCTCCAGCTAGACGTAATGCTGCTTTGAATAAATAAGCTTGAAATCCAAAAAGGGAAGAAAAAGATCAAACCAAAGATGCTCAGATCAATCAAGTTCAGATTGATCTCAAAAAAAATTTCGATCGATCGAACATGCATGAACCTACAGATATGTTCGAACGATGAGACAGAGAGGTCTTTGGATGCAGGTTCGAAATTTTTCTAAGTGTTGAGACTGCAGATTAATCCAAGATAAAGTTAGATTGATCGAAGAACTAAAGATCAATCTGGGAATAGGTTCGAACGATGGGACAGAGAGATAAAATATATAGGTTTTCTTCGAACGATTGGACAGAGAGGTGATTTGGATGCAGGCATGATGTTCGATCGATCGAATTTCCACTGAGATCGAACGAACAGGCAAAAACTCTTCCATTTTGCATTACATCCCTAAATGTCTTCATACACAAGGTCTATTAGATGTGCAGCTTCCAAATGTCTTTGGAAGACCTGTCCCTCAATGTAGGGTTTTAATCTCTATCCATTAACCTTGAAAATGTTTCCCTTTTTCAAATTTTAAATTTCAACAACCCCATGCGGTGCAACAGAGATGACTTCATAAGGACCCTCCCATTTGGTTCTTAACTTCCCTAGAAAGAGTTTCAATCTAGAGTTGAAGAGTTAAACTTTTTGACCGGGTTCAAAAGACTTCTTCACAATATGCTTATCATGAAAAGCTTTAGTTCTTTCTTTGTAAAGTTTGGCATTATCATAAGCATTATGTGTCAACTCTTCCAACTCACTCAATTGTAATAACTAGTTCTCTCCGGCTTTATCAAGGTCAAGATTGAGCTTGTTAACTGCCCATAAGGCTTTATGTTCCAACTCAACCGAAAGATGGCAAGGCTTTCCATATACAAGTCTATAGGGAGACATGCCAATAGGAGTCTTATATGCCGTCCAGTAAGCCCACAAAGCATCATTTAACTTCCGTGACCAATCTTTCCTAGTGGTGTTAACCGTCCTCTCAAGAATATGCTTAATTTCCTGATTAGACACTTCTACTTGCCCACTTGTTTAGGATGGTAAGGAGTGGCCACTTTATGAGTAACGGAGTACTTAAGAAATAAATACCTTAAGAATTGGTTACAAAAGTGCTTTCCTCTGTCACTTATCATAGCCCTAGGCATACCAAAACGAGCAAAGATAGGATTTGATAAATTGAATAACCACGGAATGGTTATTTGTTTTGGTAGCACATGCTTCCACCCACTTGAAAACATAATCAACAGCAAGGAGAATATATTAAAAACCATAGGACATAGGAAATGGACCCATAAAATCAATGCCCCATATGTCAAAGATTTCTACAACAAAGATATTGGTCAAAGGCATCATATCTCTCCTCGACATTGATCACATCTTTTGACATCTCTCACACGACTTACAAAAGTTGTAAGCATCTCTATGGATGGTGGGCCAAAAGAGCCCACTTTGAAGAACCTTCAAGGCGGTCTTCTTTGCACTAAAATGCCCACCATATACAAGTGTGTGACAAAACACAAGAACACTTGGAATTTCGCTCTCTGGAATGCATCTCCTCACAATTTGATCCGGACAATAATGGTACAAGACAGGGTCTTCCCAATAATAATTTCGGATGTTAGCAAAGAAACGATTCTTTTCGTTCTTTGACCAAGAAGTTGGAAGCTTGCCAATTGCCAAATAATTCACAATGTCGGCAAACCAAGGCATTTGCTCATTGGAGATTTGAAAGAGTTGTTCATATGAAAAAGAATCATGAATAGGTGGGCTAGGGAAAGGTTCTATCAATAACTTTGAAAGATGATCGGGAACCACATTTTCGGTGCCTTTCTTGTCCTTGATTTCAAAATCAAATTCCTGAAGAAGCAAAATCCATCTAATCAATCTAGGATTTGTTTCCTTCTTGTCAAAAGATGTCCCAAGGCAGCATGATCAGAGTAGACAACAACCTTAGACCCTAAGAGATAGGACCAAAATTTATCAAGGGCATATACTACGGCAAGTAACTCTTTCTCGGTAGTGGAGTAGTTCAATTGAGCTCCTGAGAAAGTTTTGCTTGCATAGTATATGGCACATGGAAGCTTTCCTACTCTTTGTCCCAAAACTGCTCCCATGGCATAATCTGAAACATCACATATTATTTCAAATGGCAATAACCAATTGGGAGGCTGCATGATAGGAGCAGATGATAACATATCACGCAATTTATGGAAAGCGTCAAGGCATGCTTGATCAAAGACAAAAGGAGTTTCCTTGGCGAGAAGATTGCACAAAGGTCTAGCAATTTTGCTAAAATCTTTGATGAAATGGCGATAGAAGCCGGCATGACCTAGAAAGGAGCGAACTTCTCTCACCGTAGAAGGTGGAGGTAATTCAGAAATGAGCTCAACTTTCGCTTTATCCACCTCAATTCCCCTTTTTGAGATGACGTGACCCAAAATAATACCTTCTTGAACCATAAAATGGCTCTTTTCCTAACTAAGAACAAGGTTTGTTTCACGGCATCTTTTAAGTACCAAGTTAAGATTCTTGAGGCATGCATCAAATGAAGACCCAAAGACAGAAAAATCATCCATAAAAACCTCTAGATACTCTTCCACCATATCCGAGAAAATTGACATTATACACCTTTGAAATGTGGCAGGAGCATTGCACAAACCAAATAGTATCCGTCTATAAGCAAATGTGCTGAAGGGACAAGTAAAGGTGGTTTTCTCTTGGTCTAAGGGGTCAAGGGCTACTTGATTGTAACCCGAATAACCATCAAGAAAGCAATAGAATTGTTGCCTGGCCAATCTCTCTAGGATTTGATCAATAAATGACAAAGGGAAGTGATCTTTCCTAGTGGCAGCATTCAATTTTCGGTAATTAATACAAACTCGCCATGAATTGGTAGTACGCTTAGAAATTGCCTCACCTTTTGCATTTTCAACCACTATAATTCCTGATTTCTTAGGAACTACTTGAGTTAGACTCACCCATTTGCTATCAAAGATTCGATAAATAATACCGACATCTAAAAGCTTAACTACCTCTTTTTTAACCACTTCTTTCATGTTTGGATTAAGTCTCATTTGGGCATCTCTAAAGGGTTTTGCATCATCTTCCATAAGTATGCAATACATGCAAATAGAAGGATCAATTCTCTTAAGATCCGCCATGCTCTATCCTATGGCTTCTTTGTTTTCTTTAAGCACATTTAAGAGCGCATCTTCTTGGTCCTTTTCAAGACTTGAAGAGATGATGACCGGAAGAGTGTCTTTTGGGCCTAGGAATGCATACTTGAGATTGGGAGGTAGAGTTTTAAGCTCAAGAATTGGTGGAGAGACTAGAGATGGGACTGGTGGAGTGCTAGAGAGTGGAGGAAGAGGTTCTATTGGAGTTTTCCAAGGTGGAAAATCTAAGCTTGCAATAGATTCCACGAGATTGCTTACTTCATTCATCGATTTTTCATCATCAAACCCACAATTGCCATACATTTCAAGAAGACAAGAAGCAAGAGGATCATCAGATAAGAGAGATGAAAGGTTATCCTCAACTAGTTGTTTCATAACGATGGTTGGAATTGATTCTTCAACAACCTCATCCAACACATCTATAAGACAACACTCGTCTTCATCTATAGGATGTCGACTTGCGTTGAAAACATTAAGCTTGACCATCATATTACCAAAAGAAATGTCCATAACCCTGGATCTACAATTGATGGTTGCATTTGCGGTGGCAAGAAATGGCCTTCCCAAGATAATTGGGATGTGGTTGGTAGGATTGGCAACCGGTTCGGTGTCAAGAACGATAAAATCAACCGGGAAGTAGAACCTATCAACTTTGATGAGAATGTCCTCAACCATGCCCCTAGGTGTTTTGACGGATCTATTGGCCAATTGAAGCACCACCGAAGTTGGCTTCAACTCATTCAAACCTAGTTGGACATACATGGAGTAAGAAATCAAATTAACACTCGCTCCTAAGTCAAGAAAAGCTCTACGAACTTCATAATTTCCAATCACACAAGAAATGGTCAGAGCACCGGTATCTTTAAACTTAGGTGGAGTGTTATGTTGAATGATGGAGCTTACTTGCTCCGTGAGAAACACTTTTTTAGGGCTTTGTCCCTTACTCTTCCTCTTTTGTGTGCAAATATCTTTCAAAAATTTTGCATAAGGTGGAATTTGAATAATTGCATCTAACAGAGGAAGATTTATGTTGACTTGCTTAAAAATATCCATCATGTCATGAATTTTTCCTTCTTGCCTCCCAAAAGGCGAAGTCTCTTTTAAAGCATAAGGGAAGGGAGCTTTTGGCTCATAGGACCTTGCAACTAAAGGAATTGATGAAGAAGCTTGAGAATTTCGATTAGGGACATTTTCATCCAAGGAAGTAGGAGTAGGATTGGAAATGGGACGGGTGACAACTTTTGGTTGCACCGGTTCACTATCTTCCTTTGGTTGTTCAACCCTATTGTCAACTTGTTTACCACTTCTCAAAGTGATAATGGCTTGCACTTGTGCCTGAGAAGAACACCCCGATGTGGAGTTTGCTTCCACAAAATGTTGAGCTTTTAGGTTCCTTTCGGGTTGACTAGGTAATCTACCCACTTCTCTTGTATTCAATGCATTAGCTATGGTCCCAATTTGGGATTCAAGCTTTGATATGGATTGAGAATGAGAATGCAACAAATTTGTGTTCATTTCTAAACTACCCAAAGCCACCAAAACTTTATCTTTGAATGTAGGATTGCTATAAGGTGCATGAGGATAATGAGAACAAACTTGGGAATCATACATTTGAGGATGTGAGAAGTGATTCATTCTTTGGTGATGAGAAGAAGAAACAAATCCTTGAGAACTTCCATTTCTTTTATAAGGCGGAATGTATTTGCTTTGAAAATTTTTAGCTTGATAAGGACTTGAGTTTGCATTCCACATTGGAACATATGCACTTGAATAAGAATGAGCAAATGTAGCATTGACTTGTTCAAAATATTCATTAAACATATGTCCATGGGGACAATTGGAAGTAGTATGTAGAACACTTGAGCATGTCATGCAAGATGATCGGTTGATCAACTATACATCAACCTTCGCAATAGCACGAATCATTGTAAAATAGGGCTATTGGTCGGGTAAGTCGAACCACTGGGACTGCGCTAGTCTAAAGCAACCTAAACGTCTAGAATCATTCTTAGGATGATGAGGTGTAATAAAGAGTTGTTGATTGTTTGTCACTTATACTATGAATTGAAATATGCATTAATGAAAAACTTGCAAGAATTTAAGAGATGAAAGACGAGTAAAGAAGACTAAGAAAGTGGATCCGCCTCCATCCCTATACACATGCTAGATTAGACCTAAATTAGGGGAAAAACAACATATGATGGTCAAGAACTACATAGCAACACATAGTTGCCATGTAAGTAATCAAGAGGTACATTAGGTCTCAAACAAGTATAATCCATCAAAAGGGTAAACATGTTTAGACTACCTAACTAAGGTGTAGCTTATACACGTTTACTTAAATGAAAGACTATCAAATTCTTGACAAAATGATGAAGCACATGGAGCTAGAAATTAAGCATACACCATCAAAGGATTTCCTAAGCAATGGTCTATCAAAGTCACCTATCAACATGCCATTAAATCATTTCATAACCTTGTTTCCATTCTCACCATGTAAACTCAAGCAAAAAGATTAATACAAGACATCACCTAACATAAGATAATGAGCTTGAAGAAATCATCCATACATATATAAACATTCATTACACCAAATGAAGTGCTCTTAGCTATGAAAAAGACCATAAATATACATTGCAATCCCCCTATATAGACTACCCTAGGATATGCTTACAAGGGAGGGACTTCATCACCTCCCTAGAGAAAGAGTTAGTTACCCATTGCTAAGCTAGAAGAAGGAAGAAGCTCCATCTTCATGGCCATTTTCGTGCAACCTTCTTGGAGCTTGAAGAACACACCTCTTTTGCTCTCTTCTCTCTCCTCTAATCTTGTAGAATATATGATAATGTTTTGTGTGGTCCTTCCTCTCTCTTATCAAGCTCAAGTCAAGGCTCTCTCTCCTCCAAGGAACACCTCCAACCACTTCATAAAGAAGGAAGATGGCATTGAGGAAACCAATGTGCAAGCGGCTGAAATTGAGCCATTTTCGAGTGCAATCTGCCTGATTTTCGAGCACTCGAAGAGTGGTCTCGAGCACTCTAAATTAGTGTAATGTGCAACATGCTCTTCTTGCTCAGCACTGACCTACTTTGGTAAAACTGCTATAACTTTGTGCCCTAAACTCCGAATGATGATCTGTTTGAATATTTGGATAGCTGATTCAGTGCTTTAAAAACTTCATGTTTTGATGAGGACCCAATTCTCAAGTCTGGTTGGTCGAAAATGGGGAGAAAGGAAGTACTTTAGTGCTGCCAGGCAGTTCTGCGCACCTCTATTAAGAAGATCATAACTCTCTGTTCCGAACTCCGAATGACAAACCGCTTGAAGATTTGGAAAGCTGATTCAGAGCTATAAATCTTTCATGTTATAATGGAGTCCAGTTCTTGAGTTTTCTAGGTCAAAATGGTGAACAAAGTTCGGGCTTCACTGCTGCCAGAAATTCAACTTTTGAGCACATTGTTGATCAAAAATCCACAAGGGCTTATTTTTGCTCCCTTTTTGCAATTAAACCTGAAAATGCATAAAAACACACAAATGAAGATAATCTACAGAATTAAACAAACAACGGACTTAACTAATGCAATTTAGGGCGCTTGAATATACAGTATTCGGCGCTTTATCACAAGGCTCACAAGGATGAGAAACATGATGAAGAGAAAGATGATTTGAGAGCCGGTCTTTGACTCAACAAGAATGGATCAAGTTTTTTAGAAAGAGTTAACTTCGGCTACAATTTCCTTTGATTCTTCAATTTGACACACTTCTACATTTTTCTCCTTTTTATTAAAATCATAGTCAAACCGAGAAATGTGATATTTGTGCAAAGAGTTTTCACTCATTTTCTCAAAAAGGTGCCAAATATCATCTTCATGTTTTCCAAAATATGAGACTCCACATGATGTATCAACTATGTCCTTATGCATATCGGATAGGCTTTCATAGAAATATTGGACGACTTGCCATTTTGGAATACCATGATATGGACATTTTCTTAGCAATTCGTTCAATCTCTCCCAAGCCTCATACAACAACTCCCCTTCCCTTTGAGAAAATTCTCTAATCGAAGCTCGCATTACATTGGTCAAGCTTACGGGGTAAATTTTTTTTAAAACTCATTTTGCATTTACATCCAAGATGTTATTGAATTTGCCCCCAAAGTGTTGAACCAATGCTTTGCATTGTTTTTTAGTGTGAAAGGGAAGACAAGTAGTCTAAGAACTTCTTCCGGGACATTCATATACTTTATGGTGGAGCATATTTCTATAAATTCATTGAGATGTTTATACGATTCCTCACCATCTAAGCCATAAAATAGTGGGCACATTTGAATGGTCTCGGGCTTAATTTCATATTAATTGGCCTCAAAATTAGGAAGCATGATACAAGTTGGTGCATGGTATTCATGAAGATTATAACGATCACGAAGGATCATTGGAGGAATTGGAGCTTGAACTCCGGGAGGAAATTGATTGACAGGAGGATGCTCCATGAAGTTTGGGTCTAAATAACCAAGATAACCCTCTAGATTTTCCAGTGGTTGTGATGGGTTTGGTTAAGACCGCATGAAATTCAAGGAACAACAACAATGAAAACAACTACGCAAACACTTCACCCCCGTAACAAATCAATCAACAAATCTCCACAAACAATGATCCCATACTCCCATGCTATCAACAATATGGAAGAAAAGTAAATTGCCTCCACGTGGGCTCACGAGTTATCTAAGAATTAAAATATAAGCTTCCACGCGGGCCAACGATTTAACTAGAGATTGAGTTAAGAAAGAGCTCACAAAGGGTCCTTTAGCACTTTAACTTAATTTCACTTTTTAGCCTTGCAAATTTTTAGAGTTTTGCCTTTTTCCTTTACTTTGCTTCACTCCTTGCTTGGATGCTCCTTTGCTCACCTTCTTTTCAATGCACCTAGTCAAATAAGAACCAACGCAATAAGTAACCAAAATGAAAACAAAGTAAAGACACGATCAAAAGAGTACTAATTCCTAATTGATTCCACAAATACGACGTTGCCTTCAATCAGTTCCCGGCAACTGCGCCAAAAACTTGGTGTGTTCAAGGGCGTCAACCCCAAACCCACGAGTTTGTGCACTAAAAGATAGTGGTGTAGAGCTATGATGAATGTGGCCAACTTTTATATTTAGAAATTGCCACTACTACCTTTCACTAAAAATATAGCTAGGGCAAGTAGGATCGTCCCAAGGGATTGGTGGGTCGCACTAGGTTGAGGAATCAAGATTAGGGCTAGTAGGTCAAGTGATCAAAAGATTGGTTGGTGGTTGAATTACACTAAGATGCAATTTAAACTAAAGTAGGCAATTAAATGTAATGGAGAGAAAATAAGAGAGAGATCTTGCGGTTTAGAGATCACCACTAAGCATATGCTTTTCTACACCTTTAATAAATGATTAATGAGGGGAAAACATGTATTGCAACATAGTGTGTGTGTGTGGTTGTTTCAACAAGCATGGATGACAAATTAAGCATACATTGTCTAACCAACATGATCGATAGCACAATATATCTAATTAAGCCATTAATCCTTTCTTTAAGCTCACAACCAAACACATCACAAGGTTAGAGATATATGCTACTTGCTTTCATAAGTATGGAACATCAAATAACAAGTATGGATTGTCCTCCCATTTAACATCTAAACTACAACTACATTACAATTAAGCTAATGACATGAAATTAAACTAATTAAACTAAGGGAGAGATACAATCCATCAAAAAATGAGTATAAACCATCAAATAAACCACAAGAACATTCCATTAAGCACTATGTCTTGATAATCTCTAGATCTATACCATTAATACATATAGACATGCATCAATAACACAAGAAATAGAGACAAACACATGAACATCTATTCTAGCATACATGGACCTATGGATAGAATGAAATGATTAATTGGAAGTATTAAACCATATAAATCTTTAAATAAACAAGATCTATATATATAAAACTGTTAAAACATGTATCACAATACAAATCCCCTCAAAAATACATAAATCAAGATGTAGAAAGCATGTTTAGGGCTAACTCTAGCCCTAAGAGGATGTCTAGCCACTCATAGATGGTGTCCTCCAACCCTCAAGGGCTAACTCCATGGTAGAGATTGCTCCTCTTCTTGGTTGATAGAAGAACTCCAAGCTTATGTCTCTAGCCTCCTCCTTTCTTTTCTTCTTCACTAAGAATATCAAAATTGTGCCTCTCAAGTGTCTAGAAAAGCCTCTCTCAAAAAGTGGCTCATATTCCTTATATAGGTAGGTCAAATATCACCCCAAATGAGCTGGGCTCGTACACCAATATTCCTCCAATGATTGGATATGAGACAACTTTTAATGAACTGGAATTTGGATTTTCTCGGGATTTGGGAAGTTCGATCGATCGAACTTATGGTGAGATCGATCGAACATGGTTGAGATCTATTGAATTGAAGCTGGATTGATCCTCTATGGCAGCGCCTTTTTGGATAAAAACAAATCTGAGATATTTTGAAGATATTTTTGGGAAAAAGACAAATGTAGTAGGTAGGGTGGTACAAGTGGATAAGATGGAATCTTTTCGATCGATCGGAAGAAAGTTAGATCGATCGAACTTTGTGGGATCTTGGATAAGGATAAAAGAGCTTGGATCCATCTTGGAATGCTGAGATCGATGAATTTTTGATGGATCGAATATTTGCTGAGATCGATCGAACTTGCTGAATTTCCACCACTTGCTTCCTTTGTGCTCCCACTTTGCTCCTTTCTTTGATTCATCTCAAGATTGCTTCAATTATGCTCTTATTTAGCTGAGTTAGCTTATTTTGGGGATAAGTACCTAAAAATGGAAATAATAGGAAATCAATCTAAAGGGGGAAAATAAGATAGATAAAGGTCCTAGAACACCTAAGCTTAAAGGGTTTAAATACGCTTTTTTCAGCGCTCATCATAAAGCTCAAGCTTTGCAAGTTTAGGCTCGAGTATCAGCTACTAAAGGCTCGAGCATCAGTACCTGAAGCGAGAGCCTCAGTTTACAAATTGCAGGACCTGGAGATTTTTGGGAAATTTGAAGGTTTATCTTGAAGATAGTTCGTCTTACTCCTGCTAAGCGCACTAGAGGGATGAAAGATGTGTTGCCAAGTGCGTGGCAGACAATTCTAATTTCTTATGAAACGACCTTTGATTATTAGGCGTTCATGAATGATCCGCGCACTAGATGGGCTATTAAATCTTTCAGTTACAGGCACCTTCTTCATCTCATGGTCCCTATTACTCAGGTTGCTTATCATCGTCTTGTTTGTTTGTTTTTCCTCAATCTGGTTTATAGTGAGGATGACCTTTGGGAGCTTAGGACTAGAATTGATAGGCATGATTTAATTATTAATCCTGATGTTATTGTTACTGCTCTAGAATGTTATAATACACTACCGGAAGTAGTAGATATGAGGCATAGCTGTCCCACTTTCACACTTTTTCCTAGGGTACCAATTGCTGAGAATTTAATTCAGAAGCTATGTGATGGTCGATTTACTAGGAGAAAGCGTAGTAGTACTACTAAAGCCAAAATTCCTAAGAGGTTGTGGATTCTAGATTATATCATCTCTGCTAATGTCCATCCTCTTGGACATAAGAATATTAGGAATATTGACTTTCTCCAGGCCCTTTATGTTATTCAGTTTGAGCACTGGTATTCATTCCTTGGGATGATTTTGTATCAGCTACTGGAGTTTTGGTCTGAGATTGGACCGCATAAGGATATTCTTACACATGTGCTGCCTTTTCTATATATGATTACCAGGATATTAGAGCTGCAGGGTTTTGTGGTGAGTCCAAAAGAGGAATCATGTGATGAATCTCCACAATTTGGAATAAGGGAATGGAATAAATTATAGACACATATGCCGACACATTGGAGAGATGCAATAGAGTTTGGTGATGAAGGATATGTAGCGGTTGTTGTTAGGAGAGCAGATGATAAGGCTACAGAGGAAGAGATGGATCTTTCTGATTCTAGGCCTCAGGTTAGGAGGAGACCCGCTCCTGCAGCCCAGCCTGAGAGTTCTTCTCAAGCTGAGATTAGAATTTTACAGGCCAGGGTGGTCGAGCTACAAGATGGTCAGATGCTGACTACGTAGTAGAGCATATTGGAGGAGTTACTTCGCCGCACTCCATCCGCTCCCTCCACTTCTTCTAATCCACCACCACCACCTATGAATTAGTTTTTAGGACTTTTTGATTTTTTTGCTGACTAGGGCAGTCTTTTGTTGTATTTATTTCCATATGATGTATATCTGCCCTAAGTCTTTCTTTCAAAAGCATTGTACTGATATATATACATGCTTTTTGGTTATATTCTCCTTGTGTTTATAGTTTTATATGCTTACTTCATATACTTGATCCTCTGATGTGTGTTGGAGTTTATTGATTTTACCAGATACAACAGATTAAGTTTGGGGGTGATTTTGAGAGGAACCACTATGTTAAAGGAAACGATGCTGGAAATTCATTTTTACCCATCTGTGCAGTATTTTGTCATATCTTTGCTGATCTACTTGTATGGTAATATCTTTCTCACTCTCTTTTATTCTCACACATTGAGAACAATATGCATAATAAGTTTGGGGGTAAGGTTGTGGTTTGAAAATTTTAATTTTTGGCTTAATCTGCTTACACAAAGATATTCGATAATCAATGATATAAGCATATGTTTGACTATGTTGATGGTTATATACTCTGTTTGCAGTCTGATGTTGGTTGGAAATGGTTCGTGTGCTAAATTATTGTGAAAGGGATTACTTGAAATTTTTTGAAATCAGTTGGTGGCCTGTGGTCCACTCTGTTAGGATGATTGTTGTTTAATGGTATTGATCTCTGAGATGCTACACTTTGCACATATTCACACTTGCATAAATTCTGTGAGGTAGAAATTGGAAGTTTTATTTTGTTTTGAGTTAAACTGAGATGATCAGGTAGATTTGATAATTTCGATGACCAAGGCATAGGAAAAAAAAATGGTATGTATGTAAAGCAACAAAAGATAAATTTCTTCACCAATGTGAATGAAAAATAAAAAATAAAAAAAATATGATGAAAAAAAAGAAGAAAAAGAAGAGTAGAAAAGGATCAAGTTCAAGTTTATACTTGGATTGCTTAAGTGATTAAGTCCTTAGAGGTGTGTTCTGACATCTAATGCCCTAAAATCATTTGGTTTGGGAGTCATTGGCTGAAATCTTGTTATATAAGGGCTAGGTTACCAAGATTACTTGAACAATTAAATCCTTAGGGGTGTTTTAACACTTAATGCCCTAAGATCATCTGGTCTGGGAGTCATTGGCTGAAAGTTCGTTACAAGGGTGATTTAGAAAGCTTAATAAACATGAATATTGCACAGTATCCTTTTTTAAAAAACTACATACCCAGAAAAAAAAAAAATGCCTTAGGAGTTGGAATTTGAAGAGTGTGCTTGTGAATTGAGGAATAGTAGGGAATAAATACAAGTATGGACAGTAAGCCACACGTTGAATTGTATGATCACTTTCAAAAAGTGTTTTTGAGATTAAGAGTGTTGAATAAATGATTAAACTGATATGTGGGAACTATGGTTGCTTAATTGAAATTGGAGGTTGAAAGTTTTTCTAATTACATGATTGGTATACTTGTTGTATTTGACTGATTAATGAACTACAGGGATGATATGATTTGAAAACAGGCTTGAATAAGCTTACTGTGCATTTAAGGCACTAATTTGGGAAGTTTGGGGTATCTTCACTAGAATCCCTCACGAGACTACAACTCGTCCACTAGGGGTAACCTAGGGGTTTAAAGGCTTGTTGCATAGGCTAAATGCAACCATGATTCCCACGAAAATGGTTTTTTAGTTCTATATTGCTAAGGGACTAGCAATATGTAAGTTTGGGAGTGTGATGAGCGCTAAATATATGCATATTCGAGCCCCTAGATACATATATATTAAGGCCTAAAGTGATACTTCTATCTATAATTAGACTAATTTATGTTTAATGTGTGTTTGTAGGTACTTTCTCAAATAAATGGTTAAAACCGAGACTTTATAATGATATCGAAGCTTATAAAATCGTTGTCGGTCATTCAGAACAAGTCAAGAGCTTAAATGGTGAAGTTTGAAGAAATTCAAGCCTTAGAGCTCGAGCCCAAGTGTTGAGGCTCGAGCATCACAACAAAGAAGAGAAGAAAAGTTAACAAGGCCCAAATGCTCAAGCATTGTACCTTGGTGCTCGAGCCTTGACCCACAAGCTCGAGCATGAGGCATTGGAAATAAAAGAGTTGATTTAATTGAAAGGCTATGCTCCCAGATCTCGTGCCTCACCTCCAGGATCGAGCACCATCCACTAATGCTCGAGCCTTGAGCCCCAAATGCTCGAGCCTGGTATATAGTGCTCGAGCCCATGAAGCTTGGATCGAGTAATGTTAAAAGAGTTCAACCCCAAAAATATTCTAAGTGTTGAAGAAAAAGACGCTTCAAAAAATAGTTAAAGAAAATTGGCTAAGTGTCAAAGTGAAGATCGAGCACCATTTATTGAAGCTCGAGCAACAATCCAAAGAAGCTCGAGCATTGTTCCTTATGCTCGAGCATGAACCTTAAAGCTCGAGCCTCTATTCTTGAAGCTCGAGCCTTTCATGATTTGTTAGATTAATATTGCGGGATTACTCTCTTTACCAGCCGTATCTCATCCCAGTTAGGCCAGAAGACCTAAAACCCCACCAAAAATTTATTTTCTTCTATAAAAGAAGGCCTAAGCCTTGATAGAAGAGGTCCAAAATTTCAATCTCTTTCAACGGTGTTATTCAGAAGGCTAAAGGTGTGGTGGCTTTTAGGGTTTCTATAACCTTAGAAGTAAAGATCTTGAGAAGAGAAGTGTCGTCCCTGACGATGGAGATGAACTCAACACAAATAATATCCAGCCTCGTCATGAGTAGCTAATTCCTCTCTTAGGGCACTGATGTAACCCAACCTAATATTATGGTTTGATTGTTTTAACTCTGGGATTATTTTGAATATATGATTATTTTCTTGATTATATGACTATGAGCACTTGAGACAACTCAAGTAGTTTTCACGCTTTAATAGATTATAAACTGTTATTCCTTTATCTTAGATGTAAAAGTTTATTCTTTATTCCCAACCTATCTTGTTGTGCGGTATCTGGCGGAGCCCTGCCGGACACAAGAATAGAGGTCATATAGTGGTACTTTCATATTTTTTACAAAAGAATGTTTTCATAATCTATGCTTAGGAAAGGTGGTTCATTCGCAAAGTAGTTAAAGTAGGTAGAGTGGGTAGGCGGATAGTCCACGCTAACCGCAGATAGGTTATAGTTAGCTAATCTTGTAAAACATCTTTCTTTAAAACTCGAATTGAACGAATGTTATTGAGTTCAATTCTTTTGAAAAATATCATTGTTAAATTCCCAGAGTTAGTATAATTAACCATAATATGATGGTTGTGCTGAAGTCAAAGCCTTAAGACTCTCTCTCTCTGATCATTTAAATTAGTTTAATTCGCTCTAGTTAAATATTTTGTTATAATTTTAGTTTGTTAAATCGTGACAACCAACAAACTTTCCAACCAAGTTACCTATAAACCATAAAACGAAATTAAAGACATATGCAAATCTCATCTCCCTGTGGGTTCGACATCCTCTTTACATAGAGTTATCCTATACGATATCGTTTTATTGCGAGTGGGTATTTTATTATTGCAAGATACACGAACACCTTCCACCTAAATTTCTACCATTTTTAGATGACAAAGATCGATGTATTGAATTCTCACTCATGCTTTCATAAAGACGCCAAACATCATTTTCATGCTTATCAAGATAAGAACCACCCATAGATGTATCAACCATACCCTTGTGATTATTTGGCAAACTTTCAAATGAGTATTGAACTAATTGCCACTTAGGCATGTCATGATGTGGACACTTCCTAAGCAAATCATTAAATCTTTCCCATGCCTCATGAAACAATTTCCCATCCCCTTGAGAAAATTATCTAATTGAAGTTCTCATTGCATTGGTCTTTGAAACTGAATAGTACTTTTTCAAGAACTCTTGTTGCAGTTCCGCCCAAGAAGTTATCGAAAAAGGCCTAAGATTGTTAAACTAATATTTTGCCTTATCTTTAAGGGTGAAAGGAAAAAGTTTTAATCTTAAAACATCTTCCGGCATGTCCGTGTATTTCACGGTGGAGCATATTTCAAGAAACTCATCCAAATGCTTGTAAGGTTCTTCACTTGGAAGTCCATGATAGCTATAAAGCATTTGAATAGTTTGCGGTTTAATTTCATAGTGATATGCTCTAAATGGGGGCAATTGAATACATGTGGGTGCATTATATTCATTTGGCACATAATGATCACGCAAAGCAAGAGGAGGATTCACAATTGGAGGTGCTACATAAGCACCTTAATTGTCTTGAATAATGGGTGATTGTGAAGCAAAAATTTGCCGAGGCATTCCCAATGGAACTTGGCCTAGTTATTATGGTGGAATGAAAGGTCTTGGCATGTCTTATGGTACTTGAATGTTGTCATGATGCACATTAGGGTGGAGGATACCTTCTTGGTCTACGTGACCAAGGTCCTCCACACAGTCCTCATTGATGTCTTCCATTGATGAAATGGAATGACTAGAATTATCCTTTCCCTTAGAATTACGAATAATGGATTCAAAATTCAAATTAAGTGGGACGAGAGTAGGATTTAATGACCTACGACCATGCATGCACAAACAAGCAACAAGCAAGTAGCAATCACTTCTCCTCCGTAACAAATCAATAATCAACAATCCTCCATATACGATGATCCCATGCTCCCATGCTTTGAACAATATGCAAGAAAAATTAAATTGCCTCCACGCGGGTTCACGATTTAACTAGAGATGGAGTTTAAAGAAGCTCACAAAAGGTCCTTAAGCAACTTCAAATGATTTTTTTTTTTTTTCCTTTTTTTGCTTTGCCTTGCTTTGCTTTACAATTTTTATTTTATTTTTGAGCTTTTTATGCTCTTGCTTAGCTTTGTTTGGCTTCTTTGCTCTAGAATCCTTTTGTTTCACCCCTTTTTACTCAATTCACATAGCCAATGAAAATCAAACACAATAAGTAACCAAAATAAAATAAAAATAAAAGCAAGATCAAAAGAGTACTAATTCCTAATTAATTTTCAAATACAACGGTGCCAATCCCTGGCAACGGCGCCAAAACTTGGTGTGTGGTGACGTGTCAAACCTAAATTGCATGCAAAAGTGTGTAGTGTGGCCAAGTTTAAATTTAGAAAATGCCACTACCACTTCCAACTAAAAATATAGCTAGAGTGAGTAGGGATCATCCCAAGGGAAAGGAGGTGTATTTGTGATGGAAATTAATGTCGGATTAGTAGGTCGAGTGATCAAAGATTGTTAGTGATTGATTAATTAAACTACTGTGCAATTAAAGATTAATGGAAGTAAAGAGAGTAATCTAGAAAGTAGGGAAAAGATATAGGGGAGAGGTCTTAGGGCTTAAAGTCACCACTAAGCTTCACTTCATCAAACACTAGCAATTGTACATTAATGGGGAAATTTAAATTGTAACTTGTGTGTATGTGACATCAATTGAAACTAAGCATAGATGGCAAATAAGTATACATTGTCTAGCCAATTTTAATGAAAAGCACAACCTATCAAATGAGACCAATATCCATTCAATTAAACCACAATTAAGGCACACACAAATATCTAGAGACATGCACTCTTTGTATTCACAAGTATGGAACATCAAGAAACAAGAATGGATTGTTCACCTACCTAAGAAATTAAATCAATTACTGTGACGACCCTAGATTTTTTAACCCAGTGTATCCTATGATGACCCGAACTGGATCGAGAATGTGGAATCAAAAGACAAAACAACGGTCTCAAGAGACACAACACATCCCTAAGACACCAATGTGACACTCAATGAGGTCACAGAACCCAAAGGAATCAAATGCGGAAGCAACGTTTCAAAAACAAACAAGAATGAACCTAGGAGAAAAAACGTCATTTCTAGCTTAAAAGTAGGTGCCACCGAGCACACCATCGGAAAGACAACGAAAAATTAATGAATTTAGACTCAAGAATCACTTTATTTGGAGTCCGGATGAAGAAGATATGGCTAACGGAAGACGAAGGGGCAAAACGGTCAAAAAGGTGACAACCAAGAACATCTAACCGGTTACCAAGCCTTCCTAACCGTTTAGGAGACCAAAAATTTTGACCAAAACACTACCCATGCACATGTAACCGGTTATGAAATCCCTCGTAACCGTTTAGATGTGAAGGGGGCAGAATGGGAAGCAAGAAATCCTGGCAGCAGGGGCTTTACGGGAAAAAATGGGATTTTGAGGCCCTAGACGACATTTTCTAGAAAAACATAAAGAAGAAACCCCCCTCAAAATCGAGTTTTCTATCTAACTTTTATGGAAAATTGAAAAATACGAACTGTCAAATGCCCAAAATGCCCCTCCATGAAATCCGGTCATGGAGGTCCAAAAAGCTGCTAAATTGAAAAACTGAGAGCTGAAATTCGTAAGCGATTTCTGATGCCAAGACGACATTTTCTGGAAAAACACGAAAAAGAATCCTCCCCTAAAATCATGTTTTCTATTCAACCATGTTGAAAGAGGGAAATAAAACTGAATTAAAAAGTCTAGAATACCCCTAGATCAAAATATGCAACAAAAACTCAAAATGAGTCCGTTGGAGGCTCAAAACACAAATGATGAGGTTTTGCCTAGAAACAACTATGCACGCAAACGTAACTTACCTATTTAGATGCGCTACAATGGTCCATGGCTTAAAAACATAGCCGATGCAAAATCCAACCCCCCAACGGGCAAAAAGGCAAAAATGGACTTGGAATTGAAATCATGGAATCCAAAAATACAAAATGGAGTCAATTGACCGTTTGGCCCTTGGCCACACTTCATACAAAATTAATGAGACCCTATGAAAGAACAAGAATGGAATTCCCACACCAGATGCAACCATGGTGAAGCAATGACTTGCAATTTTACAAGATTTTCACAATATTTTATGAAGTTAAAAAGTACATAGAATACAATATAATGGTCATTGGCCTCCGGCCTCATCTCATACATATCAAATACATTGAAAGGAGTGTACTTAAGTACACATTACATACATGGAATCAAATATACATATTTTGACATATAAGTCTACAAAATGACATTTCATGGTAACATTCGCATGAAATGGAAACTTGAAAGCTACACGACATCCAAGGAATGCTAGGCGTCACCAACCAAATCTTCGTACCTGAAATATCCCCCAGTATCGTAGGGGTGAGTAACATAAAGCTACTCGTAGGAGATGAGCATGCATCGACCTAGCATTTTACCAATTTATCACCTTAAGGTGAAACATGTTAAAGGAGTTCATACCACCTAACGTCTATATGGAAATGAGACTTAGGGAGCATCCTAAGCTACCTTAGAGTGTTTCTAGCATAAATCACATCATCTATGCCATTTAAACAATATGGAAGCACACATTATACAAAGCAACAAGATATAGGTTCTTAAAGGTATTAACTTGCAATCTCGAATACAGAAACAACTAAAGTGATCATGTCACCTAACGTCTATGTTTTTAAATAAGTCTAAGGAATCATCCTAGGCCATGCTAAACAATCAAAACGCAAATTACAACTTCAATGCAGCCAAACCACATAAAAGCATATTATACAAGGCAACAAAATACAATTTCTTAAAGCTATCAGCTTGGAATCTAAAGCACGAAAACAACAGAAGTGGGTCTTGCCACCTAATGTCTAAGTTATAAATGAATCAATAGGATCAATCCTAAGCTTTATTAGAATGTCAAAACACGATTTTCAATATCGATGCAATTTAACCAACATTAAAACTTCTAATACAACGCATAAAGCACAATTTCGCAAAGTTAACATCCTGTAACTTAAAATGGAACGACAAATAAGAAACGACCAGTTACAACATCATCTAGTTAGCAACTTGAAAATGAAATGCGAAATCAAACAAAGTGGATACTCGGACGTCACGCCGGATCAGACTGACAACATAGTTACTTTAGGGTTACTAGCCCATAGGCAACCTCCCTATGTGCGCACTAGACTATATAGAGGGACTATCCCCCGTACTAGAACCACGTCCTAGCCGTAGTCAAACAACGACATCCCCAAGTTTCCAAAATCAACAAGTTATGCAACAACGCATATATCAACAAGAATATGCAAGATAATCAACTATCTACTAAGCACAACCAAATTTGGAAACCTATATAATACATGCTCGAAATCCACAACTAATATGATATGATGAATGTCGAATCTTCAGTGTGCGATTCGTTACACGCTATGCATGAAAGATGTTAAACACGAAATGTGCAAATCATTACACAAGGCAACAATATATTCAATAAGGAAAACATATTCTCATGAATGCAAACATAGCAACTATGTTATCCAATGTTCAAAACATAACCAAATGAATATACAACAAGTCTAAGTCCATGATTTGAAAAGAGAAACCGCTTCTAAAACAAAACTAGATCATGGAGCAAATTGATAGAATTTAAATAGATAAACACAATTAAATTCTCTAGATTCTGATTCAATTTCAATTAACCTCAATTTAATACATGTTAAAGGGCATGGCAAGGTCATCACCTATATCCATTCTAAAACTCAATTAGGTTGTTAGAATAACAAAGTAGAACTTTAATTAAATCATGCTAATTTAAATCCCAAGGTTCTAAAACAACTTCAGATAGTCTTAAATTAATATATACTAGTAAACAAGTCATGGCCAATACAAATATCAAGTTAAAACCTTAATTAAGCTAATGGGACCACAAAATAGATTTTAATTAATTCTTTTAATTAAAATCTCTAGATTTTCAAACTTAACCAAATGCTCTCAATTTAACATATCTTAAAGAATATGCCAAGGACTAATGTAATATCACATTACAAGTTTATTTCATTCAATTTAAGATCATGTGACTTAACCTTTCACTAAAGTTAAATATAAATTAAAAGTTGTAATTCTCATGCATTTAATCCAAATTTAATATATGTGAACAACTATACCAAAGCTTAATTTTCTAGCATGCCACAATTCAATTCCAAGTGGTATATCACCATGAGGATTAAATCTTAAACGTGGAATTTAATTAAATAAAAGGTTTCAAAACCTAACCGAATATTCCAAATCAAATATATGTGAAGCTATATGGCATGTAAATCAAGAATATCAAGTCGGAATTCAAATAGAGTGAATAGTGCACTCGGGGTAAATTAATTAATTAATAATTACTAATTTTCAAAACACCTCCAATCACTTTCAAATTCAACTATGTTGGAGAGCATGCTAAGGCCTAATTTAATATGCTAACACATATTGATTTTGAGCTAGTTAAGGCCATATGATTTAATATTTTATTCAAGATAAATATTAAATAAAATCTTTAATACTTGTTCAAATTCCCTCAATTTAATATATGTCAATGACCATATTATAGAGCATTATATTACCATGCTACATGTTTAAAACAAGTCATAAGCAACCGGGAAAATCAAATCCAATACAAGAAAATTAAATAATAAAACCTCTAGATTTCATATTTAAGCCTGCAATCAAGTTGTATAAGCATCAATAGCATGTTATATAACAAGGATTAAACCTATAACACCTCCTACCTTAATTTGGGATAAAAATCCCAAATCCCCACCGAATTGAAACAGTTTCGAATCCGATGAAACTCCTAGGTTTTGTCGGAGACAACACGATCTATATGAATCTCCAAGAAGCCCCATGAAAATCCAAACTTGACTCTTAACCCAAACTCAAGAAATGGTAGGAAATGAATTCTAATAAGGGGGAATGGTAGAGCACGTCGAGGGGAGCGATAAACATAAAGACCGAAGAGATTTCACTTAGGAAATCAAGTGGAGGAGAAGATTAAAGTGTGGAAGCCAAGGAGCTTCCATGGCTGCCGACCAAGAGGCAGAGAAGAAGAGTGAAAATCTTATGCGTGTGTGTGTGTATATATATATATGCACACACACACACACACACATAAATGATCTCTTGCTCACTGGGGAGCTTCTTTTACTTTCTTTTTTTTTTTAGGGGGGGGGAGGAGGAACACTTAAACCATCTCCAATGATTACGATGCTTGGTGTGAGAGAATTTCTTACTCGTTGAGTTCATTACTCACTACATGCATAATGCATAATAACGTCACATATTCAAGAGCTTGTAAGAAAATATTTTTTATATTGCTAGGTGTAACGGGTGGATGCTTGCCCGCTAACCCAAAGTTTAAGCTATTGGGTTATGCTGCATACACATCCATTTAATAATCATTTCACTTTTCATTTGGATCCAATGTGTGACACCTTTAACATTCTCCTCCACCTGAACTCGCTGTTGAGATTTTATCTTTTATAATCTGGGATTATACAGAATGTACAGTTGTAGGATTGAATTATTTGCTCCCTGATTTAGGGCTAATTGGTAGGTAATTAGTTTCCCGATTATTATATAATTAGTTACCTATTTTAGCATCGAATATAGTTTTAATTCTCATATTCTTGAATAATATCGAATATAGTTTTAATTCTCATATTCTTTCTATGAATTTCAAGATAGTATCAGAGCCATGTTTGAACCATACCTTTGAATTTCTTTGAACCGTATGTTTGAAATTCACCGAACCATATGTTTGAATCTCTTCATACATTCTCATCACCAACCACAGACCCAACATCACCAAAAATCACCAATTACAGACCCAAAATCACTAATCACAGACCCAACATCACCAGACATCACCAATCACAAACCCAACATCACCAATCACAGACCCAACCATACATTTATCAATCCCACGCAGTTCATCAATCAGCCGCGGTGTCCATTCTGAGCATTGCCATCTGTAGCAGCCCATTACAGCCAAAGCCGCAGTTCAGCCACCGCTCGCCATCTGCTTCATCCACCGCCCGCCGTCCGCCGCATTGACAGTAGATGGTTCTGAGGGGGAGAAAAAGAAATTTGAAATCTGGCTATGGCATCGACATCTGGGGCATGCTTCATTTGGTTATCTGAAAAAATCATTTCCCAATTTGTTTGCAAAATTTGATGTTTCTAGTTTCCGCTGTGATGTTTGTGAACTAGTAAAGAGCCACCGTGTTTCGTTTCCATTATGTTTGAATAAAAGTCCACTTCCTTTTATGGTTATACATTCTGATGTTTGGGGTCCATCTAAAGTCACTACTTTAGGTGGATCACATTGGTTTGTTACTTTTATTGATGACTGTACCAGGATGACTTGTTGTGCTTGATGAAGTCTAAAGGTGAAGTGAACTTATTATTTCATAAAATGGTTGAAACTCAATACAATGCACATGTTCAGGTTTTCCGTAGTGACAATGGTGGAGAATATCAGAGTTTTGACCTTCAGCAGTATTTGGAAGCATATGGAACTATTCAAACCACTTGTTCCAATACACCCCAGCAGAACGGGGTTGCAGAGCAAAAAAATCGCCACTTGTTGGAGGTTGGTCGTGCCTCATTAATAGAAGCTCATATGCCATTATCATATTGGGGAGAAGCACTTACCTCTGCAGCATATCTAATCAATCGAGTACCTTTCAGCTCTATTGACTTCCAGACACCATTGCAAGCTCTCACTGACGCAGTTGTTGCCCCAACTGTCCCATATCTACCTCCTCATGTCTTTGGTTGTGTAGCATTTCTACACCTCCATAAGTATCAACGCAACAAGCTAACTCTTCGAGCATTGCGATGTGTTTTTTCTTGGATATGTTATTCATTAAAGGGGGTATCGCTGTTATCACCCTCCAACTCGCTGAATGTTTATCACAATGGATGTTGTCTTCCATGAAGACTTGATGTATTTTTACTCTGCGTCTAAACTTCAGGGGGAGTACCAGAAAGAATTTCAGACTCTAGATTATGATTATCACACTTTTGAGGACGGCGATTCTAGTGGTGATAACTCATAAGTTGGACCAGCCAATCAGGAATCGAGCGAATTGGATTCGAGTGGTATAATAAGTTTGGATCAAAGTGGTGATGAACGCCCAGATATGGAAAGTATGGTGCCAACCCCACCGTCATCTGAGTTTAAGTCCCTCGCAACTGATATATCAAACCAATCACTTACTGAGGATGTTCCTGATTTAGTGTCTGAGCCACTCAGAAAACAATTACCACCGCGTCACACTAGAGGTATTCTGATAAGCGCCGAATACTATATATTCAAGCGCCCTAAATTACATTAACAAAGTCCATTAATTGATTATTTTATGTAGATTATCTCCATTTGAATGTTTTTGTACATTTTCAGGTTAAATTGCAAAAAGGAAGCAAAAATGATGCCTTGTGGAATTTTGAACAAAAAGGGTGCCAATTCTGAAATTCTGGCAGTAGTAGAACCTGACTTTTGTTGCCATTTTCGACCTAGTAAACTCAAGAACTGGACTTCCATCATAACATGAAAGATTTAGAGCTCTGAATCATCTTTCCAAATCTTCAAGCGGTTGGTCATTCAGAGTTCGGAGCAGATAGTTATGATCTTCTTACCAGAGGTGCGCAGAACTGCCTGGCAGCACTGAAGTGCTGCCTTTCTCCCCATTTTCTACCAACCAGACTTGAGAATTGGGTCTTCATCAAAACATGAAGTTTTTAAAGCTCTGAATCAGCTCTCCAAATCTTCAAACAGATCATCATTCGGAGTTTAGAGCACAAAGTTATGGTCATTCTTCCATAGTGGGTCAGAGATGGGCAAGAATTGCATGTTGCTCATTACACTAATTTCGAGTGCTCGAGACCACCCTTCGAGTGCTCGAAATTCTGGCAGATTGCACTCAGAAATGGCTCAATTTCAGCCACTTGCACATTGGTTTCCTCAATGCCATCTTCCTTCTTTATGAAGTGGTTGGAGGTGTTCCTTGGAGGAGAGAGAGCCTTGACTTGAGCTTGATAAGAGAGAGGGAGGACCACATAGATGTTAAGATTCATTCTTACAAGATTAGAGGAGAGAGAAGAGAGCAAGGAAGAGAGTGTTCTTGAGTGCTACAGTAGAGCTCGAAAATAAAGTTGTATTCTTCGTCTTCTTCTTCCATTTTTGTATCAATGGAGAGCTAAACCTCCATCTAGGGAGGTGATGAAGCCTCCTCTTTTGATCATGTTCTAGATTAGGCTATACTTTTGGGGACTATAATGTATAATGTATGGTAGTTTCATAGTCTAAGAGCATATTCCTTCTTGTAATAAATTTTAATGTGTAAATGGTTGATGTAAGTTCATTGTCATATCTTTGATGATTCTTGGATCAATCTTATTGCTTTTATTTTCATAGTGACAATGAAAATATAGACTATGAATGTTTTTCAAGGCATGTTGATTTTGAAACTTGATATTCCATTGCTTAGGTACCTCCTTTGATGGTTTATACTTGATTCCTACCTTCATGTGCTTCACCATTTGATTGAAAGCTTGATGCTCTTTTGCTTGAGATAGTGTATTTGATTCTACACCTTAGTTTAAGTAGTTCAACTATAGTAGCTTTTGATGGATCATTCTTGTTTTGATTAAGTGAACTTCTTGATGATTATTAAGCAACGGAGTTGCTTCATATTTCTTGACCATTGCATATATGCTACTTATCCCCAAATTTAGACCTAATCTAGCATGTACTTAGGGTGTAGTGTGGATTCATCTCCCTAGTCTTTTCTACTTGTATCTCACTTCTTCAATTTCATTGCAATCTATTGTTTTATGCATTTTAATTTCTTAGTTTAGTGACAAACACACAAACCCTTTATAAACCCCTCATCACTCTAAAATGACTTTAGATACTTAGGTTGCCTTAAGACTAGCGCAGTCCTAGTGGTTCGACTTACTCGACCAATAGCCCTATGTTACAATGATTCGTGCTATTGCGAAGGTTGATGTATAGTTGATCAACCGATCATATTCCTAAACCCACTTATGAACCCAAACTTTCTAGTAAAGTTAAGTATCCCATGAGTCATTATGTGTCGAACCATCGTTTGTCAGAACTAAATTTGTCATTTGTAAATCAATTATCTACTGTATCTATTCCTAACAATGTACAGAAAGCCTTATCTGACCCTAGGTGGAAAGCAGTTATAAACGAGGAAATGAAATCCTTGCAAAAAAATGAAACTTGGGAACTCATTGATCCTCCACCAGGAAAGAAACCAGTTGGATGTCGATGGATTTACACTGTGAAGTATAAAGCCGATGGCATAGTTGAATGCTTTAAAGCAAGATTAGTGGCAAAAGGTTACACCCAAACCTATGGAATCGATTACACAGAGACGATCACACCTGCAACCAAAATCAACACAGTTTAAGTCTTGTCGTCTTTAGCTGCGAACTTGAATTAGCAATTGCAACAATTCGATGTGAAGAATGCCTATCTGCATGGTGAATTATCTGAAGAAGTCTACATGGATCTCCCACCAGGATGCATGATACCTGAAAAGTATAGTCGGAAGGTGTGCAGTTTAAAGAAATCATTATATGGGTTGAAACAATCTCCGAGAGCATGGTTTAGAAGATTTACAAAGTCTATGATAGTCTTTGGCTACCATCAGAGCAATTCAGATCACACGTTATTCCTAAATAAACAACAGGGTAAGATCACTGCACTCATTGTATATGTAGATGATATAGTGGTTACAAGGAATGATCCTAAAGAAATGAAGGATCTCAAGAAGTACTTGTCTAGAGAATTCGAAATGAAAGATCTGGGTCCTTTGAGATATTTTCTTAGGATCGAAGTATCTCGATTTAATAAAGGAATCTTTCTATCTCAAAGAAAATATACCGTAGATCTATTACAAAAGACTGGCATGACAACATGTCAACCAGCTGAGACACCAATGGAAGAAGGATTGAAGTTATGTGTTGAGTCCAACCAAGTACCTGCTAATAAAGGAAGATACCAAAGACTTATTAGGAGATTGATGTACTTAGCACACACGAGACCGAATCTGGTTTATGCATTGAGCATTGTTAGCCAGTTTATACATGATCCTGGAGAGCAATATATGAATGCAGTTATGCGCATTTTAAGGTATCAGAAATCTGCTCCTGGAAAAAGGAATTTTATTCACTAAAAATGTTGGTTATCAAAACATAGATGCATATACTGATGCTGACTGGGCTGGAGCTATAGATGATAGGCGATCTACTTCTGGTTACTTTACTTTTGTATGAGGTAATCTTGTTATGTGGAAAAGTAAGAAACTAAATGTTGTTACTCGCTCAAGAGCCGAAACTGAATTCAGAGGTATGGCGCTTGGAATTTGTGAAGCATTGTGGTTAAGACTTCTCTTGCGGGATTTAGGTTATCTACCTGGGCAACCTATTCGACTAATTGTGACAATAAAGCAGCATGTGATATTGCCCATAACCTAGTTCAATATGATTGTACGAAGCATATCAAAATAGACAGATTCTTCATTAAGGAAAAGTTGGATGGAAAAATTGTGGAGTTGCCTAAGATTCAATCTGAGGATCAACTAGTCGACATTCTTACCAAAGCAGTCTCAAATCAAGTGTTTTCAAAATTTTTAGACAAGTTGGGCATGTGTGACATATATGCACCAACTTTAGGGGGAGTGTTGAGATTTTATCTCTTGTAATCTGGGATTATACAGAATGTACAGCTGTAGGATTGAATTATTTACTCCCTAATTTAGGGCTAATTGGTAGGTAATTAGTTTCCCTATTATTGTATAATTAGTTACCTATTTTAGTTAGGTCTTATTCTATAAATTGAATGTAACACCATCGTAAATAATATCGAATATAGTTTTAATTCTTACATTCTTTCTATGAATTTCAAAACTCGCAACGCCATTGTTGCGGTCGAACCACCCTGACTCCTCCGGATTGGACACTTTGCATAACACCGGATCAAGAATTGAGTTTAACTTTGATACCAACTGTAACGAGTAGGTGCTTACCCGATGACCTAAAAACTTAAGTTATGGGTAGTATTACATATCCACCCATTTTATACCTATTTCACTTTCCATTCGGATCAGACGTAAGACACTTCTAACACTAGGCTTCTTCACTGTTTTGACATAAGAAATTAAATCCATATATTAGATATATATACACACACATATATTATATATATACATATAAAAAGTTAAAAACAAAATGCTTATAAAGTTGAATCGACAGTTAGGTTTTAAAATTTTTAATTAGATATTACTCGAATTTGCTTTGTCTTTCGTCATGGCTGCCCTTTTGGTCGGTTAAAAACATAATTTATTTAATATTTTTTATTTTGGATTAATAACATAAAATTGTATATAATTATTTAATTGCTTATAAGAAAGAGCGAAGACTACGATTTTGGATTGAATTGACTTGCAATATTATTAATTTATTTATTTGTTTATAAATGCATTTAAAAAAAAAAAAAAAAAAAACATGTAAATGCAGCTTATACTTGATTATTATAAATTATGTCAAGACAATATCGTCACTCCACATTAACCGTTGAGAAAATTTACTACGTCCCATCAATTATTGGTGCATATATATATATATATATATATATTATTTTATATTTGGACAGAGATTGTCATATTAATGCCATGTTGATGCATTGGCATCTTCAGTAAGCATACATAGAATAGTGTATTTTTGCATAGAATTGCAAGAATTTTGAAACATTAACGACAAATTTGACATTTTAATTAAAACACACTTAAGGCAACAAAAAAGCCAAAATTAACGACAATGCCTTCATTCTTTCCAACCTTAATAATTATGACTATTGTAATCACTAAATTTTTGCATGTGATGATGCCAGTGGTGAATAATAATTTAAAGATTTCTTAACATTAAATTATTTTTAAATCGATCAAACCATTCAGATTGTCGAAAGGATTTTTTGAAATTAATTTAAATTTGATTCACATTATTTCAAGTTACCTAGTTTATGATTACTACAAACTAAAAGAAAAAGAATTATTTTCTTTCTTTTTTTCTTTTTTTTTCCTCCTTTTTTTTTTTTTTTTTTTTTTTTTGAGTTCTTGAAGGTTATGTTTTATGTTGAGATAGGATTAGTTTTTTAAGGAGTATTTTATAGCAAGAAATTCATACAAATTATTGTAAAGTTCACCGGGGCTAAGTCTTTTCTAATTAGGCCAACTCATTGTAGCTCATATAAGTCCTTAAGTTGAAATGGAGTATAACATATCTTTTCGTGTGAGCTCGTTGCTGCTTGGAGTTTTGGATTTATGAAAAAAAAAAAAATTTTGTTCAATTTTTTGAATTATTTTTCTCTAATTCTACTAGTTTTAATTTTAAAACTCTAATTCCATACAACTGAATATATTCAAAATTTTTCTAAAATTACAAATATATATATGAAATTACTTATAAATTGCACGATTACTCCCTCTATTACTAGGGTTCTCCAAAAGCTACATTTTTTTTTTTGGGATAGAGAGAGTATTTATTTATTTGTTTGATTGTTTGTTTGTTTATAAATGCATTCTTTTTTTGTTTTTTGTTTCTGTATCAAATAACATGTAAATGCAGCTTATAGTCTTATACTTGATTATTATGAATTAAGTCAGGGACAAGATCGTGACTCCAAATTAACTAGGTTCCATCAATTATTGGTGCTCATATATATATATATAAATAATTTTATTTTATATTTGGACACACAGAGATGTTGAAGCATTAGCATCTTCAGTAAGCATAAATAAAATAGTGTATTTTTGCATAGAATTGCAATAACTGAAACATTAACGACAAATTTGACATTTTTAATTAAAACACACTTGAGAGTTGAGAGTTGAGACAACAAAAAAAACCCAAAATTAACGATAAAAAAAACGACAGTGCCTTCATTCGTTCTAACCTTAATAATTACGACTCTTGTAATCACTAAATTTATGCATGTGATAATGCCAGTGGTGAATGATAATTTAAAGATTTCTTAAATATTAAATTATTTTTAATTGGAGTAAACCCTTCAGATTGTCAAAATTATTGTTTGAAATTAATTTAAACTTAAATTCACATTATTTCTTTTCCTTTTTCATTTTTTTTTTTTTTTTTTTTTTGTGTTTCAAGACAAAAATGTTAGATTAGATCTTAGTAGACTCCAAACCGAGCTCCGTAACACAACCCAGAGCAATCAAATATGAGAAGAATTCTTTTTCTTTAAGTTTGATGTATAAAGAATTCTTTTCATATTTTTTTTTCCCTTTTTTGTGAGTTCTTGAAGGTTCTTTTTTCGTGTTGGGATTGGATTAGTTTTATAAAAAACCACTTTTATTTGATAAATTGTAAGCAGTGGTTTGATCTTATGCAATTGAGTTGTTATTTCTATTAATAACAAAATCATGCCTGAGAAGGAACAAAAAAAAAAAAAAAAAAAAAAAAAAAAAAAAAAAAAAAAAAAAAACGGTGATACTCTCAGAAGGTATTACCAAGTAAAATATATATTTTAAACAAATAAAAATATATAACAAACTAATTAAATACTAAAATACATTAATAGGACACTCACTTTTACAAAAAGATGTTAATGGGTGATACCATGACACATGGTACCACTGTTTTCGAAAATAGACAACCAAACAATAGGCGATATAAATTTTTATTTCTTTTTTCTTTTTAACGATAGCGCATATCATAAGGTTTGTCCCGACTAATTCACGTGATTCTTAAATAATTATTTGCACCTAAAAGAAATTGATGCTAACACTTGATATTTCGTGAGGTACCAAATTATAAATTTCTTTCAACTAGGTCAACTCCTTCGATTCATATAAATCCTAGAATTCGAATGGACGAATTCACAGTCGTAGTAGACAATTACAAATCTGTGTAATGAAGGGACTGAAAAAGCTGGAGTATAACATATCTTTTCGTGTTTGCTAATTCTAAGATTTCTCTAAAATTACCAATATATATATATATATATATATATGATTACTTTTAAATAAGGAGAACCATTTAAAAAATAAATAAATAAAAAATAGTTTCCAGAGGCCATACATATGCGAAAATGGGAATCATACACTGTAATATGAAAACAAAGTACTATATTAGTCACGAAAACCTTTGCTTAATTATTATTATTATTATTATTATTATTATTATTATTATTTTTTTTTTATTTTTTTTTTTTACCCCGGCAAGAAAACAAACCAAACACCATACAGCATCTACATACAAGAAACATCGGCTATAGACATATGATCAAAAACACATTAAACACCAACATTCCCAAAACCAACTAATCCTAACTAACATCCCTTATAGTCAAAATCACAGTCTTGACAAACTAGAGAAAAAGTGTCAGTTATAGTGGAAAAACCAACCCCACAAAAAGAAAGAACATAGCCAAAGCTTCCAATTCACAAGCCACAAAAACAACCACAAAACCAACCAAACTAATTAACACCTACAAAAGTCAAGAGCACGGTCTTGGCAATAGCCAAACTAGAAGGTATCATTAAAGGTGGGAGTACTAGCACCCATGAGCAGAGCCAACTGAGTAGCGAAAGACTAAGAGGACTCGGAATGATAAGAAACTCCAAGCTGAGTCCCAGATTTATTGGATGATTCAGACCGTAGACCAACTTCAACACCTACAGAATCCTTGTCTACTGATAATGGTAAAGAACTATCACCCAAAGCTTTCTGTTTCTTTTCCCCCCTCAAACGACCCGGCCCCCTGGGATTCTCTAGAAGAAGACCGTCGTCTCTTTCGAGCTTTACGAACTAGAGAGGATCCTTGGCTTTGAGAAGTAGCTGAGGAATCTAAAGTCGAATCAAACAGTGGCTTCGCACGACTCTTCCCTTTTTTCCAAGCTTTAGACATCTGATCGCACCGTTATAAAGGAAGAATCCTACCCTTAATTGGAGAAGTAACAGGATCAGAAACCGTAGTCTCCTCATTTTGCACAGAGGCTACATGGCTTTGGGATGAAGAGCCAGGAACCATACAACCTTCTAATAAAGGAGTAGGCACACCAAATTGACAGTCAGTCTTACCACTCCCATTACCTTGTTCATACAAAACAATCCGACTGTGAAGAATCCCGTCACCTAAAGAACAGTTCCCAAAACTAGCACCAACACCCACATTGGACAGTCCCCCAACACTAAACAAAGCAACCACAACATTAGCCGAAGACCCACTAACCTGTAACCCCGGATCAAAAGCAGGCACAACAAACAAATCACGGGAATCAGACGGCCAAGCATGCATCCGTCTCATCCCAAAAAAAGACGTAGACCCCCAGATCTGTCTTCACCATCCACATCACCGTCTTCAACATACAACTAATTTTTCCCAGACCCATCACCCAAATCAACCACCTAACGCTTAATATTCCGAAGGTCTTTCCTAATAAAACCTTCCACTCCCAACCAACTCCCCTACTTCATAAGATCACCAAGTTGCAGGGAAACTCCAGTCGTACAAGATTTCCAATGGTGTCCAATTATTCCGCACACAAAACAAAAAGTGGGAAGTTTCTCATACTGCACTTACACCCAAGACTCCACTCCCGTCGGGTCTATTTAAAGAAGATGGCGCCGAAAGGGCTTCGTAATATCCATCTCCATCTCAACTCTAAGATGAAGAACACAGCTGTCAGCTAACACCTTTTCTTTTCCATCACCCAAACCTTTATCACGCAACTCCACTTTCAAACACCGACCAAAGGTATTGCCAATCTTTCGCCCTACTTTCTCAGATAAAAGATTAGCATGCACATCAAGGAGCTGAATCCAAAAGGGAGAAAATTGAAATGGAGAATCTGAGCATAACAATCCTTCCTCCCACTCCTTAAGCACCACAATATGCCCATCAAAAAGCCATGAACAACCTTCAATAATACGCTAACGAATACTGGCATCTGCGATAACCAACTGAAACAAATTACGTGCTACCTTGAACACTTGCAACCTCTTGATCGTGCTACCTTTGCTTAATTAATCCATGTCCAAACATTTAATTTACATCAATTATATAACAATAAAATGGCTAATTTGGATGAATCCTTGTCGATAGAGCTACAATCGGAGACTCCTCACCGATGTGTGGACTCTATGGACACCTCATAGCCATCGTCCACAATGTACTCGAACGATCCTACCGAGTAAGACCTCCGACCATCACTGGAATCTGACGCAGCTCTTCACCGACTTATATTGGCAATCTCTATCCGAAAATTGGTATTGCCGCGATCTTCGACTGCTGATGACGATGAGAGTATTTTATTCAGTACGTTCGAGTTTGTAGGACTTACCGTGGACCTGCACAGAGGACAAGTTTAATTCAACACAAGCCACGTGTCGATGCATTGAGCGTGAAAGGCGTGACAACACACAGGAAGTAATCACAGCTGATCATGCGCCTTAAACTTACAGATCTCATAGGTCTCATGTAGCTTCTGCTGTTTGGAATTTGAATCGAGAACAAGGGAACAAGTTATTGGCAAGTCGATTCAGAGGGGATTGTCTCTACATTTGTGATTGGCCTAGTTGTGCTCACACTAAAGAGAAGTGAAATTTTGCTTTTTAGGGGAATTTTCAAACGAGTCAGTGGATAACCGGAACTGGTATGGATGGTATTCATGTGTGTGGATCAGTTGATCTTGAAACGGTGTCGTGAGGAGGAGGAAGATGCATGGGGAGAGAGTGTAGGATTTAGGGGAGTTTTCGATTTGGAAAGAAAATTGGATTTTGGAGGAGAGAGAGGAGGTGACGGAGGACTCGCGCAAGAAGGGGCGCAGAGGGGTTTTACGGCGGCGGGAGAACCAACCGATGAGGGAGGTGTGGCCGAGAAAGACGAGGCGGCTAAGAGAGAGGACGTTGAGGTGACCTGTGGAGTCATAGAAGGTGGAGGTGGAGGTGGATGTGGAACAGAAAAAGGAGGTTTTGTGGCGACGAGGGTGGGGGAGTCGGAGGAGGTGGTGGCGGCGTCAGCGACGCAGGGTCGTTGGAGAAGGAGGAGGGAGTGATGTGGGTGACGTGGCCGAAGAGGACGCCATCCACGTCACCTGGAAAAGAAGAGAAACGTTGGATCAAAGAGGCTAACATGGGGCCCGATATTTGTATCTTCTCAAAATTAAGCGACGTCGTTTGAATTTAATATTGTACCCACTGTTAGGTACATTGTAAATATTATTGTAATTTCAAAAATATGATTTTTTGGTTTTTTAAATAAAAGGGAATATAATAAGGATAATTCAGTCATTTCACATACTCTTAACATGCATTTGACAGAATTTGACTAAAATGACAATGTTGTAATATTGTTGAGAATTTTTAAAATTGGTGGGGTTTAATGATTATTTTTTGAAAGTAGTGGGAGTTTTTAGAAATTAACTCTTTAAATTAAAACATACTTAAGACAACAAAAGGCCAAAATTAACGATAAAAAAAACCACAATGCTTTCGTTATTTCTAACCTTAATAATTATGACTCTTGTGATCACTAAATTTTTGCATGTGATGATGCCAGTGGTGAATAATAATTTAAAGATTTCTTAACATTAAATTATTTTTAATTCGATCAAACCATTCAGATTGTCGAAATGATTTTTTGAAATTAATTTAAACTATATTCACATTATTTCAACTTATCTAGTTTATGATTACTCCAAACTAAAAGAAAAAGAATTATTATTATTATTATTATTTTTTTTTCTCTCTTTTTTGTGAGTTATTGAAGGTTATGTTTTATGTTGAGATAGGATTAGTTTTTTAAGGAGTATTTTTTTAGAAAGAAATTAATACAAATTATTGTAAAGTTCACTAGGGTCAAGTCTTTTCTAATTAGGCCAACTCATTGGAGTTTATATAAGTCCTTTGGTTGAAATGGATCTATTCACAATTTTAGTAGGCAAATAAATTGGAGTATAACATATCTTTTTGTGTGAGCTAGTTCTTAGGTTATATTCGGCTGCTTGGAGCTTTGGATTTGTAAATAATGAAATTAGAAAGAAAAAAAAAAAAAGAAAAGAAATTAGTTCAATTTTTTGAATTATTTTTTCTAATTTTACCAATTCTAATTTTAAGACTCTAATTCCATGCAACCGAATATATCCTAAATTTCTCTAAAATTATATATATATATATATATATATATGAAATTATTTATAAATTAGGATAACCTTAAAAAAAAAAAAAAAAAAATGGTTTCTATATGCCATACATATTCGAAAATCGGAATCATACACTGAAAACAAAGTACTTATTAGTTCACGAGAACCTTTGCTTAATTAATCCCTGCTCAAACATTTAATTTACATCAACTATATAACAATAGAATGGATAATTTGGATGAGCCTTATTCTTTTTTATTGGTAAATAAATCTATTTTTTGATGAATCATATTGATATGTGTGTATAAAAAATGTATAAAATAATAAAAAACAGCAAAACCATTCAAGAATGGTCAATGCTAAGTTGCTAACTCGGGAAGAAACAGCAAAACTCAAAATGGTTGTTGAAATTTCCTTCATTTAGATTCATTTTTTTTTCGTTGAAAAAAATGAAAATTGTCTATTGCAATTAATATTGTTATAAAAGTGTCAAATTGGACGATTGTACTCTCTTAGAATTCCTTTCATTTGAGAATCCCGGAATAGACGATCGAGTTGACTCTTTGGAACAGTTTGATGTCCTATCTCTGTCCAACCCTTTAAGCGAATCAGTGAATGCGAAAGAAGGAAATTAAATGAATATTTTTATATTTGAATCATTTGGAGTCTGCTTTTTTCTTTTCAGTGGATGAAATGCTTAACAAATTTACAAAATTATACATATACAATAATTGTGGACATATGTTCAATAATTGAAGATTACTCTCAGTGATGGCTGTGATTGACAAATATATCATGATGTGGAAATAAATAGTACCACAAAAAATTTGACTGTATAAGGAAAATAGTAAATAGTCCAACTTGTCCAACTATATTAGATCCAACTGTGTTAGCCAATTGAAGTTGTGTTCATACACAATTGGGGCTTCTGGGAGCAGCGTGCCAGAGTCGAAAGACTCAAGAGAGAGAAACAATGGAGGGAGTGCTGAGATTTGCTTTGTCTTTCGCCATGGCTGCCCTTTTGGCCTGTTAAAAACATAATTTTTTTTTTTTTAATTTTTTTTTAAGCATAAAATTGCATATACTTATTTAATTGCTTATAATAAAGGGCGAAGATTAGAATGTGCCCCAAAAGCTACATCTTTTTTCGAATAGAAAGAGTACTTATTTATTTATTTATTTGTTTGTTTGTTTATAAATGCATTCTTTTTTTTGTTTTTTGTTTTTTAATCAAATGACATGTAAATGCAGCCAATGGTCTTATACTTGATTATTATGAATTAAGTCAAGGCAATATCGTGACTCCACATTAACTAGGTTCCATCAATTATTGGTGCGCATATATATATATATAATTTTATTTTATATTTGCACTGAGAGAGATGTTGAAGCATTGGCATCTTCAGCAAGCAAGCATACATAAAATAGTGTATTTTTGCATAGAATTGCAAGAACCGAAACATTAACGACAAATTTGACATTTTTAATTAAAACACACTTAAGAGTTAAGACAACAGAAAGCCCAAAATTAACGATAAAAAAAACGACACAGTGCCTTCATTGTTCTAACCTTAATAATTACGACTCTTGTAATCACTAAATTTATGCGTGTGATAATGCCAGTGGTGAATGATAATTTAAAGATTTCTTAAATATCAAATTATTTTTAATTGGATCATACCCTTCAGGTTGTCAAAATTATTGTTTGAAATTAATTTAAACTTAGATTCACATTATTTCTATTTTATTTTTTTCAAGACAAGAATGTTAGATTAGATGTTAGTAGGTTCCAAACCGAGCTCTGTAACACAATCCAGAGCAATCAACTATATATTTATATATATATATATATATATTTATATTTATTTATTTATGATTATATCAAACTTAAAGAAAAAGAATTCTTTTCATATATATATATATATTTTTTCCCTTTTTGTTAGTTCTTGAAGGTTCTTTTTTCGTGTTGGGATAGGATTACTTTATAAAAAGCCACTTTTATTTGATAAATTGTAAGCAGTCGTTTGATCTTATGCAATTGAGTTGTCATTTCTATTAATAACAAAATCATGCATGAGGATGCATGAGGAGGAAAAAAAAAAAAAAAAAAAAAAAAAAACCGGTGATACTCTCAGAAGGTATTACCAAATAAAATATATATTTTAAACAAATAAAAATATATAACAAACTAATTAAATACTAAAATACATTGATAGGACACTCACTTTTACAAAAAGATGTTAATTGGTGATACCATGACACATGGTACCATTGTTTTCGAAAATAGACAACTAAACAATAGGGGATATAATACATTTCTTTTTTTTTTTTTTTTTTTGATGATGGTGTCATAGGCTTTGTCCCACTAATTTAACTGATTCTTAAATAATTATTTGCACTTAAAAGAAATTGATGCTAACACTTGATACTTATTATAAATTTCTTTCGGCTAGGTCAACTTCTTGAATTCATATAAATCTTGAAGTTGGAACGGACGGATTCACAGTTTTAGTAAACAATTACAAATATGTGTAATGAAGGGATTGAAAAAAACTGGAGTATAACATATCTTTTCGTGTTTGCAAATTCTGAGATTTCTCTAAAATTACCAATATATATATATATATATGATTACTTTTAAATTAGGAGAACCATTGTTTTAAAAAAAATAGTTTCCAGATGCCATACACATGCGAAAATGGGAATCACACACTGTTAATATGAAAACAAAGTACTTTATTAGTCACGAAAACCTTTGCTTAATTAATCCCTGCCCAAACATTTAACTTACATCAATTATATAACAATAAAATGGCTAATTTGGATGAGCCATGTTCTTTTTTATTTGTAAATAAGTCTTTTTTGTTTTTTTTCGTTGAATCATCTTGATAAGTGTGTATAAATACATAAATAATAATAAAAATAATAAAAGCTGCAAAACCATTAAAGAAATTCACCAACTTTAATTTCTATCGAGTTTTCTAATGCTAAACTCGTGCATCATCTCACGGCTAATCCAACTACAAAAAGCCAAATATTAATTTAAGTTAATGATAATCTATTAAGGAGAAATCAATGTTTGAAGGAATATATATATATATATATATATCACATGTAGTTTATCGAACTTTTGGGGTGATGGGGGTTGATCTCATAATCATTCTTTAATTACTAGCATAAGTTGTCGCATGATGCCACAAGAATGGACATTATTTGTACTAAACTAATCTTTTGCATGCATCTCAATCTTTTATAGTTTGATCAAATGATATGGCGAATTTCCAAATTGAAGGATCTTTATACATGAAATTTTGCACGTGCCAAAAACTTATATGAGTGCAAAATTTTTATTATTGGGATGATAAATACAAAATATATTAATGTTGAAAACACGCAAAATAAAACTCAATCTCGGTGCTTTATAAAGAGTACGATCCAGTTTACATCAAAAAATTTAAAGAAATATTTATCACAACTTAGTTATAAAAATCAAAATTTAATTTCATATAAAAATAAATATGATCGTCTTACATTTTGAGTTGCAAAATTATCAATTAAAGTACTCCAATTAAATTTCTCTAACATATCGTCAACGGTAGATAAGATTTGATTAACTTTAACTTTGAAAAATTTCTCTTAACAAATGCAATTGTAACTAGGATAGTTAATAATACTCTATATACAATCCAAGTATTTGAAATACAATAATACTCTATAGTCTTTTTATAACATTCAATTCTTCGATGGCCTTTTTTGTTCCTCTTGGTAAAACTTCTTTTAAAACTTGCATTTCTGAAAATAATTATGTCTTATCAATATCAAAAATCATGTTAGGAAATTTTCAAGGTTACTTTGGAGAATGTGACAGTTGATTGCACTCAAGTTAAAATTTTGATTGTTTAGATTGAGCTTAATGGAGTTTACCATTCATACACGAGACCAAAAATAATATAATAATAAAATAAACAAGTTTCTAAATTTAAATATATAAAATTATTATTATTATTATTATTATTATTATTTTTGTGATGGGAGGGAAAATAAACAAATTATTGTTGCCATACAAATTGTTGTATTATATATATATATATATATATATATAAGTACTTGTGTTTATTGGAATAATTTTTTTTTTGAAAGTTTTTTATTGCTATAAATTTAGGGAGGCTATATTCGCAATTTTTTTTACAATTGCATTACACTCTAAAGAAAATGACACTTCTATCCCTAATTTTATAAATAAATAATTATTTTTTCTTAAATACCACAATTTACCCTTTCAGTTATAGAAATATATCTTTCTCTCACACACTCTCCCCAATTTAACGTTTTGGGTCATTTACACCCTCTCCCAATTAAATCTTTACTTTGTATTAATTATCTTTACTAGTTCTCTTTCAATTAAGACTTAATATTAATCTTTGCATGTAACAATGGAAGATTAGCAAAGAAAGCATGTAAGAACTATCAAGAATCCTTGGGTAAGAACTATCAAGAATCCTTGGGCCATTCAACACCATCATGCTAATGGTGATGGTAATTTTTTTCTTTTATTTTTCTTTTCGTGTGTTTTAAGTTTAATTTCATTTTTTTTCCTTCATGTGATTTTTAAGAATTAATTTGGAATGTATTTAAATCTTGAAGTTTTTCTTGTTGATGAGAAAATTCATAAACTATTTTAACAATAAAATTTCAAGAATAAGGATTTTATTAAAAAAAAAAAAAAATTGGTGATATAGAATTCATCTTCCAAATACTTTCTCCATTTTTATTTATTTATTTATTTTTCCTTGGGATATAAATTTTTTTTTTTTTGAAAGATTAACAATATATAATATTAATTGAAGACTGTAGGAAAAAAAAAAAAAAAAAAAAAAAAAATCGTTCACTACAAAAGAGTTCTTCAAGAAAAGTATTTTATAGAAAGAATAATTTTCAGCAAAAACTATACTATATAGAGGAATAACTGATATAGAAAGAAAAAGGGTAAAGAAAATGATAATGAAAGGGAATAGAAAGAAAATGGTGAAGAAAATGACAATGAAAGGATAATTTTATCTAAAATTAGTTAGTGCATTTAATATGACAGGTAAGATTGCCACGTAAATATGATTAAAAAAAAAAAAAAAACAAGAAAGGTTATAGTGCAAATGTTAATTATGGTATAATAAAATAAGAGATGATGTATTAATTAATTAGCTTAGGGATTTATTTTTTCATTCACATTAAAGAAAAAAGAAAAGTGGAGTGTAAACGTTTAAAGGTGGTCCCTAAATTTACATGATATATAAGTATGTATTGTATTTTAATTATGAAAATTATGATCACATATACATAGTACTATATGGAAAATGTTATTTTTGACGACAAATATATACCAATAAAAAACCAACTTCCACTTGGCAACAGACTATTTGGGCACAACACTCACTTTCTTCCTCTACTTACAGCCCTTCCCTCTCACTCCTCTACAAAACCATCCCCTCCCTTTATTCACGTGTTTTTCGACGATGGGCTGAACTTTGAGCAAGGAGTACAGCAGGGACAAGAAAGAATTGCACCTGCGACTCAAGGAGGAAATGCAGTTCTGACGTCGGAATGACATTGTGATGGCCCAAGTTTTGCAACCCGGTGCATTAGTGATGACCCCAAAATTGACCCGGTAATGGATCCGAAATGCGGAAGCGAAAGATAAACCAAAGTCTCTAGAGATATAAATCATCTCTAAGACACTAATGTGACATTCCATAAAGTCACGGAACTCAAAGAGAACGAAAGAGCAAACGAGAGTCAAAACGGGCAAAAATTCGTTAATTAAGGGTAAAATGGTCAATTTACAAATAAGAAGGAAAATTTGACTACAAGCAAGTCAAATTAGGTCAACACAATCTAAACTAATCATTTCACAACATTCCAAGAGGCTCTAAGAACTTTGGCCAAGAATCCTACAAGACTTCTATTCCTAGTTTAAACAAAATCTGACACTATCTCACTAAAATATGAATAACTCCCACTGTGATTTGAATCTAAGAATGGAATTGGTACCATTAGAAATCTGACTCAAAATCCTTGAGTTAGGCTCAAGAATCACCTAATTTGGACAAGGAATGAAGGAGTTATAACCATTTGAAGTCAGAGCAACAATGCTGATACACAATCTGTATGAGGCATTTAGGTCGACCGAAATGAACCCAGAATGGCCAAAAATTTGAAAAATGAAGGAAAATCACTTAGGTCGACCAAAATGAAGAACCAGTCGACCGGTTGTGACCCAAACTGTGATACCCCTCGATTCTAGAGCCACGGGTGATCAAGTCCGAGCACAGATCCGGGAGATATCAAACAATTAATTTGTAATTGAACACGGAATACAAAAATGAATTAATAAATAAAATAATAAAAGCTGAAAAGAGTTCTAAATATTAAAATCCTCCAAATTATAAATTAATATAATTGCAAACTTTCCAATATCCATACAATTCGGGAATCCACCTAGTGGACCCCTAATAATCCCAAATGGAAGTGAAATACAGAATCAAAACCCAACACTGAAATATGAAAGGAAATCCTATACAGTTGGAGGAGTGAATGACTATATCTGCTCAGCATGATCAAGTTCTAGGCCTGAAACTGAAGAACACCTGAAAAATAAGAGTGGGTTAGGCCCACATGCAAGTTCTATTCTACTACAATCCATACAGAAACCCAATACGCAGATACATCCTAGATAGCTCGGCAATAACTAAAGTAATCTATATAGATATAAATATACACTATAGGACGCTCACTAGCCTATCATGTAATCTCAGCCTGAATAGAAGGTAACATGCAAATCACATATTACGTGTGCATGTGCACCTAGACCTACCAGGGAACATCAACTATATCTAATTACTCATCCTAGGCGATATACGCACCCTAACTATGATCCTGAGACTCAAGCTCATATCACGGTACCATAAGTATATATATATATCCTTCTTAATACAGAAAATAAAACAATCATCCAATATGTCGTTCAACTATTTTAGTTGACAAGACATGAATCCATGTAGGATTTAACTATTTTAGTTAATCCATTCCGTATGTATGAATAGGTAAGAATTAACGTTTTAATCTTGTGACGACCCTGGCTTTTAGGCCAGTGCGTCCTAAAATGAATGGAACGTGAATCCAATGATGAATCTAGAATGCGTAAGCAAAAGGTACGACAATGGTTTCTAGAGATGCTACACATTTAGAGAACACCAACGTGGCCCTTAAAGAAGTCACGAAACCCAAAGAAAACGAATGCGGAAACGACGTCTCAAAAATAAACAAGATTGAACCTAGGGGAAAAATGGTCATTTCATAGAGAAATAGATGCTACCAAGCATACCATTAGAAAGACAACGAAAAATCAACAAGAATAGACTCAAGAATCGCATGATTTGGAGTCCGGACGATAAAGATATCAAGTTCTGAAGTCGAAGGAAGGGAAACCCTATCCCGGTTCGAACCAAAAACAGACACTACCTTACTAAAACTTGAATATCTTGAGCTACAAGAAGAATATGTATTTTTGAAAACATGCAAGTGTTAGCATGTAGTATCATTTTGATGAAAAATGCTATTTTTGCCTTTAAATATGTAATGTGTACTTAAGTGTACCTTTTGTTATTCTTAGAATGTGTTGTAATGAGGCCAAGGGCCAAAGCCACTTATGGGACATGTATGCTAATTTTAACTTCATTGTTGCCTATGGAAGGTATGTGATTTAATGCATTGAAGGGTTATATTTTGCATATAACATGCCATGAGGCCATAGGCCATTCTAGCGCATCTATTTTAACATATTACACATGCGTGCATGGTCGTTTCCAGGCAAAAACCCATTCCTTGGTGATTTGTGGCTCCAATAGACTCATTTCACATTTCTTTTGCCTAAACTAAGCATAAGGGCATTTTGGGATTTTCATATGAAAAATAAATTTTTATTTTGGCATGGTTGGCTAGAAATCATGATTTTAAGGGGGGTTTCTTCTTTGTGTTTTTTTCAAAAAGGCCCAAAAAGCCTCAAAATTGCATTTCAAGTTAGCATTTCAGGTGCAGCCTACAGCAGAACGAGTGCTCCAAGGGGCGTTCAAGCACTCCAATTTTGGACAGAACTCTTGGGGCAATTTACGAGCGGTCGAAGCCCTTGCACGAGCGCTCGTGGTACTGTTCATGTGTGTGTGTGTTTGTGTCTTGGTTCAGCACTGCACCTCCGACTTCAAATTATCATATCTTCTTTGTTTTAACTCCGAATAGGTCCGTTCTTGAGTCTAAATTGACCGCGTTGAAATAAGATTTCCAATAGTACCAATCAAAATATTTCAAGGCATCAAAGCAACTTAGGGATGTGATGCATCCCAAAACAAAGTCTCTTTACCTGCAAAACAACCCAAACCACCAGGGTGAGTAATCAAGTTACTCGTAGGATGTGGTGCATGCGCATACCCTATAGTTTCAAGTATAATATGAACCAAACATAGACCATCACAAAGGTGCATTCCACATAACGTCTATGTTTCAATGGTACTCTAAGGGATTATCTCAAGCTATACACATGTTTGAAATGATAAACACATAGGATCCAAGTATACATAAACAAGTACACTAACTGCATTTAAGTTAAGGTTACCAAATCACAAGCTACAAGAAATCCATGATTTATAACTTGGAAAGCAATGCGAAATCAAATAATGGAAAGACTAGGATATGTGGCCACAAGACTATACAAGTTATTGTGGGTAATTACGACCCACAAGGTACTACCTAGTGCGCACTATGATTTAGGAGAATTCTTACTCTCCGTACTAGAGCCAAACCCTAGCTATCAACATCTCATATCCTTACAAGCTTCCAAAAATCAACAAGTTCATGACATTTATGCAATCTCAATGCTTGAACTACCTACCAAGCACAAGTAGGGTAAAACCATGCAACCCATGTCTTAAGGTTACATGTCTAAAGTGGCAAGTTAATGATATTGCACATCATGTTATATCAATTTACTATCAATATAGGCCATAATTGCAAATCATGAAATATAGTAATCTACCTACAAGAAACTATAAGTGCCACACACAAGATTTTCATACTAAGCTTTCAATGAAATCTATATTATTTAACATCATAAGTGTAATCTCAAGATATCCATAATAAAACCTCAATGGAATCATAAGTATTAGGCAATTTATTAGACAATAACCTACCTATACAATTTAATAGTCACGTACATGCTTTACTTTATTTACATGCTAGTACAAGAATTTAAAAAAGCACGTAATCAATATATATCAAGCTCCAATATATATAAAACCCAAAGAGGATAAACATACAACCACCCCTACCTCAATAGAGAATTAAATCTTTATAATCCAAAACAACCAAGCTTAAAATGAAAATCCAAACTAGGGTTTTGTAGAGGAGAGTGAGAGGAAGATAATGTATTCCAAGCTTTATGGTCTAAGGTGAATGGAAGAAGGCCAAATTGAAGAAGAAATCTACTAACCAAGCTTTTCTCCAATGGTGGCTTAAGTTAGGGTTCTTGAGAGGAAAGAGCTAAAATGAACAAAGGTGTAAACCCTAAGCTAAATGGTGGGATTCTCCACTCACTAGGTGCTCTTGCACTACCTCACACACACACACAATTGCAAGACCAATTGTGAAGCCTACACTTGTCACCATCTTATATAAACTTCCAAGACTTAACATTGAGCCTGCACTTGTCAACCATCCATGCCAACAAGTGCTCCAATCCTAGGCCAACAAATGGGTGAATCTCCACCCTTCATGTGTCATGAGATTAAGCCCCTAAGTGGTTCCACCACAAAACGAACAAGTGGCACCTTGGGAATATGACACTTGTCACATTTTTCAGAAATTGTAAAAAGGTTCTTTTTGAAAATATCTTCCAAATTAAATTGCAAAATAGTCCCTAAGATGAAAAATAATTACTTTATTTAATTACACAAAACCCCTCAAGTTTTTAGTAATTACCATAGGTAATGCTTTTATGCCCTTTACAAGAAAAGTAAACATTTAACATGCTTTTCTACAAAAGTGAAAATGTAGATATCATGGAATTTAAATAGCATGAGTGTATGCAAAGCCGGAATCAAATTTGAGCATAAAAAGTGAGGTTATGCAAGGAAAAATGAAAAACGAGAAAAGGACGGAAAAAAGAAAATTACCAAAAAAAAAAGAAAGGAAGTAAAATGACCAGGTCATTACAACTTACCCTCCTTAAAGGGATTTCGTCCCCGAATCGAATCATACTTGAAAGAGAGAACAAATGGGGGTACCGAGAGCGAACCTCTTGTTCAAGCAACCAGGTAGCCTCCTCAATGCCGTGGTGTCTCCATAAGACCTTAACCAATGGAATGGTCTTGGTCCGCAAGACCTGCTCCCGTGAATCAAGAATCTGAACCGGACCTTCCTCGTTGGTCACATTCTCATCAACAACCACATCCGTCCATCGCAGAACATGCGATAGGTCTAGCTCGTACTTCCTCAACATGGAAACATGAAAGACATCGTGAACCCTATCCAAGTTTGGCGGCAATGCCAAATGATAAGCAACCTCACCAACGCATTCCAAAATCTCAAATGGTCCAATGAATCTAGGAGACAACTTGCCAGTCTATCAAAATCTCAAAAGCCCCTTACGCGGAGAAATCTTAAGAAAGACATGGTCCCCTACCTCAAAAGACAAGGATCGTCTCCTCCTGTCAGCATAACTTTTCTGTCTGCTCTGTGCGGTAGCCAATCGTTACCGAATCAACTTGATTTTCTTTGTAGTCTCAATGACAATGTTAGGACCTAAGGCAATGGTATCACTGACCGCGATACAACAAACTGGAGATCTGCAAGGTCTGCCATACAACGCCTCAAAAGGTGCCATTCCAATACTGGTCTGGTAACTGTTGTTGTAGGCAAACTCAACCAAAGGCAAGTAGTCCTCCCAACTACCCCCAAAATCCAAGATGCATGCCCGTAACATATCCTCCAATATCTGAATGGTGCGCTTCGACTGACCATCAGTCTGAGGATGGAATGCCGTGCTAAAATGAAGCCCCGTATTAAGAGCCTCCTGAAATCTCTGCCAAAAGTAAGACGTGAACCATAGATCCCTATCCGAAATGATGGATACAGGAACTCCGTGAAGCCTGATAATCTGTCTCACATACAGTCCACTTAGTTTCTCTGCACTGTCTGCCACTGCCATGGGCAAGAAGTGTGCCGTCTTAGTCAACCTATCAACTATGACCCAAACGACATCATTCCCTGCCTGAGACCTTGGAAGTCCCATTACAAAATCCATAGTGATATGCTCCCATTTCCACTCAGCTACTGGTAATGGTTGCAATAATCCTGCCGATCTCTGATGCTCTGCCTTCACTTGCTGACAAGTAAGGCATCGAGCCACAAACTGTGAAACATCACGTTTCATGCCTTACCACCAAAACTGTCACTGTAGATTGTGATACATCTTTGTACCACCAGGATGAATTGCGAGCCGAAAGTGGTGAAAATCTCGAAGAACATCTTCACGGCAAGACAAAGGAACAAACATCATCCCCTTGTACCTGAGACCACCGTCTGAATGTAAGGTCCAACCCTCTACATCCTCACCGCCTGAAATCCGAACATGGATGGCCTTTATCTCCCCATCCTCTAACTGTGCCTCAATAACTCTACTAACAAGCGCCGGTTGAGCCACAAGGCTAAACAAAATAGCCGGTGAAACATCCTCATAATACTGTAAACCAAGATCTGCAAGCTCTTCTAGCATTTTCCATCTGTGAATGAAAATGCTAACAAGAGTTCCCCGTGACTTCCTACTCAATGCATCGGCCACCATGTTGGCCTTAACCGGATCATACTGTAATTCAAAGTCGTAATCCTCCATAAACTCAACCCATCTGCGTTGTCTCAAGTTCAAATCCTTCTGAGAGAAGAGATACTTGAGACTCTTGTGGTCGGAGAAAACTTCAAACTTTTCCCCCGTACAAATAATGTCTTCACCCCTTCAAGGCAAAGATAACTGCTGCCAACTCCAAATCATGTGTCGGATAGTTCAACTCGTGAGCCTTCAACTGTCGAGACCCATAAGTAACTACCTGCTCTGTCTGCATCAAGACACAACCCAAACCTTCTCGTGAAGCATCACAAAAAATCACATAGCCTAAACCACGTTCAGGAATGATCAAAACTGGAGCTGATGTCAATCTAACCTTCAACTCCTAAAAAGCAAACTCACATGCCTCGTTTCGTACGAACTTGACCCCCTTGCGGGTAAGTCGAGTCATAGGTGCCGTTAAACGAGAGAAATCCCGAAAAAATCTCCAGTAATAGCCAGCTAGGCCAAGAAAACTCCGAATTTTAAACAGTGTCTTCGGACGCTCCAAATCCATCACTGACTCAATCTTCGTCTGATCCACTACAACACCGCCCCTTGATACAACATGTCCAAGGAACTTTACTTCCGGTAACCAAAATTCGCATTTCTCGAACTTGGCATATAACTGATTATCCCGAAGGATCTGTAACACTGTCCTCAAATGATACTCATGCTCCCCCACTGAAGCTGAGTATACGAGAATGTCATCAACAAAAACCACAACGAAATTATCAAGATGGTCACTGAATACACAGTTCATCAAGTCCATGAAAGCTGCTGGAGCATTGGTCAGACCAAATAGCATCACCAGAAACTCGTAATGGCCATACCGTGTATGGAAACCGGTCTTAGATATATCCTCATCCTTAACCCTCAATTAATAGTAACCTGATCTTAAATCAATCTTCGAAAAACAAGTGGCTCCCTTCAACTGATCAAACAAGTCATCAATCCTAGGCAAAGGATACCTATTCTTGATCGTAGCGTGGTTCAGCTTGTGATAATCGATGCAAATTCTTAAAGACCCATCTTTCTTCTTCGCAAAAAGAACTGGTGCTCCCCAAGGTGAAGCACTAGGACAAATAAAGCCTTTAGCTTTTAAATCATCCAATTAAGCTTTCAGCTCATCAAGCTCTGCCGGTGTCATGCGGTACGGTGCCATAGAGATAGGTGTAGTACCAGGAATGACATCAATGGCAAAGACAACCTCCCGAAGAGGAGGAAGTTCTGTCAACTCCTCTGGGAAGACATCCAGAAACTCATTTACAACTGTTGAAAAAATACAGCCCAACTTACTACCCTCGTCAACTAACAGGTTAGCCAAGTAGGACCTGTGGCGACTCCAATCACCAATACTGAAAATCATCGTCGAGTGGGAATCGCTCCGATCTCCCACAAAGTAAAAATAGTCTCCCTCGGGAGTGCATACTGTCACCTTCTCACGGAAGCAATCGATCGTAGCACGAAAGAAGGATAACTAATCCATCCCGAGAATGACATCAAAGCCCGTCATATCGAAAACAATGAAATCGAACTCTAAAGTCTGCCCAGCTATCTCAATAGCACAACCTCGACAAACACGGTCCAAAGACACTAGACCCCCTACTAGTGTGTCAACACAAAGGAAACCATCCCGTAGTGTGATTTCCAACCCCAAAGAATGTGCAAATGATGCAAAAATGAATGAATGCGACGCACCCGTGTCAACAAGAACTCTAGCCCAAGAACTAAAAACTGAAAATATGCCTCGAACTGTAGAATTCCCTACGGAGTTATCGGCCTGTGGCAGTGCGTAAGCTCGTCCCTGAGCCCCTGACTACTGAGAACTGCCTTGGTGGCCCGACTGATGTCCGGAAGCAGTAGGTGCAGAACCTCTACCCGGATAAGAACCAACTGGCGGCGCTACTGACTGCGGTGCCTGAGGCACCCTGAAACCTGACTGCACAACTGCTGACTGTGCTAGTGTGGCCTGTGAGCCTATGCCACTCTGTATTCCCCATTACAATTTTGGACACTCTCTCCTGAAGTGACCTGGTTGCTTGCAATAATGACAAGCTCCGCGAACCCCCTTTGTCGAAGCTGTAGGCTTACTAGCTTGTGAATGACTGGCCTGTGGCTGAAGCTGTGGGTAGCGAGGCTTGATATGCCCCGGCTACTGATAGTGGTGACAAATCACTCCCCGGGCTGACCCCAAAGATACTGGAACGGCTGGTACAGACTGAGCCTATTGTGACTATCCCTGAGTACGTGAATTGTCCCCGGCCTTAGCCTTCTTCCATTGACCCCCAACAGATACAGATGAAGCCTCCCCACGAGACTGCTTATATGAACCCTTGATCCTGAGCTGATCTCAGTCCTCTGCCTCAACCAACATAGCTTTTTGTACTACCTCCCCGTAGGTCCTCAATTCCAACACTGAAATCCGTGGCCTAATATCAAGGTGTAACCATCCTGAAACTTCCTCGCCCTAAGCTCTTCGGTAGCTACCATCTCTGGTGTATAGCGGGAAAGAAAAGTGAAGCGTGTCTCATACTCAATGACACTCATCCTGCCCTGATAGAGACCTGTGTACTACACTCTCATGTCCTGGCTCATAGCCCTCGGAAAGAAACGATTGAAGAACAATGTCCTGAACTCCTCCCATATCATCACCTCCACATTGTGGATATTAGTGATGGACCTCCACCAGATATCGGCATCCCCCATGAACATAGAAGCTGTCAAGGAGATCCTCAATCGGTCTGTAGGTACTGCCATGCTATCGAGCTTGCGTACCATAAGATCAAGCCATGCCTCCGAAGCAAGCGGATCCATACTCCCTGTAAATTGGTCGATCTTAACCCACTGTAACTTTATGAAGTAGTCTAATGCCTCATTAGCAACTGGTGCCGGTGCTGGTGTTGGTGCTGGTGCCAGTGTCGGAATCTGCATCCCTGCTATGTGCTGGCGAAACATCACCTGAATGGACTCTGACATCCCCAGAGCCACTCCCTGTGCAATTTGCTCCTCATAAGTTGGCGCTCGTGGTGGATTAGGATCCACGCCATGAGGTCAAGCCCTGGGCCTCCCTGGACCCCGTGCGAGCCCGGTGTTCGCAACCTGCTCACCAACCTGCTCATCCACCCCAATGTGACGAGAAGATTCTCCGCGAGTGAAGACCATGGTGTTACACACATATGGGGCAAGGTCAACTACAATGCAAGTCGTTAAGACCTAATGCAACTCACGCCATAAATACACAGGGCAAGTAGTACATAATACAAGTAAGAAATGTATCCAACCTACAGTCATGCTAAATATACAAGCATATACAACATATTAAAATAATTAAGGAACACTCCTAAACATGCTACCACATAAGCATGTAAACATGTTATTAAATCAAAACATGTTATCAAGAAATACATACACATATCAAAGCAAGTCAATAAAAACATGATATGCACCCAAAACCCATCATCCTAAGGTTTTCGAACCTAGAAGCTCTGATACCACCTATGACGGCCCTGGCTTTTAGGCTAGTGCGTCCTAAAATGAATGGAACGTGAATCCAATGATGAATCTAGAATGCGTAAGCAAAAGGTACAACAATGTTTTCTAGAGATGCTACACATTTAGAGAACACCAACGTGGCCCTCAAAGAAGTCATGAAACCTAAAGAAAATGAATGCGGAAACGACGTCTCAAAATAAACAAGAATGAACCTAGGGGAAAAATGGTCATTTCATAGAGAAATAGATGCTACCAAGCATACCATTAGAAAGACAATGAAAAATCAACAAGAATAGACTCAAGAATCGCATGATTCGGAGTCTGGACGATAAAGATATCAAGTTCTGAAGTCGAAGGAAGGGAAACCCTATCCCGGTTCAAACCAAAAACAGACACTACCTTACTAAAACTTGAATATCTTGAGTTATAAGAAGAATCTGAAGCTCTAATTGGTACCATTGGAAAGCTTATTTCAACGTGGTCAATTTAGACTTAAGAACGGACCAATTTGGAGTTAAAACAAAGAAGATATGATAATTTGAAGTCGGAGGTGAAATGCTAAACCAAGACACAAACACACATACACATGAATAGTACCACGAGTGCTCGTGCAAGGGCTTCGAGCGCTCGTAAATTGCCCCGAGAGTTCTGCCCAAAATTGGAGCGCTCGAACGCCCCTTGGAGCGCTCGTTCTGCTGTAGGCTGCACCTGAAATGCCAACTTGAAATGTAATTTTAAGGACTTTTTGGGCCTTTTTGAAAAAAACACAAAGAAGAAACCCCCTCAAAATCATAATTTCTAGCCAACCATGCCAAAAGAAAACTTTATTTTTCATATGAAAACCCCAAATGCCCTTATGCTCAGTTTAGGCAAAAGAAATGTGAAATGAGTCTATTGGAGCCTCAAATCACCAAGGAATGGGTTTTTGCCTGGAAACGACCATGCACGCTTGTGTAATATGTTAAAATAGACGCGCTACAATGGCCTCATAGCATGTCATATGCAAAATATGACCCTTCAATGCATTAAATCACATACCTTCCATAGGCAATAATGAAGTTAAAATTAGCATACATGTCCCATAAGTGGCTTTGGCCCTTGGCCTCATTACAACACATTCTAAGAATAACAAAAGGTACACTTAAGTACACATTACATATTTAAAGGAAAAAATAGCATTTTTCATCAAAATGATACTACATGCTAACACTTGCATGTTTTCAAAAATATAACAAAATACTTCAAGGCATTAAAATAACTTAGGGATGTGATGCATCCCAAAACAAAGTCTTTTTACCTACAAAACAACCCAAACCACTAGGGTGAGTAATCAAGTATCTTGTAGGATGTGGTGCATGCGCATTGATGAGCACTAAAAAGTGCGTATTTAAACCCCTTAAGCTTAGGCATTCTAGGACCTTTATCTATCTTACTTTACCGTTTTAGATTGATTTCATATTATTTCCTTTTTCAGGCACTTATTCCGAAAATAAGCTAACTCAGCCAAATAAGAGCTTAATTGAAGCAATTGTAGGATTAATCAAAGAAAGGAGCAAGTGGAGAAAGATGGAAGCAAATGAAGCCAAATGTGGCAAGCAGCAAAGTTTGATCGATCCAAGTTCAAGGTTCGATCGATCGAACAATGATCGATCTTAGCACTTCAAGATAGATCCAAGCCTTGACCCAAAAGCATAAAGTTCCAAACGTTCGATCGATCCAACACCATCCTTTGATCGATCGAACACTTTTGTCCTTATTCAAATGATTGATCATATCCACAACTGTACCACCCACTAACTACTTTTGTTCTTTTCCCATAAATATCCCCCATAAACATCTTAGATTTGTCTTTTTCCAAAAAGCTCAGTCAATTGGATCAATCCAGCCTAAGTTCGATCGATCTCACTTACTTTCGATCGATCCAAGTTCAAGGTTCGATCGATCGAACTTCCTCCAGTGCAAAAAAGTTAAAATTCCATCTCATTGAAAGTTGTCCTTTATCCAATCATTAGGGAATATTGTGTGCACGACTCCAGCTCATTTTGGGTGTCATTTTGACCTACCTATATAAGGATAAGGATTGCTTTTTCAAGAGGGAGCCAACATTATTTTCATATCATCTTTTGGAGAGGAAGCTTAGAAAAGGAGGAGGCTAGAGACACTATTGGAGACTCTTCATCATCAAGGAGCAGATTTCAACCTTGGAATTAGCCTTTGAGGGTTGGAGTATCATCACCATGAGTGGCTAGACATCCTCTTGGGGCTAGAGTTTGCCCCAAGCATGCTTTCTATATCTTAATCTTGTGCATTATTAAGGGATTAGTGTTGTAATTGATGTTTTGACACTTTGATATATATAGATCTTGTTTATTCAATGATTTTTGTGGTTTAATGCTTCCAATTGGTCATTTCATTCTATCCATATGTTTATGTGTGCTAGAATAGATGTTCATGTGCTTATCTCTAGATTTTGTGTTATTGATGCATGTCTATGTATATTGATGCTATAGATTTGGAGATTGTCAAAACATTGTGCTTAAAAGAATGCTTTTGTGATTCTCTTGATGGTTCATGCTTATATCTTGATGGATTGTGCCTCTTCCCTAGTTTATTTTCATGCTAGTAGTGTAGAAGTAGTGTAGTTGTAGTGTAGTGTTAAATGGGAGGACAATCTATACTTGTTGTTTGATGATCCAAGCTTTTGAATGCAATTAGCATATGTCTCTATCCTTAGGTTGTATTTGGATTGTGAGCTTAGTGAAAGGATTAATGACTTGTTTTGATTTATTGTGCCTTTCACATGTTATTTAGACAATATATGCTTCATTGCTTAGATATATTGTGCCTTTCACATGTTGTTTAGACAATACATGCTTAACTAGTCATCCTTGCTTGTTGAATCAACCAAATGCACGCACACCAATATTGCAACCCACTATTTGCCCTCATTAATCACTTGTCAATGATATAGAAATGCATTGCTTGGTAATGATCTCTAAACCCCAAGATCTCTCTCTCTCTCTCTCTTACTTACTCTTAATTTTACTCTTTTGCTATTACTTAGTTTAATTTAGTTGCTCTTTAATCAACAAACCAACCAATTGTTTGATCACTCGACCTACTAGCCCTAATTGTGATTCCACGATATTGCTCAATCCCTATAATCCTTTAGGACAATCCCTTCTCACTCATACTACATAGTATAGGTGTTAAGCGATTTATAAATTAAACTATGATGCCCACTTGACACTAATTTCCAAACTCAAGGTGTTGTGCATTATTTTGTGCACACCTAGGGTCGTGCCACCATAGTTTTTTGGCGCTGTTGCCGGGGATTTGTTGATTAGATTTGGCAACATCGGATTTGTGGAATTGATTAGGATTAGTACTATTTTAATTGTGTCTTTACTTTATTTTTATTTTTCTTTTTGGTTACTTATTGTGTTGTTCTTACTTGACTAGGTGCATTGTTGGAGAGGAAGCAAGCAAAGGAGCCATTGAGCATTCAATTCAAGCAAGCAAAGAAAGCAAAAAGCTAAAAATTCTAAAATTGCTAAGCCAAGCTTTAAAATTGGGAGTTGAAGTGTTAAAGGACTTTTGTGAGATTTTCTTTACTCAATCCCTTAGTTAAATCATCGGCCCACGTGGAGGCTTATTTTTTATTGTCTTGCATCATTGTGTTAAAGTATGGGAGTATGAATTTAATGTTTGTGGAAGAAGTCTAATTGCATTGTTGTGAAGGCATAGTGTTTGTCATTCTTTGTATTTGTTGTGTTTTGTATTATGCATGCATGGGCGTCGTTCATTGAGACCAACTCTTGTCCCTCTTGATTTGCATCTTGAATCTATCATTAGAAATCCTAGGGGAAGAGGAAGTTCAAATAGAGCCAATCTTTCAATGGATGACCATAATGATAATCATGTTGAGGACATTGGTCACATAGACCAACAAGGTATCCTTCATCCCAATTTACACAATGAGAACATACAAGTACCATTAGGCATGCCTAGGCCATTCATTCACCAACCACCATAACAACAAGGCCAAGTTTCATATGGAATGCCAAGGCCAATGTATGCTCCACAACCTCCCATCAACAATCAAGGAATTCAAAACCAAGGTGTTCATGTTGCACCTCAAGTAACTAATCCACCTCTTGCTTTAAGAGACCATTATGTGCTTAATGAGTATAATGCACCTACATGCATCCAATTGCCTCCATTTAGAGCACATCATTATGAAATTAAGCCACAAACCATTCAAATGCTTCCTAACTATCATGGACTTCCAAGTGAAGAACCTTACAAGCATTTGGATGAGTTTCTTGAAGTATGTTCCACCGTAAAATATACGGAAATGCCGGAAGAGGTTTTAAGACTAAAACTTTTTCCATTCACCTTAAAAGACAAGGCAAAGTATTGGTTTAACAATCTTAGGCCTTTTTCAATCACTTCTTGGGCAGAAATGTAACAAGAGTTCTTGAAGAAGTACTATCCAATTTCTAAGACCAATGCCATGAGGACCACAATTCGAGAATTTTCACATGGGGATGGAGAAACGTTTTATGAGGTATGGGAATGCTTCAATGAATTGCTTAGGAAGTGTCCACATCATGACATGCCCAAATGGCAATTAGTTCAATACTTCTTTGAGAGCTTATTGGACAACTATAAGGGTATGATTAATGCTTCCATGGGTGGCTCATACATTGATAGGCATAAGGATGACGTGTGGCGTCTCTATGAAAGCATGAGTGAAAATTCTTTGCATAGAACATTATCATCCAAGAATGGTATAAATTCATAAGGTAGGAAGAGTGTTGGCTTACATCAAGTCGAACATTCAAATGAAATAGCCGCCGAAATGAAGTCTTTGTCTCAAAGGTTTGATCAATTTTTGATTAACCAAAACTTGGCGAACCAAGTATCTTCCTTCCCTAACCATTCTCATCGTACATCAAATAAAACATGTATGACTTGTTCTAGTGTTCTTTATTCTACTTCTCATTGTCCTCACGGACAAATGGAAAGTGAACCTAATGAACAAGTCAATGCGGCTTTTGTGAACCAAGGGAACAATCCTTATGGTACTCATTATAATCCAAGTTGGAGGAATCATCCGAATTTCTCTTGGAAAAACCAAGGAGAGGGCTTAAACCCTTCCCAAGGCGGTTTTCAAGGGAAGTACATTCCACCTCCACTTCAAAACCAAGGATCCCAAGGTTATAGACCTTATCAATCATAAGGGAATCAATTTGCTAATTCTTATTTTTCCAACCAATCTTATTCCCAAGGAAACACTAGAAGTTCCGCTTTTGAAGAAAAAGTTTTAAATCCTTTAGGGACTCTTGAGGCAAACACTTAATTACTTCATTCTCACTCTCAATCTATTGCTAAGCTAGAAACCCAAGTAGGGCAAATAGCACGCACTCTCAATGCAAGAGAGAAGGGAAAGATGCCTATAAATGGCCCACCTAAGCAACAATGTGTTATGGAAACCCATTCCTCATCGGAAGGCCACACCGTTGAACATGTTAATGCGGTGACTACCTTGTGGAGTGGTAGGATTGTGGACAATCAAGTTGGAGTGTCTAATGAAGAGAGTGAACCGGTGTAACCTCAAGTTGTCACCCGTCTCGTTTCACATCCCATTCCTCATTCATTGCATACACATGACCTTGTAAATGAGAAAGTCTTAAAAGATGTGTTTGAAAAAGAAGTTTTGAAAAAGGATGTTGAAAAGGTTTTATTGAAAAATGATTTGAAAACTTCTTATGTTGAAGAGAGTTCAAAAGAAAATTTTGAAAAAGTGTTTGAACCAAAGGTTCCATTTCCGGATGCCTTAAGAAGATCCATTTCAAAAGACAAGCAAAAGGCAAAAACCAATGAGATCATGGAAATGGTTAGGCAAGTGAAAGTTAATCATCTACTATTGGATGCAATCAAGTAAATTATGGCTTATGCCAAATTCTTGAAAGACTTGTGCACCCAAAAGCGGAAGAACAAGAGCCAAACACCAAGAAAAGTGGTTTTGACCAAGCAAGTAAGCTCAATTTTGCAACATAACACTCTTCCAAAGTTTAAGGACCTTGGTTCACCCACTACATCATACATTATTGGTGATCATATCATTAATCGGGCGCTTCTTGACTTAGGAGCAAGTGTTAACCTTTTTCCATACTTGGTTTATGTCAAATTGGGCTTAGGTGAATTGAAACCAATGTTGGTAGTTTTGCAACTTGCCGACCGATCCATTAAGAAGCCTAGGGGTATAATTGAGGATGTTTTGATAAGGATTGACAAATTCTTCATCCCGGTTGATTTTGTTGTCATAGACACGGAACAAGGTTCCCAATCCTAAGAGCCAAATTCCCGTTATCCTTGGCCGTTCTTTCTTGGCAACCTCTAATGCCAACATCAATTGTAGGACAGGGATAATGAAGATTTCATTTAGCCACATGAAGGTGAAGTAATCTCACACCCAATTCATTTAACAAATATGAAGGAGAAGTCAATGTTGTAGATGGATGTCATGATCTTCAATGCCAAGGAAATAAGCTTTTGTGTAAAACCAAAACTTCCAAAGGATCATATTCAACCTTGCATTCTAAAAGTCTTGTTTCAAACTCTTGTTTTGAAAGGGCATGGAAGCCCAAAGGTTGTAATTACATAGACAAGGGACCAAAGACTTCCTTTGAGCTTAATCCAACAAGTTCTTCAAAGAACCATTTGTTGGATGGAGTTCAAAGCATCTATCACCCCAACAAGGAGGGAATGCATTAATCTTTGATCCAGGCTAAAAGGGCCCAATGTTTTGCTAGAGACGTTAAAGACTAGTAAAAGCACGGAAGGTGTCAAAACCCTATTCCTCCCCCATTTCTATCTTTTATTTCATTTCTTGCGAAGTCTAGATACTTGTTTTTGGTTCATATGCATTTCAAGGAACTTTGGTGAGGATTGCATAAGCTTTCATGTCATTATTGAGCATTCTGCAAAGTTTGATCGATCTCAAACTTGAGTTCGATCGATCGAACTCTTCTCTGCATCTAACACTTAGAAAATTTTTCGACCTGCAGAAACCTGCATCCAAATCACCTCTCTGTCCCGTCGTTCGAACCAACTCCAAGATCAATCAAGAGACCTTCGATCGATCCAACTTCCAAGTTTGATCGATCTCATGACTCAACACTTAAAAAAATTTTGAGCCTGCATCAACCTGCATATTTCAGCTCTTTGTCTGATCGTTCGAAACATTCCAAGATCGATCTGAAAGTTCTTCGATCGATCCAACTTCCCAGTTCGATCAATCTCATGTTCCAACACTTAGCCAAATTTTTGAACCAAAAATCTGCATATTTTTGCTCTCTGTCTGATCGATTGAACTCTTGTTCCGATCAATCTCAATCTTCATTTCATTATTTTAATTTTAATTTGACTTTTCAACTTTTCAAAAATCCAAAAATATTTTTATTTTTATTTTATTCTATTTTCACTCTCATTTTATTTTGTTTTAATTTTCAACAAGTTTTTAAAAATTCAAAAATATTTTAATTTATTTAGTTTTTAATTAATTAAATTTAAAAAAAAGAAAAAAAATTTTCAAATCAAATCAAAAATATTTTGTTTTACTTTATTTTCCAATTTTTAATTTTTAATTTTATTTTTGCAAATTTTAAAAAAAAACCAAAAATCCAAAAATACTTTGAAAGGAGTTCATCAAAGTTCGATCGATCACAACTCATCTTCGATCGATCGAACTAGTCGGGAAATGTTTTTTTTTTTAAAAACAGATCCAAGGGTCTTGAGATCGATAATTTGGATCGATCTCACTCACCAAACCCTAGCCTCTCGTCCCTCTTCACTGTGAATCATCTCTCCAAGCTTCGACAACTCCTCCGGCGAGATCCAAACATCTCAAATCTCAGTTCATCTCCATCCTCTTCATCTCCGATCATCTCAGTTCATTATCCATTCTCTCGCTCTCTTAAGGTAAGATCCGGGACATCCTTCCCTAGATTTGAACTCTCATGCATCAATACTTGTTTCAAATGTCGTAATCATGTTGCTCTCATGTTGAATCTTCCATTCTCAAAGCTTTAGCATCCATGTATATATATATATATATATATATGTGTGTGTATATGTGTGCATAGATTTTGAAGATTTTGTTAGATTTGGGTGTTTGGGCCACGTTTGGAGTGTATTTAGGTTTGATTTGTGTTATTGGAGGGCCCACGAACACGTTCGTGTGGGCCCCATGCTTCAAAAGTCACAGATCTGTGACTGTTAGGTTTCATTGTCGCACAGTTCGATCGATCGAACTAGTATCTCCGATTGGTCTTTAGAGATCGATTGAACTCATGTTGTAACGACCCGGTCATTTGCCTTCCATTCATTTTTCCTAAAATTTTACGAATGAATTTTTTTCGTTTAATTTTCCTTTCTGAGCTCTGTTTCGTGTCGCTTAGTGTCATCTCGAGTGCTCAGAATTGGTTTGTGAGACTCTTTCATGTGAATTGACAACGTTCTTTGAGGACCGAGTCATTTTCGCATTTTTCGTTTTTGGACACTATGCGCTATTTCGTCTTTTCCTTATTCTATCATTTTCCCTATTTCTTCTTATCTCCGTTTGTCAGTTTTTGGCACAACCTCACTTCTCATGCTCGGAGTTGGTTTTTGACTTCACGTGCCTTCATCTTGAGTGGTTTCCACGAAATATGTATCTTTACTTTTGCAAGAAAGTACTCTAGTTGCTCCCGGTGTCCATAAGGGCATGGATGCAAAGTTCTTTGAAATTATTTTCTTTTCTTGGGGTGTTTTTCGTAAATATCTTTTGAAGATATTTTATTTTAGGGGTTTTTAAGAAAATATTTTTGGAAGATATTTTCATTCTGGGCCATAAGTTCAATTTTCACTTTTTGGAGGGCCATTGTGTAATTAATGAAAGTTATTGCAAAATGTCTTATTTTGAGCCTGCATCCTCGTACGGGATTCATTTTCACATTTCGTTGAGTTGTGTACTCTTGGAATTTCCTCCTGGTCGATGTTTTCCAGTTTCAGGGTTTTTGGCCCAAATTTTTGCCAAACTTGTTTTGGGCATAACTTTATGCTCGGGACTCGGTTTTTGACGCCGTTTCTTCCTTTATTCATATTTAATCATTTTGAATCTTTTTTGTTCACAAAGTTTTTCCATTTGAGCGCGTCTGCTCAAATTTTACTTTTTCAGACCCGGCGGGGACCGTTCGGGGCACTTTTTGAGATTTCTATAAAAGGGGGGTGAGATATTTTATTTTTCATCTTCTCCCCTCTTCATGCACGACCTGGAGCTCCCATAGCAGCCCAAGGGGTGCTGCCATCTTCTCTCTCCTCTTTTGGTTCACTTTTCCTTGATGGAAAGTCTTCGGCCTTAACGTTTGTTGTTCCCCTCGCCGTGCTCTACCTTTCCCCCTTATTAGAATTCAGTTTTGACCATGTCTTGAGTTTGGTTCTGAGGTCAAGTTATGATTTTGATGGGGCTTTCATGGGGGTTATGTTCACGGCGTTGTCCCCGACAAAGCCTAGTAGTTTCGTCAGATTCGGAGTCGTTCCATTTTTGATGGCTTTTGAGATTTTCATCTCAAATTGAGGTATGGGATGTTCTAGGTTTAAATTCTTGTTATATAGCATGCTTGTGATGCTTATACTACTTGTTTGCATGATTAAATATAAAATCTAGAGATTTTATTATTTATTTTTCTTGTACCGGATCTAATTTTCCCGGTTGCTCATGACTTGGTTTAAACATGTAGCATGATTTTATATTGCCCCTTGATATGCTCATTGTTGTATATTAAAATTGGAACATTTGAATAAGTATTAAAGATTTTTTTAATATTTATCTTAGGTGAAAGATTAATTCACATGGCCTTAACTAGCTTGATATTAATATGTGTTAGTATATTATATTAGGTCTTAGCATGCTCTTCAACATAGTTGAATTTGAAAGTAATTGGAGGTGTTTTGAAAATTAGTAATTATTAATTAATTTGATTAATTAATTTACCCCGAGTGCACTATTCACTCCATTTGAATTCTGACTTGATATTCTTGATCTACATGCCATAGAGCTTCACATATATTTGATTTAGAATATTCGGTGAGGTTTTGAAACCTTTCATTTAATTAATTTCCTTGTTTAAGATTTAATCCTCATGGTGATATACAACTTGGAATTGAATTGTGACATGCTAGAAAATTAAGCTTTGGTGTGGTTGTTCACATATATTAAATTGGGATTAATTGCATGAGAATTGCAACCTTTATTTTATATTTAACTTTAGTGAAAGTTTAATTTACATAGGTGTAACTTGCATGAAATAAGCTTGTAATGTGATATTACATTAGTCCTTGGCATATTCTCTAAGATATGTTAAATTGAGAGCATTTGGTTAAATTTGAAAATCTAGAGATTTTAATTAAAAGAATTAATTAAAATCTATTTTGTGGTCCCATTAGCTTAATTAAGGTTTTAACTTGATGTTTGTATTGGCCATGACTTGTTTACTAGTACATATTAATTTGGGACTATTTGAAGTTGTTTTAGAACCTTGAGATTTAAATTAGCATGATTTAATTAAAGTTCTACTTTGTTGTTCTAACAACCTACTTGAGTTTTAGAATGGATATAGGTGATGACCTTGCCATGTCCTTTAACATGTGTTAAATTGAGGTTAATTGGAATTGAATCAGAATCTATAGAATTTAATTGTGTTTATCTTTTTAAATTCTATCAATTTGCTCCATGATCTAGTTGTGTTTTAGAAGTGGTTTCTATATTCAAATCATGGACTTAGACTTGTTGTATATTCATTTGGTTATGTTTTGAGCATTGGATAACATAGTTGCTATGTTTATACTCATGAGAATATGTTTTCCTTATTGAATATATTGTTGCCTTGTGTAATGATTTGCACATTTTGTATTTAACATCATTCATGCATAGCGTGTAACGAATCACACACTAAAGATTCGACATTCATCACATCATATTAGTTGCGGACTTAGAGCATGTATTGTATAGGTTTCCAAATTTGGTTGTGCCTGGTAGATAGTTGATTATCTTGCATATGCCTATTGATATATGCATTGTTGCACAACTTGTTGATTTTGGAAACTTGGGGATGATGTTGTTTGGCTATGGCTAGGACGTGGTTCTAGTACGGGGGATAGTCCCTCTATATAGTCTAGTGCGCACATAGGGAGGTCACCCATGGGCTAGTAACCCTAAAGTAACTATGTTTTCGGTCTGATCTGGCGTGACGTCCGAGTATCCATTTTGTTTAATTTCGCATTTCATTTTCAAGTTGATAACTAGATGATGTTGTAACTTGTTGTTTCTTATTTGTCGTTCCATTTTAAGTTACAGGATGTTAACTTTGCGAAATTGTGCTTTATGCGTTGTATTGGAAGTTCCAATGTTGGTTAAATTGCATCGATATTGAAAATCGTGTTTTGACGTTCTAATAAAGCTTAGGATTGATCCTATTGATTCATTTATAACATAGATGTTAGGTGGCATGAACCACTACTGTTATTTTGTGCTTTATATTCTAAGTTGATGGCTTTGAGAACTTAAACCTTGTTGCATTGTATAACATGCACTTTTGTTATTGAATTGCATGGATAATGTGATTCTTGTTAACTTGTATTCAAATATGCTTTCGTCATGTTGTATGGATTACTCTAGACCTAGTTTAATTATATTGAAAATGTAATTCATGTTAATCTATGCTCAAGCATTCTTCTTGTCGTGTTCTTAGATTATCCCAACCATGATTCATTTCATACACATATGTATATCATGATTCTTGTTGCTTAGACTCTAAGGTAGCTTAGGATGCTCCCCGAGTCTCACTTGGACATAGACGTTAGGTGGCATGAGCTCCTTAAACATGTTTCACCTTAAGGTGATAAATTTGTAAAATGCTAGGTCGATGCATGCTCATCTCCTACGAGTAGATTTATGTTACTCACCTCTACGATACTGGGGCATATTTCAGGTACGAATACTTGGTTCATGACGCCTAGCATTCCTTGGATGTCGTGTAGCTTTCAAGTTTCCATTTCATGCGAATGTTAGCATGGAATGTCATTTTGTAGACTGATATGTCAAAATATGTATATTTGATTCCATGTATGTAATGTATACTTAAGTACACTCCTTTAAATGTATTTGATATGTATGAGATGAGGTCGGAGGCCAATGACCATTATATTGTATCCTATGTATCTTTTGATTTCTTGAAAAGCTATGAAAACCTTAAAAAATTGCAAGTCATTGGTTCACCATAGTTGCATCGGATGTGGGAATTCCATTTTCATTCTTTCATAGGGTCTTATAAATCATGTTTGAAGTGTGGCCAAGGGCCAAACGGTCATTTGACCCCGTTTTGTATTTTTGGATTCCGAGTTTTCATTCCAAGTTCCATTTTTGTCTTTTTGCCCGTTGGGGGGTCGTATTTTGTATCGGTGGTATTTTTAAGTCGTGGACCATTGTAGCACGTCCAAATAGGTAAGTTATGTTTGCGTGCATGGTCGTTTCCGGGCAAAACCTTATCGTTTGTGTTTTGAGCCTCTTGTGAATTCATTTCGCACTTTTTTTGCATATTCTGATCTAGGGGCATTATAGACTTTTCACAGTGATTTTATTTTCTTCTTTCAATATGGTTGAATAGAAAACATGATTTTAGGGGGGGTTTCTTTTCCTTGTTTTTCCAGAAAAAGCCATCTTGGCATCGGAAATCGCATCCGAAGTTCAGCTCTCAGTTTTTAAATTTAGCAGCTTTTTGGACCCTCCGAACCAGTTTTCTTGGGAGGGCATTTTGGGCATTTCACAGTGAGTTTTTTTCAATTTTTCTTATGATGTCACATAGAAAACTCGATTTTGAGAGCGGTTTCTTCTTTGTGTTTTTGCAAAAAAGTTCATGTAGGCTTCCAAATTCAGCCTCTGTTCTGGATTTTTTTGAAAAATTACCCCACAGCAGCTTTATGGCTGCTGCTGCCAGCCAGGGTGCACCCAGCGCGCGCGCGGCATGCATGGGCGCGTGCATGGGCGTGCGCATGGGGCTGTCATGGCCCCTCGTCGGGCCGCCGTGACGTCAATTCTTCTTTCGGGCTTTTCTCCTTCGTCCGGACTCCAATTCAAGTGATTTTTTTTTTGAACTTGACTAATTTTTTGCTGTCTTTCTAACGGTGTGCTCGGTTGCACCCGGTTCCTCCTGGATAATTACCAGTTTACCCTTTTTGCCTTAAGTGCTCGTTTTTCTTCGTCATGCCGTTTCTCCTTCGTCCGGACTCCGAATCATGCAATTCTTGAGTCCATCGTGATTAGTTTTTTGTTGTCCTTCCAGCGATATGCTTGGTGGCACCCGAATATACAGTTTTTAAAAATGACTATTTTGCCCCTGGGGGCTTATTTGTTATATTTTCGATCTTTTGCTTCCGCATCAGTTTTTGTTGAGTTCCATGACCTCAGGGAAGGTCACTTTGACTTCTTAGAGTCTTATTTTCTGTTTTCGCTTCCGCATTCAGATCCGTTATCGGATCATCCTTACGGTTCATCACAGGACACGTTGGCCTAAAAACCAGGGTCGCCACATATGTCTTCGATCGATCGAAGTAGTGAAATCGATCTTACTTACTTTCGATCGATCCAACTTTTGTGATCGATCTCACTTTTTTATGATCGATCGAATTTCACGGATCTCTCACACACACTTCATTCATCATATCCTATGTTCATGCTATCATATCTGTGCCCAATGCCTGTGATATTCCACATTGGATGCATTTCATACTTACATTGCTTAGCATGTTTAATATTCTACCACTTGCATAGATTCATGTCATATTTGTTTTGTCTATTTTACTTAACAAACATAATTCTATTTCATACTTTTAAACTTCTTATTCTGGTACTAACTCCCATTGCAAGTTTTTCTTTTTCTTTTTGTAGGCCATGGTAAAGAGGAAGACCGTTGCCAACAGGCAACACGGGCCCACCCGCCATACTAGGCCATGGGCAGAGGAGCCCGCAGAGCCCTCTTATGCACAGTGGGAGCCAGCACAGGCTACCCCGCCTCAGTCACCATCTCATGAGCCTGAGAATAACCACACACCATCCACTACTACGGCTCATCCTGCTGTCACTCCATTACCATCTCCACCGCAGACTGGAGCTAAACATTCACATATACCACCTCAGCCAGCTCAGCCAGCTCATCTACGGCGTGATAGGCCCACGCCTCGATATGCATACATGACACTCGACCATGAGTCAGAGTTTAACACGGCCTTCTTCTCTTGATCGGTGTTGACCTAATCCGCCTACCAGGATATTATTCAGAGGGGCCTAGCCGTTACAGAGCCGGTCTACCCACGACTAGTTCGGTTATTCTACCAGAACCTCCGACCATCGCCACGTACCATAGCCGAGATGGTCACTTCTATCGATGGCCATCCGATCACCATTACAGTGGACACTTTAACCCGCTCTTACCGCTGTCCACACAGATGTCCTCTAGAGCTTCAAGAAACATATCCGAGGCTATTCAGGCCTTCATATGCCGACATGGCAGTTTTTCTCGCAGGTTACCATGCCAGTGGCTAGACTTTCGCCACCCGGACATACCTTCCAGATGACCTATGGTTTACTGATTCCATCCTTTACTGGAATATCTATATGGCGGGGCACAAGATTCAGAGGAGGGGCGATTATCTGACAGCCCTTTACTCTTTCTACACTGGGCACTGGGTGTCCATTCCCGCGCTCATCTGGAGCGTGATGAGGAAGCTGTACGACGAGTACATTAGCAAGGAGACGCCTGGACAGGCTAAGTCTCTTCCTTTCAGCTACCTTATCACCCAGATTCTCATTGACGAGCGCTATCCCATCCATCCTCGGGAGCACCCCGAGGAAGGTTCCTGTCACTTCCTCAGGAAGGACTGGAATAAGACCTACCGCTCCCTTATTACCAGGTTGCAGGACCACGTGGTACTGGCTGCAGCAGAGTTGGAGCTGGAGGAGGCACAGGCACAAGCACAGGTATAGGCAGAGGCACCGGCAGAGGCAGCAGTAGTACATCCTGCAGCGGATGACGCACTAGTCGATCTAGCTGCCGAGCATTTAGACATCGACTTAGAGTACCCTGTAGACGATGCAGAGCAAGACTCTCCAGCCAGGTCGCCCATTCATGAGCAGGAGCAGACTCAGGAGCTTTCTTCTGATTCATCTATGCCTGAGACTCCAGATATGACCCCCGGCTTTGGAGTATGTCTGCAGATGCTCGAGGATGCTGTTGTTACCATTCGAGCTGACCTCACAGCCCATAGAGCTGAGTTTGCTTCCTTCCGTACGGATGTCGCGACCATATTTAGAGATTTATCCAGAGACATCCACGGAGCCAGACCTGCCCGTCCTACCTCATCTTCCTGAGCTCTCAGTCCTTTCCATCTTATGATCCCTCTCTCCTTTTGATACTTTATTACTGTCACTGTATTATTTTTACAACCGGTCTGTCAGCTTTGATATTTTTGTTGTACCTACACTTTCTCTATTTTATATATCTATTTTTGCTATAGATGTCATATGATTGTATTCTCATATCTATATGTTTGACTCCATCAGGTGCATTACAGTGACTTCAGTGAGAGAGTGCTACCCAATTTCTAGGACCACCCTTATACCTCTCTTATTTCATTATTTGTTTATCCCATTTATACTTGCATGACCACTGTGCACTGATTATCCCATTTTGTTATCTGATAAGTTTATCCAAGTGCCAATTTTCAGGACTACAATTCATCCCAAGGTTAGGGGGGCCATGCCATCCACTTTGGATACTTCAGTCCCGATCATTCTTGCTTAGTTGCACTGGTATACTCTTTCCTTTGTTCTTTTTGCACATTGAGGACATTGTGCAATTTAAGTTTGGGGGGAATGGTGCTCTACAGTGTTAGTTTTAAATTCAAATTTTTAGCATGACTTGTGTATTTGAGGGATATTTCTATGATTGGTCCATATCTAGCTATGATTTTGATATTTTGAGGACTATATTGCTTAAAATTTAAAAGTTGCTTGACTTGAGAGTCCAATACTCCTTGTATGCCTTGTGGATGCCATTTAGGAGTAAATTTTTAGAAAGATTAATATCTTGCTTACATTTGTGGTCCACATTATCTTGATTTTGTGATCGTTTTGAGATTCATTCTAGTATTCTACACTAGCACCGGCGCACACTAGCATTCATTTGTGGGGTACATGCTTTGTTAATTATTGAATTGGTTATATCCCAATTGAGCTAGTAGTGCATTGAAAGCTTTCATTCTTGATAAAGGTAGATAACAACCCCTTTTCACTAAGTAGTCGGGATTTTAGCCTCATCAAGCACTAAACTTCTCGCGCCAAAAGGTGGAGGGCCTAAACTCTAGGTTAATAATTGGATTAAAAAAAAAAAAATGTTGCAAAAGTAATAAAAGTGAGGACTTCTCTCAAAAAGTGAGAAGTGGGAAATAATTAGATGGAGGTTGTTTTGATTTGTAGCTTAGTTGATTTGAGTTGGTAAGTCCGTAGGGGTGTTTGAACACCTAGTGCCCTAAAGCCGTCTGGTTTGGGAGTCATTGACCTAACGCTCGACCTCATGAATCGCTAGAAAGCTTAAGAGATCAACACATTACACTATACTTCCATCTTTGATCCTCTAAAAAAAATAAAAAAAAAAATAAAAAAAAAATGAGTGAAAAGAATAAGCGCACCTAGATGAATAAAGCTTTAATAAAATGTCCACTTTTTGTCTTGATGATCGGTACTAGATTTGTGTGCTAGTTTGAGGGTAAGGATGTGATTAATTCTTTAGTTGGCTTAGATAGCAACAGATTTGATGCCTGTCCACTCAAAAGGATTCTAGAGTTGTTTTGATTTGCATGATCATTTTCTTGATGTGTGGAGGACCATACTTACTTGCTTGATGTTAAAATTTTGGGAGATTTTTTAGAAAGGGTTGAAAAATTGCATACTTGAGGCAGCTTTCTCCCAATGCTTGTTTGCAATATTGGTGCCTCTTTTTAAAGAATGAGCTTAATATTTGTGGTTACCATTCTGGAAACCCTCACGAGACTTCACTCGTCCACTAGGGGTAACCTAGGGGTTTAAAAGGCTTGTTGCATATGCTAAGTGCAATCGTGTTCCCTATGAAAGTGGCATTATCTATTTATTGTTTTCTAGATTCATACTCGTATAGTTGTTTATTTCATTCATTTTCTTTCTAGTTCATTGCTAGGGACTAGCAATATTTAAGTTTGGGGGTGTGATGAGCACTGAAAAGTGCGTATTTAAACCCCTTAAGCTTAGGCATTCTAGTACCTTTATCTATCTTACTTTACTATTTTAGATTAATTTCGTATTATTTCCTTTTTTAGGCACTTATCCCGAAAATAAGCTAACTCAGCCAAATAAGAGCTTAATTGAAGCAATTCTGGGATTAATCAAAGAAAGGAGCAAGTGGAGAAAGAAGGAAGCAAATGAAGCCAAAGGTGGCAAGCAGCAAAGTTCGATCGATCCAAGTTCAAGGTTCGATCGATCGAACAATGATCAATCTCAGCACTTCAAGATAGATCCAAGCCTTAACCCAAAAGCATAAAGTTCCAAAAGTTTGATCGATCCAACACTATCCTTCGATTGATCGAACACTTTTGTCCTTATTCAAATGATTGATCCTATCCACAGCTGTACCACCCACTAACCACTTTTGTCCTTTTCCCATAAATATCCTCCATAAACATCTCGGATTTGTCTTTTTCCAAAAAGCTCAGCCAGTTGGATCGATCCAGCCTAAGTTCGATCGATCTCACTTACTTTTGATCGATCTAAGTTCAAGGTTCGATCAATCGAACTTCCTCCAGTGCGAAAAAGTTAAAATTCCATCTCATTGAAAGTTGTCATTTATCCAATCATTAGGAATATTGTGTGCACGACCCTAGCTCATTTTGGGTGTCATTTTGACCTACCTATATAAGGATAAGGATTGCTTTTTCAAGAGGGAGCCAACATTATTTTCATATCATCTTTTGGAGAGGAAGCTTAGAAGAGGAGGAGGCTAGAGACACCATTGGAGATTCTTCATCATCAAGGAGCAGATTTCAACCATGGAATTAGTCCATGAGGGTTGGAGCATCATCACCATGAGTGGCTAGACATCCTCTTGGGGCTAGAGTTAGCCCCAAACATGCTTTCTATATCTTAATCTTGTGCATTATTGAGGGATTAGTGTTGTAATTGATATTTTGACACTTTGATATATATAGATCTTGTTTATTCAATGATTTATATGGTTTAATGCTTCCAATTGGTCATTTCATTCTATCCATATTTTTATATATGCTAGAATAGATGTTCATGTGCTTATCTCTAGATTTTGTGTTATTGATGCATGTCTATGTGTATTGATGCTATAGATGTGGAGATTGTCAAAACATTGTGATTAAAAGAATGCTTTTGTGATTCTCTTGATGGTTCATTCTTATCTCTTGATGGATTATGTCTCTCCCCTAGTTTATTTTCATGCTAGTAGTGTAGAAGTAATGTAGTTGTAGTGTAGTGTTAAATGGGAGGACAATCTATGCTTGTTGTTTGATGATCCAAGCTTTTGAATGCAATTAGCATATGTCTCTATCCTTGGGTTGTATTTGGATTGCGAGCTTAGTGAAAGGATTAATGACTTGTTTTGATTTATTGTGCATTTCACATATTATTTAGACAATATATGCTTCATTACTTAGATATATTGTGCCTTTCGCATGATGTTTAGACAATACATACTTAACTAGTCATCCTTGCTTGTTGAATCAACTAAATACACACACACCAATATTGCAATCCACTATTTTCCCTCATTAATCACTTGTCAATGATATAGAAATGCATTACTTGGTGGTGATCTCTAAACCCTAAGATCTCTTTCTCTCTCTCTCTTATTTACTCTTAATTGCACTTTTTTGCTATTACTTAGTTTAATTTAGTTGTTCTTTAATCAATCAACCAACCAATTGTTTGATCACTCGACCTACTAGCCCTAATTGTGATTCCACAACATTGCTCAATCCCCATAATCCCTTGGGACGATCCCTTCTCACTCATACTACATAGTATAGGTGTTAAGCGGTTTATAAATTAAACTATGATGCCCACTTGACATTAATTTCCAAACTCAAGGTGTTATGCATTATTTTGTGCACACCTAGGATCGAGCCACCACGCATACCCTATAGTTTCATGTATAATGTGAACCAAACATAGACCATCACAGGGTGCATTCCACCTAACGTCTATGTTTCCGTGGTACTCTAAGGGATCATCTCAAGCTATACACATGTTTGAAATGATAAACACATAGCATCCAAGTATACATAAACAAGTACACTAACCACATTTAAGCTAAGGTTACCAAATCACAAGCTACAAGAAATCCATGATTGACAACTTGGAAAGTAATGGGAAATCAAATAATGGAAGGACTACGATGTGTGGCCATGAGACCATACAAGTTATTTTGGGTAATTATGACCCACAAGGTACTACCTAGTGCGCACTATGACTTAGGAGAATTCTTACTCTCCGTACTAGAGCTAAACCCTAGCCATCAACGTCTCATATCCTTACAAGCTTCCAAAAATCAACAAGTTCATGACATTTATGCAATCTCAATGCATGAATTACCTACCAAGCACAAGTAGGGTAAAACCACACAACCCATGTCTTAAGGTTACATGTCTAAAGTGGCAAGTTAATGATATTACACATCATGTTATATCAATTTACTATCAACATAGGCTATAATTGCAAATCATGAAATATAGTAATCTACCTACAAGAAACTATAAGTGCCACACACAAGATTTTCATACTAAGCTTTCAATGAAATCTATATTACTTAACATCATAAGTGTAATCTCAATATATCCATAATAAAACCTCAATGGAATCATAAGTATTAGGCAATTTATTAGACAATAACCTACCTATACAATTTAATAGTCACGTACATGCTTTAATCCACAAATCTTAAGTCAAACATATAAAATCTTTATTTACATGCTAGTAGAAGAATTTAAAAAGGTATGTAATCAATATATATATCAAGCTCCAATATATATAAAACCCAAAGAAGATAAACATACAACCACCCCTACCTTAATAGAGAATTGAATCTCTATAATCCAAAGCAACCAAGCTTAAAATGAGAAACCAAACTAGGGTTTTGTAGAGGAGAGTGAGGAAGATAATGTATTCCAAGCTTAATGGTCTAAGGTGAGTGGAATGAGGCCAAAATGAAGAAGAAAGGTACTAACCAAGCTTTTCTCCAATGGTGGCTTAAGTTATGGTTCTTGAGAGGAAAGAGCTAAAATGAACAAAGGTGTAAACCCTAAGCTAAATGGTGGGATTCTCCACTCACTAGGTGTTCTTGCACTACCTCTCACACACACACAATTGCAAGACCAATTGTGAAGCCTACACTTGTCACCATCTTATGTAAACTTCCAAGACTTAACATTGAGCCTACATTTGTCAACCATCCATGCCAACAAGTGCTCCAATCCTAGGCTAACAAATGGGTGAATCTCCACCCTTCATGTGTCATGAGATTAAGCCCCCAAGTGGTTCCACGACAAAACCAACAAGTGGCACCTTAGGAATGTGACACTTGTCACATTTTTTGGAAATTGCAAAAAGGTCCTTTTTGAAAATATCTTCCAAATTAAATTACAAAATAGTCCCTAAGATGAAAAATAATTACTTTATTTAATTACACAAAACCCCTCAAGTTTAGAGTAATTACCATAGGTGATGCTTTTATGCCCTTTACAAGAAAAGTAAACATTTAACATGCTTTTCTACAAAAGTGAAAATGTAGATATCATGGACTTTAAATATCATGAGTGTATGCAAAGCCGGAATCAAATCCGAGCACAGAAAGTGAGGTTATGCAAGGAAAAATGAAAAACAAGAAAAGGACAAAAAAAAGAAAATTACTGAAAAAAAGAAAGGAAGTAAAATGACCGGGTCATTACAGATCTAATCCATCCCTAATATGCCACCGTCCCATACTAGTGCATATAATGCATATGATCCATAAATGATGCACACTCATTTGAACATCAAATACATCCAGAGACAAACATAATAGAAGTCGGATATGTGCAAGATCCTATTATGCATCCAGTATATGATTATAATCATATAACCTTCATTTAAATTGTTAGAGTAAAGATAAACAATTTAAATCATCCATATCCATATAATTGACAGAACAGAAATTATAATCGTTCATCAATTAAAATCCATATCATGATATAATGATAATTAGAAATATAAACTGAGCACATTATACTAAAATTTTAGAAATACATTCATACTAGTCCATTTAATTTGCTAAAACAAAACTAGCAGTTAAATCTTCCACAATCCTTAACAACGTGCAAATTATTATATAAATTTTATGATGTCCATTTAATCCTCAACTATAAATCCAGAGTAAGTATAGCTAAAGTTTGATATGTATATGACCCTATGATGCATCCAAAACAATGTCTAAAATCATGCTACAGTTCATTCAATTGCTAGAATAAAAATTAAGCGATTATATCCTTTATCCGTTAACAGCATGCCAAATTGTTTAAACTTCCCTACTGTTAAATCCATTAGTATAAAGACATTAATTATGCTCTGTGGGTTCTAATATAGCATAATATAATGTTTAGAGTCCTTACTAATCACCCAAAACAGTCTAGGAATTTCAAAAATACCAAAACAGTCCATCAAACCACGTCCAGTACCAAGTTTGGCATGAGAGCATGCTCTCACAGGTTGAGAGCCTGCTCTCAACCATTGGGAGCCAGCTCCCACACCTTGGGAGCTGGCTCTGTGGCCTAGGGAGCCAGCTCCCTCAATCCATGGAGCCGTCTCTCTCTCTTACAGAGAGCCGTTACCCGTTCTGGTTCGTCTTTTTTGCCTCTGACGGCTTTACCGAACCTACTGTGATGTCTAATACAGTTCCTAGTGTTCAAATCATGTCCCACTAGTTCCAAAAGCTCTGCAAATTCCAATATGAATTGTTAACAAGCTTTAAAACATAATTGATAACAGTTTATGTACAAAACAATTTCAGTTTAAACAAAACCACAATAGTTTACAGTTTAATTTAACATGCATAAAACATCTGTTTTAAAGTTTAATTTAATTCCTGGAGACTATATAACATGCACAGAACACAGGTTTAAGGGAAGGATGAATAAAACTTGCCTTCGATTTCAGTTTTGAAACCTTAAACCACTGTCTCTGAGTTCCGGCAAATCCCAAGACTATTCTCCTCCTCGGTTCACTGTTCTCCTCCTCTGTTGCCTCTTGGTTCAACCCACGAGTAACACCCTTTCCTTCCTCCTTGAGCCTCTCTATGTTTCTCTCTCTTTTCCTCCCAAATCCCCCTCTGTTTCTCTCTACCTCTTAGTACGTGAATAGGTTTCTAAAAACCCTTGGCAAACTCATAACTTATATATATATAGGCGTCTATAAAACCTACTTCTAATTCTAACTAATTAAAAGTCGGCTAACATAACTTCATAAAAAGAAAAACTCTAAACCTAAACTATATACGACACATATAAATTTATAAACCCAATTAAGTCTACCTAAGCATACACAGAATTAAAACAAATAAATCATATAAGCTAATAAATAAAACAAGTCAATTAAATCAACAATTAACCAAATAATTAAATTAAACAAATTAAACAATGAATTTAAACAAATACACAATTACAATTAAACAATTAATTTAAATAAATACACAATTAACCAATTAAACAAATAAGCAAATAAGCAAATAATTCAATAAAATTGCAATAAAATCATTAATTAAAATACCGAGACTATCTTTTTAAAATTAGGAGTATTACACAAATAGTGCGAAACCTACTGGAAAATGACTTTTTACTGTTCAAACGAATCCCAAAAGCCATCGGTTGACCCAAATGCCATTTCAGTCGGCCAAAATGACTCGAGAAAGTACAAAAACACCTATTACGCACCAAAAATGATAAGGCTTCATTCAAGCCTCAAACCCCATCATGAAATGGTCCAAAAAATAAAATTTAAAGGTGTGCAAGCATGCCCACAAATGTACTTTACATATTGAAATGTGTTACAATGGCCCATGGCCTCATTACATATCATTTACTCCAAATCACATGCCAAACCTCCAAAGTTAGAAAAATTACATTTCAAAGGCAAAACTTGGAATTTAAATGCATACACTTAAATTGAAAAGTTTGTGGCCTTTGACCTCATGTTATACATATTAAATAGGTTCTAAATAGTGTATCTAAGTACATTTTACATATCATAAGGCAAAAATGACATATTGAACCTAGCTATGTATTATAGCTTTATAAGCAAAACTTAAACATGTTAACACTTGCATGTGAACAAGAATACATTTAAATGAACTTTAATCCATTGAAACGCCCTAGGGATATTGTGCATCCCAAATTAAGGTATCCGTACCTGAAAAATACCCTGATAACTTTGGGGTGAGTAACATAAAGCTACTCGTAAGAAATGTGCATGCATAGACCTAACTTTTTACAAGTTTTTATAATTTAATCACTGTGATTCATTCCACCTAACGTCTATGTCAAAAGTGAGACCCAAGAAGCATCTTAAGCTACCTTAAAATATTTCTAGCATAAACCACATTTTTATGCAATTAAACAGTATATGAGCAGAAAATACAACTTCATAAGATATAGATTTTCAAAGTTATCAACTTGAAAATCTAAAATGCGAAAAACAAATAAAGTGGGTCATGCCACCTAACGTCTATGTTCCAAATGAATCTATAGGATCATTCCTAAGCTACATTTGAACATTATAGTATAAATATACTTAACAACATCAAAATTGTAATGATTCATTAAAAATCATAATGCATAAATGTACTTAACAACATTAAATCGCTAATAACTAAAATTATAAGTCATAATTAAGCATTGGTTGTCAAATTGGAATTGAATGCGAAATCAAATAGTGCAAAACTTGGACATCAAATCCCAGAGTAAACCAAGACCTAAACAGTTATTCCGGGCACTAACCCGCTGGGAATACCACCATAGTGCGCACTATAAAATGGGGAGAACTCATACCTCCCGCACTAGAGCCAAACTCTAGCCAAGTCATTTGTAACAATGTCCCTAGAGAATCCAAAATCAATAAGTAAGTTCACAACTAATACGCAATTAAATGATGCACGAAACCACCTTCCATGCACAAGTAGGTTGAAACCACACAATTCATGCCTTAGAGTTTCAATTCTAAAATGACATATATAACGTCAAGTCTTCACTATGATACTATGTACAATACTATATCATCTACTTAACAATTTAAATCATGCCTCCATGGTAAACTTTAAACATTAATTTTACGACATTGTAGCAATAAGTTTATAAGGCTAATAATATCTATAATTCACAAGTCAACAATATATTCCATATTAGAAACATGTTCTCATGAATATAAACATAATAACCATGTTATTCAATGCTTAAAACATAATCAAGTGAAAACACAACAAGTCTAAATCCATGATTTATACATAGAACAACTTCTAAAACATAATTTAATACATGGAACAATTAGATATAATTTAATTAAACAAAAATAATTAAATTCTTTAGATTTCAAATCAATTTCAAATAGCCTTAATTTCATATATGTTAAGGGACATAACATGGTTATCAACAATATCAAGTTAAAATTCCGATTAAGTAACTAAATCACTTAAATAAAATTAATAAAATTAATTAATTAATTATCTCTAGATTCTAAAACAACTTCAAATGTCCTCTAGGTTAAAGAACAAGCCAAGGCCTATTTTAATAGCATGCCACAATTTAATTCCATCACATATACAACCATGTGAATTAAATATTACACAAAGAAAATAATTAAATTAAATTCTAGATTATGAACAAAAGCATGCATAAAAGTTGTATACGCATCAATAGCATGCAAGATAACAAAAATATAAACATATAACATCCTCTACCTCTATTTGAGATAAAATCTCAAATCCCCATTGAAAGAAAAGTGCTTCGAATCCGACGATACTCCTAGGTTATGTCGGGGACAACAAGGTGAACATTAAACACCAAGGAGGTACCACCAAAATCCAAACCCGAACTCAAAACTCGAGCTAAAAAATGGTCAAAAACAGATTCTAATAAGGGGGAAAGTAAGATCTCACCAAGGCCTACAATAAACGCTAAGACACTATGACATTTATCACGAGAGAAGAGGCCAGAAAAAGAAGAAGAAGGGTGGCAGCCCCTTGGCTGCCATGGTTGCCGGCCAAGAGAGGGGAAAGAGATGAAGAAATCTGACTTTTCATTTTAAGTCCCCCTATTTATAGAAAAACCCTAAAAGTGTCCCGAATGGGTCCCGCCGGGTCCGAAAAAGTGGAATTTGTGCAGATGCACTCAAACGGTAAAACACTGTGAACGAAAAAGAACCAAAATGAGAAAAAATGAATAATAGAAGAAACAATGTCAAAAACTGAGTCTCGTACAGAAAGATATGCCCCGAACAAGTTCGACGGCAACCGGGGTCAAAAAACCTAAAACTAGGGAAAACAACCAGAAGATAATTCTAAGAGTGTGCAACTCATCGAAAAGTGAAAATGAATCCTGTATGAGAATCCAGGCTCAAAATGAGGCATTTTACAATAACTTTCATTAATTACATAATGACCCCTACAAAAAGTGATAACTGTAAAATTGGCCCAGAATGAAAATCTCTTCAAAAAGATATTTTCTTAAAAACCCCTGAAATAAATATCTTTAAAAGATATTTATGAAAAATACCCCAAGAAACAAAAATGTTTATGAAGAATCCGTCCATCCACGCCCCTACGGAAAGAGGAAACAACCGGCGAGCTTTTCTCCAAAAGTAAAGCTACGCTTTTTAAGAAAATCAACTGGAATGAAAACTCATAAAGTCAAAACTCAACTTTGAACATGAAAAGTGAGGTTATGCCAACAAAGTAACAAATGGGGAAAAAGACAAAAAGTGCATAGTGTCAAAAAATGAAAATATGGAAATGACGTGGTCCTTTAAGGAAGTTGTCAATCCAAAGGAAAGAGTCTTGGAAACCATTCCCAAACACTCGAGACCACACCAAGTGACGATAAACCAAACTAAAAAAAAAAAGATTAACGAAAAAAAAAATATCTGTAAAAATCTGAGAAAAGGGAAAAGATGGAAAATAACCAGGTCATTACATCTTCCCATCTTAAAGGGATTTTGTCCTCGAAATCCGGCCCCTACAAAACAAAAGGCTAAACCAGGATAACTACGGAGTACACAACATGCTACGAAAGCAATCCTAAAACTGAAAGACAACGTAACCAATGTTATTCGCACCTACGTGCTCGCGATAGGACAACCTCTCAAAAGAAAAGTGACCACACGGCCACATAACAAGTCGAAACTCACACACAGAACCCAAGGTCAGACAAAGGAACAGAAGGCAACAACCGTAAGCATCCTTCCTGATGAACCATTATACCAATCCAAAAACAACCACGAAAAGAACTCTAAAATAACCACACATTAAATTAGGGTAATGAACAAAGACGACGTAGCAATACGAATAACGACCAGAACCCGCCCACGACATACTCAAATGTGTGGTAGCAAAGACAGTGCCTAGTGCCCACCCACACTTATTCATCAGTAAGGTAGCATCGACGGCAACCAACATTCTAGCCCACGACACACAACTTTGTACAGTAGCATGACAGTATAAGGCACTAATTCATTACTTACCCCTACTAGGTCTACCCATGAAACCTCTCGATACAAATGACATCAATGTTACAAAACAATCATGGCCAAAAACAATATGGGAACTAGGCATCTGTGAGAATTGGGATATGGTCCACAGACGTTCTAGACCATCCCGGTCAATCCCAAACTCTGACAACAATGTCATAGGCACCATTATACTTAAGGCCCCAAATCCTCAGTACAGCAAAACCAACATCTCCAACTTCTCAAAATCGTCCTATTAACAACATCAATCAAGAATCTAAAGCCTGACAAACAAATCAACAGCTTTAAAAATCAAATCGAACCTCACTATAAGACATTTCATCAAAAGTCCTATATATCTCCCTGAAATAAATCAACTACATGACCACACCGTAATCAAACATTAGATCCACATCCCTATCATGGATAACTAAATCCTTGAAATACAAGTCCACCAAAAGGCACACACATCAAAATCCTGACAACTAAGGTCACAAAACGAATATCTCAAAACCGTGCTTAGCATCAATAAGCTAAATCAAAATTCCTCAATTTCCATCCATAAACAACCACTGGAATTATGATTCCTCAAAATTATGCCTAGTCATAACTAGGGCGAGAGAAAACTCCATAAACAAGCCATATCCAACAGCGACCCTCCAAAACTTCTCCTAAAAGTTAACCATATCCAGGTCTCTAAAACCAAAGCAAGTCTCTAAAAGACATCCCTAAACAGCATCAAACTCACACAACGAGTCAACCAAATCCTCAATCAAATGGACGCAAGTCCCCATAAAATGATCTCACACCAATCAACTCATTTTAACCACCACAACTCCATCAACAACCATGGCAAAAACTACCCAAGGGAAGACACGAAGGAAATGAACCACTAGTCCTAAGAAGGACAACACCATGACTCCATCTCTGAAAGGAAAGACTACAAGGTTAAAGACTTTGCCCCCTACATGGGAGTAAGTCGACCAAAATCCACCAAATCCTCACCAAGGACTCAAGACAACAATGGTGATCCTTACGGACTGATCAACCTTAAAACCGTGCACAAGGCGACGAAGAAAAGAGACTCACTCTGATCGGTTGTCAATTACACATCAACCTTTACAAGAGCACAAATCATTGTAAAATAGGGCTATTGGTTGGGTAAGTCAAACCATTGGGACTACTACTTTATGGTAACTTAGGTGTCTAGAGTCATTTTTAGAATGATAAAGGAGGTTATAGAGGATTTGTTGGATTGTCACTAAGATTATGAATTGAAAATTGCATAAAACATTAATGCTAAGAAGTAAAGAGGCAAAGACAATTAAAAAGGGACTAGGGAAGTGAATCCACTACCCATTAATAAGTATGCTAGTAAATGATTTACTTGGGGAAATACATATATATATAACTGTGGAATGTAACAACATAACATTGATACATTACCTTCAAGAAATATATAAAATCAAGATACAAGAATAACCTATCAAAGCTTACATGTTTTGGTTACCTAAACTAGGATACAACCTTATACATGATCACCAAGCAATAGATTATCAAGCCCTTAATCTCATAATAAGAGCACATGAAATAGAAATCAAGAGGAATCTATTAAAGGAAAGCCCTAAGCAATAGCTTATCAAAATTCCTAAATATCATGGCAATAAAAACACTTCTATGAACTCATCGCCATTGTCACTATGAAAATGTAGCAATATAATCATGAGAGAAAAACAATCTAAGATAAGATATTTGACTCAAAATGATCATTTATAGATAATGAGATTCATTACATCATATGAAGTGCTCTAATTCATGGAAAAGTTACATATATACATTATACCCCAAATATAAATCAAAAGATAGCAATGCTTACAAAATAGGGCTTCATCACCTCCCTAGATAGGAAGTTAGTTACCCATGAACACAAAGAATGAAGGAGAAGATGAAGAATCCCTCTCCATTTTCACACCTTAAGCTCAAGAACACCCAAGACCTTCTAAACTCACTCTTTCTCTCTCTAGAACTTAGCCAAATGTGTGTTGTATCCAAAATGATGAGCTTCCCTCTATATACACTCAAAACCTACTCCTCATACTCAAAATCCCGAGCTCCCTCCTCTGCATGAAGCTAGACCACACAAAAGAAGGATAAGGGGACCAAAATACTGAAATTTAGGGGCAGTTGAGCTACCTACTATAGATCGGCGGGCGCCCGCGAGGCGCTTGCAAAATCGAAGAAGGCACTGTTGTGTTTGGCTGGCGCCAGTTATGGCACGGCGGGCGCCCACGGTGGCTCGCTGGGGCTTCCGTGGGCGCTGATTAAGGGCCCGAGGAAGTTGGCAGAGAGTAGGGGGGCTTGGTAGGCGCCTGTGGTGGCGCAGTAGGCGCCCGCGGGGCCTTGCAACTGCACTTCCTCCAGGCTTAATTTTGATGCAAGCTTCTTCGCTGGAGCAAAGACACACTTCCACTGTGAACACTAAGCCATGAACTTCACAAAAATGGCGACTGAAGAGGTTAGGTCCCGAAAGATGACTCCCCAACACGGTGCACGTATTTCAACAGAAAGTTGTCAAAACCGCTTCTTTGATCATTCTCGGGAAAAATACCTGAAAGAAAGAAATACACAACTGAATTAAAATTATACATTATCCTCTAATAATGGACTTAACTAATGCAAGAAAGGACGCTTAAATATGTAATATTCGGCACTTATCACACACCCAAACTTATATTTTGCTAGTCCCTTAGCAAAATAAGACAAAAAGTTTAATGCAAATGACGACAAATGAAATGCTAACACATGTTTCAAGCATGAAACAAAAATATTGACGAAGCTCAACTATGATTTGGTACACAGAAAATTTTGAAGATAGACATTAGGCAGACTACCTTGCATATATGAAGCCTTAACACAAAATGGCAAAACAAGTTCAACTTAAATGCATCAATCATCAAGGTCTATATAAACACTTCAATTGTCATCTCTTGAATAACATGAACTCTAACTTTAGTGAAAGTGAGCCGGCTTCCTAATATGTGGCTTTTACCCTCTTTTTCCAATCTCCAGAACACATTTTCACATCCTTAAATCTCCTTCTAAATGAGGTTTCCAAGGCATAACTTTATTAACTGAACAACTTTTGTTGCTTATTGACAATTTTATTAATCAACTCAAAAGATCACCTACTATGGTCGTGCAATGTTGAGAATTCATTAAGCTTTCTAACCAACCCATGTAGCAAGTGTTGGGCCAACAACTCCCAAGCCAAATGGCTTTAGGGCGCTAAGTGTAAAGAAACTCCTAGGGCTTAATAACTCGAATTGGAAAGGCTACGAATTTTGACGAACCATCTTTATTTATTTTTGAACAACCGTGTAATGTCTAAGTTCTTTAAGCTTTCTAACCAACCCCTGTAACAAGTGTTAGGCCAACAACTCCCAAGCCAGATGGCTTTAGGGTGCTAAATGTAGAAACACTCCTAGGGCTTAATAACTTGAGTTATAAAAGCCTACGAACTTCGACTGGTCATTGATTTATTTTATTTTATTTTATTTTTTATTTTTAACTTATGCCAAGGATATCCATTCATTAGGGTCATTAATTCTGATCACTGAGTCCCGATCAGGGTCAATTTGGGTTGCATACCTCACAATTAGGTTTCTGGTGTGTAAATGTGCAATGTGAAGCATAACAGAGTATGAAATCCAACGAAAATTTAATTGAAGTTTTTATACAAACCGATTATGAATCAAAATGTTTAATTCAAAAGTTTCTTTATTTTCAAAAAAAAATTTATCTTGGCTTCTATACACAAAGTACTAAGCACATGCTTCAACCTTCAAAAACTTCCCTTTAAACAATATGATTTTATTAACTTACGAGCAAAAAAATTGAGCAAAAAATATCAAATGAGCAAAAAAATATCAAAACTGCAATAACATGCTCATGCACCAAAATGTAATAGCATACACCTGCACCCCCAAACTTGAATGTCACATTGTCCCCAATGTGAGAAGATAAGGGATAAGCAAAGAGAATGAACAAAGGGGGAAAGGAACAATAGTACCAAGTTGAGAGGATTAGAGTGGTGGTGCAAATATAGGCCAACTCGTGAATTCCAGGAGCATGCCCCCAAACTTGGTTTCAAAAACCTGTCAAAAGATAGCTATACAAGGCAAGAATCATATGAATCCAAATTCAATGAAAATAACTGCAATTTATTCGACTAAAAACTATAAGCCATGCAAAGTATCAAGTGATGCAGTTATAAGTGCAAAAGAAAAATTGAAAAGCAAATGCTAAACGCGGCCCAAAATAAGTCTAAAAATTATTACTGAAAAGGGAAATAAGACGAAAAACATGAAATCACTTCACCATTGGAGTAGAGGAGGAAGCACCAGGTGGGCCAGGTGCACGGTCAATCACTGACTGGAGCATAGCCTGCAGAATCTCTTGATTTTCTTGAGTCTTCTGGATGGCACCCTCTATAGCATCAAAGCGCAAGGAAAAGGCATCGAGACAAGCATCCAAGGCGAGATAGTTGGCGTGAGTCATGACATCTGGCGGCGGGACAAAAGGGGCAGCTGGAGAAGCAGGGGTATTAGGAGCATGAGGAGTAGGAGCCACAGGGGGGGCCGGAACACCCCAATCCAACTCATCACCAATGCTGCCTGACGGGAGGTCTGAAGCTGAGCTGTGCTGGACTTCCATACCCCAAGGTTGAAGTTCAACACATCTTTCTCTTTCTACTCACCACGGGGAGCTCGGAACCCCGCATTTTTGAGCAACCTTGCACTAAGGTACGAAAATGGGAATGCCCAGGTGGTGGTGGTGTACGACCGAGCCAAGATTAATTCATTGTAGATTTTTAGCAATTGGTCCCTACAAGCTGTGGGACACAAAACCAACATTCCTTTTCAGCATAGTAGAGGTTTTTAGAAAATCTCCCTTACGCTCGGAATGGCTTGTCATGGGCAGGACGTTCTTGACTAGGACTGAATCGAGAAACCATAGCCGGCATGGTAAGAAAGATTTATTGGTGCTTATGGCTTTGTTGCTAGTGAATTGACTATGACAAATTTCTCCCACAATGTCCGCTAAGGTAAGCTGATCGGGACCTTCAACATAAAGGGCGAGGCCCGCCTCATCCACTGGCGAAACCAAGGGGCAATCTATAGCCATAGCAAGGTCATCGAGGTCGAATTCATAATCATAGCCATCAATGGTGGTTTTGAGTTTGTCTGGTTCCTCACATGAGTGGAACATGTTGGCGTAGAATAGACGGACCACACGCGGGTAGTAAAAATGAGCGCGCGGTTTGAAAAGAGATGCGAGGCCATGGGCCCTCAATTCGCAGACAGACCATGCGGTCTCCAAATTGTTCTCGAAAGTATTTACAATGTCGAATCTGTCTTCAGTTTCAATTGGCCATTCAGCCCAATTTGGGGTCGAAGGAGCATTAGAAGGGCCCTCAGATGAACGAGCATGCTTGGAAATAACCCTAAGAGCCATTGAAATGAAGAAAACTGGTTCGAGAATTTCTACGAACACCTGGCGTGCAGCAGAATTGGGAAGAGAGCAAAAAAAAGGTTAGAAATGCAAAAACCCTGAAATTTTAACCTATAATGGACATTCAATCACAACCCAACAATCACCAATCCCTCAGAACAAGAATCCCATCCTCCTTAGTGCAAAAATTTAAAGAAAAAAAAAGGTAGAAACACTTACCCAAAGTGTAGGACTTAATCCGCTCAAGCTTGAATGATGGAAGATAAGGATGGAGATTGGAAGATGATGATGGGTGAGATGAATGAATGAGAGGATTAGGGAGGAATTGGGAGAGAGAGTGGGATGGTTTGAGGGTTTGAGAGGGATGGGGGTGAGAAAAGAGAGGGAGAAGGGTTGAAGGGAGAAAAAAAGAGGGAAAAATGGGCTTGAAAGCCCATTTAACACCCTACCAGCGCAGGTGGGGGGCGCCCGCGGGGGGCCCGCGCGTCTTGGTGGGCCCGGCGGAAGCTGGCTTGGTATTGCCCCATTTGGCGGGCGCCCGCGAGGCCTCTCTGCAGCTGCCTTGTGCAGCTTAAGCTTTGGCCTGTAAAGGCCTGGCCAGGGTCAAATAATACCGAATTTGAAAATTTAAGTGTCTAAGGACCCGTGACACCTTGTAGAACTTGCGGAACAGGAATTGAAGCGCATTTTCAAAAACGCTAGACTTGAGGTCCAAATCTCCCGTTATCTTTGGATTTGACGAGAAAATTACCGGAATGACCTTGCAAAAGTCCGAAAATTGCACCGAGACGTGTAAATGACTAAGAAAACCGTATGTGACTTTTGGAATGCAATTCGAGACAATTCTGTAAGAGGTCACATTTTGGCTAAACTTAGCGAATTCCTGGAATATTTGTGGAACGAGGCACTTGGAAAAAGAGAGCTCGGAAAATGGAAGAATTTCTTTCATGAATGCTAAATTTATTGTCGATAGCTAGACGAACCAGGCATTGCATGGTGCACTAATCCTCGTAGATTGGGTCCGTCAATAGGACTTTCTCAACTTTTCGAAAAGGGATTATGCCATCGATGTAAGGCTTAAGCCGTTGGCCATTAACCTTGAAGAGAGATCCATTGGTAGGATCTTGGAGTTCGACTACACCATGAGGAAAGACGGCGGTGATGACATATGGACCATCCCACCGTGAACGGAGTTTATCGGGAGAGAGTCTCAATCTAGAATTGAAAAGCCAAACTTTTTGTCCAGGGGCAAAAGACTTTTTGACAATGTGCTTGTCATGAAAAGCTTTAGTCTTTGCCTTATAGATTTTGGTGCTTTCATACGCATCATTTCGAAGTTCCTTAAGTTCATTGAGTTGTAATTTACGAGTAGAGCTGGCTTGTTTGAGATCAAAGTTGAGCCTTTTTATGGCCCAATAAGCACGGTGCTCTAGTTCAACGGGGAGATGACACGCCTTGTCAAAGACAAGTCGATATGGTGACATGCCAATGGGTGTCTTATAAGCTGTCCGGTAAGCCTAGAGCACATCATTTAGTCTTAATGACCAATCTTTACGGTCCGGTCGAACCGTTTTTTCCAAGATGTGCTTAATCTCCTGATTAGATACTTCCATTTGACCACTCGTTTGAGGATGGTAAGGTGTGGTAACCTTGTGAAGGACGGAGTACTTGGAGAGGACGGATTTAAGGTACCGATTTCGGAAATGAGTTCCACCGACACTAATGATTGCTCGAGGCGTACCAAAACGACTAAAAAAGTTAGACTGAATGAAGTTGATCACTACTTTATGATCACTGGTTTTGGTAGCTTTGGCTTCAACCCACTTGGAAACTTAATCCACCGCTACAAGGATGTACTTATAGCCATAAGAAGATAGAAATGGTCCTATGAAGTCGATCCCCCACATATCAAAAATTTCTATAATTAAGATGGGAGTGAGGGGCATCATGTCCCTCCGAGACATGGATCCGAGCTGTTGACATGGCTCACAAGATTTACAGAAATTGTATGCACCCCGAAACAAGGATGGCTAATAAAATCTGCTTTGAAGGACTTTGTCGGCGGTCTTTTTGGCACTGAAGTGGCCCCCACAAGCAAGAGTGTGGCAAAAATTTAGGACACTTGTGGTTTCATTGTCAGGAATGCATCTCCAAATGATTTGATCTGGGCAATATTTGAACAACTCCGGATCTTCCCAAAAGAAATTGTTAACTTGGGAGAAGAACCGGTCTTTTTCTTGTTTGGACCAATTGGATAGAATTTTGCCTATCGCTAGATAGTTGACAATATCTGCATACCAAGGGAGACGGGAATGGGAAATCTAAAAAAGTTGCTCATCCAGAAAGGAATTACGGACTGCAGCAAATTTAGAAGATTTTTTAATGAGTAAACGAGAGAGATGGTCTGCGACAACATTGTCTGTCCCTTTTTTTATCCCGGATTTCAATGTCAAACTCTTGAAGTAAGAGTATTCATCGAATTAGACGGGGTTTGGTCTCTTTTTTAGCAAGTAAATGCCTAAGAGCGGCATGATCCGAGAAGACAATAACCTTAAATCTAAGAAGATAGGAACAAAATTTATCCAAGGCATACACCACAGCTAGCAATTCTTTCTCAGTGGTGGTGTAATTTAACTGAGCATCGGAGAGATCCTTGCTAGCATAATAGATGACGTATGGAATTTTTTCCACACGTTGGCCCAAAACCGCACCTAATGCATAATCAGATGCATCAAACATGATCTCAAATGGAAGAGACCAATTAAGCGATTTCACGATTGGGGCGGATGAGAGAAGAGTGCGTAGTTTCAAGAAAGCTTCCATACAAGCTTCATCAAAATTGAATGGAACATCCTTGGCAAGAAGATTGCACAAGGGCCGAGAGATTTTGCTAAAATCTTTGATGAAGCGACGATAGAAGCCGGCATGTCCAAGGAAGGAACGGATTTGATGGACCGAATTTGGAGGAGGGAGATTAGAGATTAACTCCAGTTTGGCTTTATCAACCTCAATTCCCCTTTTTGAAACTACATGTCCTAAAATAATGCCTTCTTGGATTCTCCCAACTTAGAATGAGATTTGTTTCCTTACACCTTTAAAGTACAAGAGATAGATTTTGGAGACACGAGTCAAAGGAGGATTCAAAGACAGAGAAATCGTCCATGAATACCTCTAAGAATTTTTCAACCATATCCGAAAATATGGACATCATGCATCTTTAGAACGTGGCCGGTGCATTGCATAGCCCAAAAGGCATACGTCTATAAGCAAAGGTTCCAAAGGGGCATGTGAATGTGGTCTTCTCTTGATCTTACGGATCAATTGCCACCTGGTTATAGCCAGAATAACCATCAAGGAAACAATATAAGCTTTGTCTGGCTAATCTCTCTAGGATTTGATCAATAAATGGGAGTGGAAAATGATCCTTCCTAGTGGTAGAGTTAAGTTTCCAGTAGTTGATGCACACACGCCACCCGGTGGTGGTGCATTGTGGCATGAGCTCTCCCGCGGAATTTTCAACGATGGTGAGGCTGGATTTCTTAGGAACAACTTGAGTGGGACTCACCCATTTTCTATCAGAGATAAGGTAGATGATTCCTACATCCAATAGCTTGATTACTTCTTTCATGACCACTTCCTTCATGTTGGGATTCAACCGGCGCTGCACCTCTCTAGAAGCTTTAGTGTCCTCTTCCATATGGATGCGATGCATGCAAATAGAAGGGTTGATTCCTTTCAAATCAGCCACTGCCTAGCCAATAGCTTCTTTGTGCTCTTGTAGCACTGCTAAAAGGCTAGTTTCTTGATCCTTTAAAAGGTCAGAAGCAATGATGAATGGAAGAGTTTGATTTTTACTAAGAAACACATACTTGAGGTGAGCCGGGAGTGGATTTAGTTCAAGGTGTGGAGGAGACTCCAAGGAAGGGACTGGAGGAGTAGAAGAAAGTTGAGGAAGCGGTTCTTTTGGAATTTTCCAAGGAGGAGTATCCATGACAGCATTAATGTCAAGCAAGGAATTTACTTCTTGGATTGATTGGTCAATATCAAAGCTTGAGAAGTTGAAATGAGGCATGCAAGTTTCTAAAGGATCTTTACTTAGAATGAAGGGGAAAGATTCTTCGACCACTTCATCTACCACATCGATAAGGAAACAATCATCCTCTTCGGAAGGATGTTGAGTTGCATGGAAGATGTGGAGTTTGACTTGCATATTTCCAAAGGCGATATCCATCACCCCGGTTTGGCAATTAATTAAAGCATTAGTTGTAGCTAAAAATGGCTTACCGAGGATCACGGGAATATGCTTCTTTGGGTCATAGACTAGTTCAGTGTCAAGAACCACGAAGTCTACCGGAAAGTAGAATTTGTCCACTTTGATAATGACATCCTCAAGAACCACGAAGTCTACCGGAAAGTAGAATTTGTCCACTTTGATAATGACATCCTCAAGAATGCCTCGTGGGTGCTTGATCGATCTATCGGCAAGCTACAAGACCACGGAGGTTGGCTTTAGATCTCCCAATGCAAGCTGTAAGTAAACTGAATTTGGAATCAAATTTACACTAGCTCATAAATCAAGGAGGGCCATTTCTATCTTGTTGTCGCCAATGACACACGAGATAGTTGGAGCACCCGGATCCTTATACTTTGGAGGAGCATTGTGTTGAATGATTGCACTCACATTTTCAGTTAATCTCACTTTCTTTGGCAAATGATTTTTGGTAGTGCACTTTTGAGTGCACAAATCCTTAAGAAATTTTGCATAGGGAGGGATTTGCTTTATAGCATCCAAGAGAGGGAGGTTGATTTTTACTTGCTTGAAAACTTCCCACATGTCTTGAATTTTGCAATTCTTGTTCCCAATATGTGTCGACTCTTAGAGACGTTGAGGAAATGGAGCTTTAGGCTCATAAGAAGTTTCCACATTTGGGGTGACAAGCTTGCGATTTTCATGAGTAGGATTTGGATTAGAAGAGCTGGGACTTGGATTTGGATTTTTCGAAAGAGAAATTTTCTCATCCTTGTTTCCATCAACCTTGTTGTCAACAACACGACCACTCCTACGGGTGGTGATTGCTTGGACTTGTTCATGAATTGGCCCACTCGAAGGAGGGGTTTCATCAATCACATGCATCCCTCTAGGATTTTTAAATGGTTGAGGGGGAAACTTACCCTTGTCTTTTTGGAGCAATTGATTCATGGAGTTAGCTATTTGGCCCACTTGATTCTCAAGCTTAGCTATGGACTGAGTATGAGAATGAACCATTTGGAGAGTGGGTTGTAAAGATGTCAAGAGTTGCTTGTTGGAATCCATCATTTGCTTATTCAATGATTCCATCATTTACTTGTTTGCAGCCATGATCTCATCAGTTAGGAACACATGGGGTTGATTGGAGACATTTGGATTGTATGGAGGACGATAGCTTGAGAAGGCCTGAAATTGACTATTTTGAAATTGAGAAGAGGGCTGATTTTGTTGCCCTTGATTTTGAAAATTTGAATTTTGTGGGGCTTGTTGCCTCCATGAGAAATTCGGATGATCTCTTCATCCAGGATTGTAAGTATTGGAATATGGATTATTTTCAGGCTTTGAGAACATTAAATTTGCTTGCTCTTAATTGGAATTAGGAAATTGTTTCGGTATGGGACAATCTTCTAAGAGATGGAATGGACTAGTACAAGATGCATAAACCACACTTGCTAAATTTTGAGACAAAGAGGGGGAGAGATGTGGTGCCATCAATTGATAGAATTTATGAGCTATGGTATCCACCTGGGAGGATTCCTCCCTCAGTGTTTTTGGTTGACAAGGGTTGGTGTTCTTTGTATTGGTTGAGGTTGGACCAGTACGAGAGTTATGCTGTAATGAGTTTTCACTCAAATTTTCAAGTAAAGTCCATGCCTCATCCGCACTTTTAGACATGAACATCCCTCCATAAGATGAGTCAACCATAAACCTATGTAGGTTGGTTAACCTAGCATAGAAGGCTTGCACCAATTGCCATTTTGGAATTAAGTGGTGCGGACATTTCCTTAAGAGGTCTTGAAATCGCTCCCAAGTCTCATGAAGTTGTTCCCCCTCGCTTTGTGAAAAGTTAAGAGTGGAACGCCTCATTAAATTGGTTTTACTTACTGGATAATATTTCTTTAAGAATTCTTGCTGCAGTTGAGCCCATGTGGTGATGGAATTGGCAGCAAGGAAGTTCAACCAATATTTTGCCCGTTCTTTTAATGAGAATGGGAAGAAATGCAATTGGAGAGCATTATCAGGAAAGCCCCTTAGCTTGATGGTAGAGCATATTTCAAGGAATTCATCAAGGTGCTTATAAGGGTCCTCATTTTCAAAGCCATGAAAAGATGGAAGCATTTGGATGGTACTAGATTTGATTTCATATTGAGCGGCCTCAATATTTGGCATCATTATACAAGAGGGAGAAGCATAAGTGGTAGGGATAAAGTGGTCCCTAAGAGTCATGGGAACCACATTTGGAATTTCGACCCTATCATTATTAATCCCTTCATTTTTGACATTTCCTACATTTTCATCCATTGTGTTAAATTTAGTTTCAAGCTCTCTTATATGAGAAGATTCCATAAGGGTTCGTCTAAGAGTTCTTTCAAGAGAATTTATATCAACTGGCGATTCTAGAGTTGGTAAGGAGAGTGATCTATGGCCAAACATCAACAGCACACCCTACAATCAATACAATAAATCATCACCATCAACTCCACATACGATGTTCCCTTTCTCCTTAATTATTAAGATAGAAATTAAATGGCCACAACAAGGATCGATGCTTTGCAATTGAAAATAAACAAGAAAATAGCCTCAACAATGGCTTCACAACTTAACTATCACCAAATTTACACATACACAATATTAACAATTTTGAAACTAAAAGGCCAAGAGACTTACCTGGAGTCCTCTAGACTTACAAATTTGCTAGCGTTCCCTCGGCAAGCATCAAGTCCCTAGAATCTCATAAACAACTTTCAACACCAAGATGGTCAAAACCGCACAAGAAATATTCATAAATTACAATATTGACAATCAAACCAAAATTAACCCTAGAACTTCGATTGCTAAACTGTGTGCAAGTCCCAGGCAACAGTGCCAAAAATTGATCGGTTGTCAATTATACATCAACCTTTGCAATAGCACAAATCATTATAAAATAAGGCTATTGGTCGGGTAAGTCGAACCACCGGGACTGTTAGTTTGTGGCAACTTAGGTGTCGAGAGTCATTTTTAGAATGATAAAGGAGGTTATAGAGGATTTGTTGGATTGTCACTAAGATTATGAATTGAAAAGTGCATAAAACATTAATGCTAAGAAGTAAAGAGGCAAAGACAATTAAAAAGGGACTAGGGAAGTAAATCCACTACCTATCAATAAGTATGCTAGTAAATGATTTACTTGGGGAAATACATATATATATAACCGTGGAATGCAACAACACAACATTGATACATTACCTTCAAGAAATATATAAAATTAAGATACAAGAATAACCTATCAAAGCTTACATGTTTTGGTTACCTAAACTAGGATGCAACCTTAGACATGATCACCAAGCAATAGATTATCAAGCCCTTAATCTCATAATAAGAGCACATGAAATAGAAATCAAGAGGAATCTATCAAAGGAAAGCCCTAAGCAATAGATTATTAAAATTCCTAAATATCATGGCAATAAAAACACTTCTATGAACTCATCTCCATTGTCACTATGAAAATGTAGCAATATAATTATGAGAGAAAAATAATCTAAGACAAGATATTTGACTCAAAATGATCATTTATAGATAACGAGATTCATTACATCATATGAAGTGCTTTAATTCATGGAAAAGTTACATATATACATTATACCCCAAATATAAATTAAAACATAGCAATGCTTACAAACTGGGTCTTCATCACCTTCCTGGATAGGGAGTTAGTTACCCATGAAGACAAAGAATGAAGGAGAAGATGAAAAATCCCTCTTCATTTTCACACCTTAAGCTCAAGAACACCCAAGACCTTTTAAACTCACTCTTTTTCTATCTAGAACTTAGCCAAATGTGTGTTGTATCCAAAATGATGAGCTTCCCCTCTTTATACACTCAAAACCTACTCCCCATACTCAAAATCCTGAGCTCCCCCCTCTGCATGAAGCTAGACCACACAAAAAAAGGATAAGGGGACCAAAATGCTGAAATTCAGGGGCAGTTGAATTGCCTATTGCAGATCGGCGGGCGCCCGCGGTGGCTTGCAAATTCGAAGAGGGCACTGGCGTGTTTAGCGAGGGCCCGCGATGGCGAGGCGGGAGCCCGCGGTGGCTCGCGAGGGCTCTTGCGGGCACTGATCAAGGGCCCGGGTAAGTTGGTAAAGAGTAGGGGGGACTGGCGGGCACCCGCGGTGGCGCGGCGGGCACCCGCGGGAGCTTGTAGCTGCACTTCAAACCAAGGCTTCTCGTAAGCCTTTCCGAGCCAGAGCATTGACGGGGCTTCCACTATGAACACTAAGCCACGAACTTCACAAAAACAGCGACTGAAGAGGTTAGGTCCCGAAGATGACTCCCCGATACGGCGCACGTATTTCAAAAGAAAGTTGTTAAAACTGCTTCTTTGATCATTCTCGGGAAAAATACCTGAAATCAGAAAGAAATACACAACTGAATTAAAATTGTACATTATCTTTAATAATGGCGGGCACCCGCCATGGTGTGGCGGGTGCCCGCGATGGTTCGCAGGGGCTTCCGCAGGCGCCGATCAAGGGCCAGTGGAAGTTGGCAGAGAGTAGGGGGGATTGGTGGGCGCCCGCGGGGCCTTGCAGCTGCACTTCCTCCAAGCTTAATTTTGATGCAAGCTTTTTCAGGCTGGAGCAAAGACACACTTCCACTATGAACACTAAGCCACAAACTTCACAAAAATGGCGACCGAAGAGGTTAGGTCCCGAAGATGACTCCCCGACACGGCGTATGTATTTCAACAGAAAGTTATCAAAATCACTTCTTTGATCATTCTCGGGAAAAATACCTGAAATCAGAAAGAAATACACAACTGAATTAAAATTGTACATTATCCTCTAATAATGGACTTAACTAATGCAAGAAAGGGCGCTTGAATATGTAACATTCGGTGCTTATCACACTCTTTGCGAAGTCCCTAACACAAACCAAGAAAAAGAGGAGAAACCCTATTCTCCCACAAGTGTCAACACGACAAACATGAAAAAGGAGCATTCTTCCCACCTTAAGGAAGTGGACAGCTTAAGACAAAACAAATGTGAGAACTCTTCTACAAGGAATTTCACAACGAAACCATTATGGAAACCCGTATACACTCTACGTGCGACCGAGGGAAACAAAAAGGGAAAACTAAACATGGAAGTCATGCAAATAACAAGGAAATGCAGCTACCATGTAAGTAAATCTACTCATATAGATAAAAATTAAGGGTACATGCAGCACATCTCCACGTAAGCACAAAATCATATCACTATAGTACAGTAACAACATGGCATCTCTAAGTATATAAAGAAGGCGTGCTAATACCACACAACAAGAAAACAAATGTGGACACACCTCCACCTACTCATACATTGTAATATCATAAATCATACTACTAATATAGTAGTAAACGAAACTGTAGAAAATAAAATGATGCAACAATGAACCCTATAGACATCGTGTCTTAGAGTGTCTAGGAAAAAAGAAAAACCAGTCCTAGCCATAATCTGACTCCAAAACCAATACGACAAAAACTTGTCTCAAAACAATCATGAGCCCTTACCACGATGGTAAGACTCTAATAATCCATCTCTAAATCTACAGGTGACACTACAAGTGACACTGACAATGCAATGCTCTCTCTACCTGAAATATCAATCAATCGACTTCATACCAAAAGTGTCATCACGCAAGGAGAACTCAAACGAAATGGCTACTCTAACCATACAATCGGATAACTGAATCAATCTCAAGAATCGTCCCCAAAAGGACCATCATCATCATCTATTAAAAAGTCTATGCCTATCAAAACATTGATTCCATCCGAACTGCACTTGTAGCTAGCTAGTACGGTAGCATGACAGTGTTATGCACCCGCCTACAAATGTACCAGCCCACAAAAATTACAATCCCAAAGGAATCATCCTAAATAACCAAGGATCCTAAGAGGTCTATAACCACATCATAGCCCAAAACCAACAAATCCAGCACTACGGCAGCGCCTAATGACTCATCTCACAAGAGCCTAAGCAAAAGGTAACTATCCACCTATCCAAAGCCAATGCTAGGTCGACAACAACCTATACTACCACGAAACTGTGACTAAAATCACCATCAACCTTAACTCATGCCTTAATAACCAGTCCTGTGTCATGCCAAATATGCAACACAGTTATGCATACACAAATCTTATCGAGCATATATCATATGTCATGCTCTTTACATTAGAATAAAATCATGTTAAATAAATGGCAGACCACACATAATACATAGGCACATAAACATGCTATCAAAAAGCATGTGTACATATCAAAACAAATCAACAAAAGCATGAAATGCACCCAAAACCCGTCGTCCAAGGTATTCAAACCTAGGCGCTCTGATACCACTTGTGATGGCCCAAGTTTTGTAACCCAGCGCGTCAGTGATTACTAATGAGTGCTGAAGATATGCATATTCGAGCCCCTAAATACATATATGTTAAGGCCTAAAGTGATACTTCTATCCATAATTAGACTAATTTATGTTTAATGTGTGTTTGTAGGTACTTTCCCAAAAAAAATGGTTAAAACCGGGACTTTATGATGATATTGAAGCTTATAGATTCGTTGCCGGTCATTCAGAGCAAGACAAGAGCTTAAATGGTGAAGTTTGAAGAAATTCAAGCCTTAGAGCTCAAGCCCAAGTGTGGAGGCTAGAGCATCACAACAAAAGGAAGAAGAAAAGTCAGCAAGGCCCAAAAGCTCGAGCCTTATACCTTAGTGTTTGAGCCTTACCATGGGTTGCTCGAGCCTTAACCAAAGGTGCTCGAGCCTTGACCCTCAAGCTCGAGCATGAGGTGTTGGAAATAAAAGATTGATTTAATTGAAAGGCTATGCTCCCAGGTCTTGTGCCTTACCTCCAGGATCGAGCACCATCCACTAAGGATTGAGCACCATCCACTAAAAAATCGAGCACCATCCACTGATGCTTGAGCCTTGAGCCCCAAATGCTCGAGCATAGTACCTAGTGCTCGAGCCCATGAAGCTTGGATCGAGCAATGTTAAAAGAGTTCAACCCTAAAAATATTCTAAGTGTTGAAGAAAAAGACATTTCGGAAAATAGTTGAAGAAAATTGGCTAAGTGTCAGAGAAAAGATCGAGCACCAATTCTTGAAGCTTGAGCATCAATCTAGAGAAGCATGAGCATTGTTCCTAATGCTTGAGCCTGAACCTTAAAGCTCGAGTCTTTGTTCCTAAAGCTTGAGCCTTCCATGACATATTAGATTAATATTGCAGGATTGTTCTCTTTATTAGTTGTATCTCATCCCAGTTGGGCCAGAATACCTAAAAGCCCACCAAATATTTATTTTCTTTTATAAAAGAAGGTGTAAGCCTTGATAGAAGAGGTCCAAAATTTCAATCGAAGGCTGAAGGTGTGGTGTCTTTTAGGGTTCCTACAACCTTAGAAGTGAAGATCTTGAGAAGAGAAGTTCCATCCATGACGATGGAGATGAACTCAACACAGATGATATCCATCCTAGTTATGCGTAGCTAATTCTTCTCTGGGTTTATTTTAATGTATGATTATTTTCTTAATTATATGACTATAAGCACTTGCGACAGCTCAAGTGGTTTTCATGCTTTAATAGATTATAAACTGTTATTCCCTTATCTTAGATGTAATAGTTTATTCTCTATTCCCAACCTATCTTATTGTTCGGTATCTGGCGGAGCACTGCAGAACACAAGAATAGAGGTCATATAATGGTACTTTCACATTTTTTACAAAATAATGTTTTCATAATCTATGCATAGCAAAGGTGGTTCATTCGCAAAGTAGTTAAAGTAGATAGAGTAGGTAGGCGGATTGTCCATGCTAACCGCAGATAGGTTATAGTTAGCTAATCTTATAAAACATCTTTCTTTAAATCCTGAATTGAATGAATGTTATTGAGTTCAATTCCTTTGAAAAATATCATTGTTAAATTCCTAGAGTTAGTATAATTAACCATAATATGACAGTTGTGGTGAAGTCAAAGCCCTAAACTCTCTCTCTCTGATCATTTAAACTAGTTTAATTCGCTTAGTTTGTAGTTTGTTAAATCGTGACACCCAACAAACTTTCCAACCAAGTTACTGTAAACCATAAAATAAAATTAAAGACTAATGCAAATCTCATCTCCCTGTGGGTTCGACATCCTCTTTTCGTAGAGCTATCCTACCCGAAATCGTTCTATTGCGAGTGGTTAATTTATAATTTAAAGACACAACAAGTTTTTGGCGCCGTTGCCGGGGAGATTATTTTTGTTTAGTTTATTTTGGTTTACCATTCTTCGGACTTTCTGATATCTCATCTTAATTCTTTTTCTTTTCAAGTACAAATTATTAGTGAGGATAAAGGTGCTTAAGGGAGAAAAGCATTAGTTTATTAAACCTTTTGTGAGTTTTTACTTTTTTTACTTGGAATATTTTATTTTTGTTGCTGTTAGGATTAGTGGAACCAGTGCATGTTAAGTCGTTAAACTAGGTCAAAACCTTTAGTGCATGATCCTAAAATAGAGAGAACTTTGAGTTAGTTAAGAAAACTTAAAAAATATTTGAATAATATAGATAGTTCCTCCGATAACATGGCTGAGAAACGTAATGCACCGGGTAATAATGGTAATGGTAATGGAGACCGGGATCCACCTATTCCTTCTCCACAACTATAATTGAGGGACCATTTTATTCATACCACATATACTTCCCCTTCGTGCTTTTTTTTTCTAGATGCTGATGCAACCTATTTTGAGATCAAACCTACTATGATCCAAATGGTTCTTACCTTCCATGGGTATGCAACAGAGGATCCTTATAAGCACTTGGATGTGTTTTTGGAATTGTGTTCAACTACCAAGTTGACTACTCTAACCAATAATTCATTTGGAATGCGTCTGTTCCAATTTTCTCTTAAGGACAAAGCAAGAACTTGGTTGTAGTCCCTTCCAACAAATTCCATATTTATATAGGACATGTTGCAACAGAAGTTCTTGAAGAAATATTACACTATGGGTAAAGCCACACAAATGAGAAGAGAAATCATGGCATTTTCCCAAATCCTAGGAGAACAACTCTATGATGCATGGGACAGGCATAATGATCTTCTAAGAAAGTGTCTACACCATGATATTGCTCAATGGCACTTAATACAAATCTTCTATGATAGTCTTACAGAATCTTATAGAAATATAGTTGATGCTTCCAGTAATAGAGCTTTTCTGCGTAAGAATCTGGCTGACGCTTGGGAACTGTTTGAGGCCCTAAGTGAAAACTCAGTGCAACACGCTTCTTCCTCTAGGTCTAGGTCTTCACCTGGAATGCATAAGGTTGAAAAACTTTATGAGGTAGATAAATCTAGTGAGTTAGCCACTCAAATAGAAGCCTTGAACCATAGGTTCGATCAAATCTTATCATCTGGCTTTACTTCTGTTGCTAATCCACAAACTGCCTTGCTAAAGGAAGTTTTTCCATCTGTGTTAATACTAAACATTTTGCTGAGGCTTGCCTTATGCTGAGACAATCATCTAAGATGTCACAAGAGCAAGTGAATGCTGCATTCTCTAGGCCAGCTTATAATTCATATTCTTCTACATATAATCCTGGCTGGAGAGATCATCCCAATCTGTCTTAGCGTAATCAGAATCAAGAAAACACTGTTTCCCAATCTCAGGGGCAGTATCAAAATTCATCTAATCCTATGCCACAAAATAATTCTTTCAACCAATCTGGTATTTACCGTCTACCTCGGTTTAGGAATTAACCTACTCAAGCTCCTAATCTTTCACCTCCTCCTAGAAATTCTGCTTTTGAGGAACAAGTACTCAATGCTCTTGTTGATCTTAAAGCCAATACCCAACTTCTTAATTCTCATTCTCAAGCTATAGCAAAGCCAGAGGCACAAGTTGGGTAAATATCAAGTACTCTATCTCGAAGAGAGGATGGAAAGCTTCCTAGTCAGCCAATAGCCAACCCGAAAGACTTACATGATTGATGAAACCAATTCCTCAGGTATCATCATGAGCAAGTTAAGGCTATCACTACATTGAGGAATGGTCAGGTGGTTGATAACCAAGTTGAAAAAGGACAGGAGGAAAAAGAAAGGCTTAGGATTCCTATTGTTCCTATCATTCTTCATCCACATCCGAAGGATGTCTCCTCAAGTGCTATTCCATAATCTACAAAAGGAGTTGTAGGTAGAGTCACCTCTTCATCTACTCCTAACCCTGAGACAGCTTATGAGCTAAAAACACCTTATCCTGAACGTCTCAAGGAACCCTCCCACTTTGTTAAATAAGGGGAGAAAATTCAAGATATGATGGAGGTCTTTAAATAGGTTAAAATCAATCTTCCTCTGCTCGATGCTATAAAGCAAATTCCAGCCTTTTCCAAATTTCTAAAGGACTTGTGCACTCTTAAGAGAAAATCAAAAAGCTAAGTTCCTAAGAAAGTTTGTCTCACCGAGTAGGTCAGTGTTATTCTTAAGTACAACACTCCTTGATGAGCGCTGAAAAGTGTGTATTTAAATCCCTTAAGCTTAAGTATTCTATAACCTTTATCTATCTTATTTTACCGTTTTGTATTAATTTTGTGTTATTTCCATTTACAGGTACTTATCCCCAAAACAAGCTAACTCAGCCAAATAAGAGCATAATTGAAGCAATTCTAGGATGATTCAAAGAAAGGAGCAAAGTAGAACAAAAGGAAGCAAAAGGTGGAATTTCAGCAACTTGGATCGATCTCAAGAAAAGTTCGATCGATCTAACTTTTATCAATCTCAGCACTTCAAGATGGATCAGAGCCATGATTGTCCCTGTACAAAGATCTCAAAAGTTTGATCGATCCAACTTCCTTCTCTGATCGATCGAACATTCTTGTCCTTATCCAAATGATTGATCTTATCCAGTTGTACCACCCTACCAACCGCTTTTGTCCTTTTCCCAAAAATATCTTCAAAATATCTCAGATTTGTTTTTATCCAAAAAGGCGCCGCCATCGCGGATCGATCCAGCCTAAGTTTGATAGATCTCAGCCATATTCGATCGATTCAAGTCTAAGGTTCGATCGATCGAACTTCCTTCATTGCGAAAAAGTTAAATTTTCAGCTCACAAAAAGTTATCCTTTATCCAATCATTGGGGAATATTTGTTGTACGACCCTAACTCATTTTGGGTGTCATTTGACCTACCTGTATAAGGATAAGGATTACTTTTTACATCATATCATATTATAACTTGTAGATTCATCTAGAGGGGATTTTTAGAGAATTCATAGGGAGGAAGCAAAAGAGGAGGAGGAGGCTAGAGACATCATTGGAGACTCTTCATCAACCAAGGAACAAATTTCTTCCATGGAGCTTGCCCTTGAGAATTGGGGGACATCATCCATGAGAGGCTAGACATCCTCTTGGGGCTAGAGTTAGCCCTAAGCATGCTTTCTACTTTTTGATTTATGTATTTTTGAGGGGATTTGTATTGTGATTCATTCTTGACATTTATATATATATAGATCTTGTTTCTTCAATGATTTATGTAGTTTAATGCTTCCAATTGATCATTTCATTCTATCCATATGTCTATGTATGCTAGAATAGATGTTCATGCGTTTGTCTCTATTTCTTGTGTTATTGATGCATGTCTATGTGTATTGATGCTATAGATCTAGAGATTGTTAAGACATAGTGCTTAATGTCATGTTCTTGTGGTTTATTAGATGGTTCATACTCATTTCTTGATGGATTGTACCTCTCCCTTAGTTTAATTAGCTTAATTTCATGCCATTAGCTTAGTTGTAGTGCAGTTGTTAAATGGGAGGACAATCTATGCTTGTTGTTGATGTTCCGTACTTATGAAAAACAAGTAACATATATCTCTAACCTAGTGATGTGTTTGGATTGTGAGCTTAAAGAAAGGATTAATGATTTAATTTGATATGTTGTGCAATCCTCCTTGTTGTTTAGACAATATATGCTTAATTTGTCATCCATGCTTGTTAGAACAACCACACACACACACTTTGTTGCAATACATGCTTTCCTCTCATTAATCATGCATTAAAGGTGTAGAAAAGCTATGCTTAGTGGTGATCTCTAAACCCCAAGATCTCTTTCTCTTTTATTCTCTCTATTGCATTATTGCTTACTTAGTTTAATTTGCATCTAGTTTAATTCAACCAACCAACCACTATTTTGATCACTCGACCTACTAACCCTAATTTTGATTCCTCAACCTAGTGCGACCCTCAATCCCTTGGGACGATCCCTATACACCTTAGCTATATTTTTAGTGAAAGGTAGTAGTGGTAATTTCTAAATGTAAAACTTGGCCACGTTGCGTAAACTTTTTGGGTTCGACGATAGAAAGCCACCAAGTTTTTGGCGCAGTTGCCGGGGATTGATTGATTAATTGGCAACGTCGTATTTGTGGAATCAATTAGGAATTCGTACTCTTTTGATCGTGTCTTTACTTTGTTTTTAATTTTTTTACTTATTGTGTTTGTTTTTGTTTGATAAGGAGCATTAAGCTAAGAAGGTGAGCAAAGGAGTATTCCAAGCAAAGGAGCTAAGCAAGCAAGGAAAAGGCTAAAATTAAATTTTTTTTGCTAAGCTAAAAGCTAAAAATTTGGAGTTGAAGTGCTAAAGGACCTTTGTGAGCTTTTTCTTACTCAAACACTTAGTTAAATCTTCGGCCCGCGTGGAGGCTTGTATTTCAATTCTTAGATAAATCGTGAGCCCGCGTGGAGGCAATTTACTTTTCTTGCATATTATTGTTAAAGCATAGGAGTATGAGAACATTGTATGTGGAGAAAGTTTGTTAATTGTTGATTTGTTATGAAGGTGAAGTGTTTGTTGTTATTGTTTGTTGTGTTGCATTGTGCATATATGGTCGTAGATCATTGAGACCCACTCTTGTCCCTTTAAATTTTTATCTTGAATCCATTGTTAGAAACCCTAGGGGAAGAGGTAGTTCTAGTCAATCCATTTCATCAATGGAAGGACACAATGAGAACCATGTTGAGGACCTTGGTCACATAGACCAACAAGGTATCCTCCACCCCAATGTGTATCATGATAACATGCAAGTACCATTAGGCATGCCAAGGCCATTCATTCATCCACCACAACAACAAGGCTAAGTTCCATTGGGAATGCCAAGGCCAATCTATGCTCCACCACCTCCCATTATTCAAGGCAACCAAGGTGCCCATGTTGCACCTCCAATTGTTATTCCTCCCCTTACTTTAAGAGATCACTATGTGCCTAATGAATATAATGTACCCACATGCATTCAATTGCCACCATGTAGAGTACACCACTATGAAATTAAGCCACAAACCATTCAAATGCTTCCTAATTATCATGGACTTCCAAGTGAAGAACCTTACAAGCATTTGGATGAGTTTCTTGAAGTATATTCAACCGCAAAATATACAGACATGCCGGAAGAGGTCTTAAGGCTTAAACTTTTTCCATTCACCCTTAAAGACAAGGCAAAATATTGGTTTAACAATCTTAGGCTTTTTTCAATAACTTCTTGGACAGAAATGCAACAAGAGTTCTTGAAGAAGTACTATCTGATTTCTAAGACCAATGCCATGAGAACCTCAATTCGAGAATTTTCACATGGGGATAGAGAAACATTTCATGAGGCATGGGATCGCTTTAATGAATTGATTAGGAAGTGTCCACATCATGACATGCCCAAATGGTAATTAGTTCAATATTTCTTTAAGAGCTTATCGGATAATTACAAAGGCATGGTTGATGCTTCCATAGTGGCTCTTACATTGATAGGCATGAGGATAACGTGTGGCGTCTTTATGAGAGCATGAGTGAAAATTCTTTGCATCATACTTTATCTTCGAAGAATGGTCGAAATTCTAGTGGTAAGAAGAGTGTTGGCTTACATCAAGTCGACCACTCCAATGAAATTGCTACCAAAATGAAATCATTATCTCAAAGGTTTGATTAATTTTTGATCAACCAAAACTCGGCTAATCAAGTATCTTCCTTCCCTTACCATTCTCATCATGCATCTAATGAGACATGTATGACTTGTTCAAGTGTTTTACATTCTACTTCCAATTGTCCCCATGGACATGTGTAAAGTGAGTATCATGAATAAGCAAATGCTATTTTTACTAATCAAGGGAACAATCATTATGGAAATCATTACAATCCTAGTTGGAGGAATCACCCGAATTTCTCTTGGAAAAACCAAGGGGAGGGCTCAAACCCTTCCCAAGGTGGTTTTCAAGAAAAGTACATTCCACCTCCAATGCAAAGCCAAGGTTCCCAAGGTTTTAGATCATCATATCAATCACAAGGAAACCAATTTTCAAATTCTCATTTTCCCAATCAACCATCATACTCCCAAGGAAATGTTAGAAGTTCTGCTTTTGAAGAGAAAGTTTTGACTGCTTTGGGCACTTTAGAAGCAAACACACAATTACTTCATTCTTACTCTCAATCCATTGCTAAGTTAGAAGCCCAAGTAGGGCAAATAGCTAGTACTTTGAATGCAAGAGAGAAGGGAAAAATGCCTTTGAATGCCCCACAAAAGCAACAATGTGTTATGGAGACTCATTCCTCATCGGAAGGTCACACAATAGAGCATGTCAATGCAGTGACTACCTTGAGAAGTGGAAAGGTTGTGGACAACCAAGTGGGTGTGTCCAATGAAGAGAGTGAACCAGTGCAACCACAAGTTGACACCCGTCCCGTTTCATATTATATTCCTCCTTCATTGTATGTGCATGACCATATAAATGAGAAAGTTATGAAAAGTGATTTGAAAAGTGATTTTGAAAAGAAAGATGTGCAAAATTATTTGAAAACTTCTTGTGTTGAAGTAACTTCAAAGAAAATTTCTGAAAAGGTTTTTAAGCCAAAAGCTCCATTTCCGGATGCCTTAAAAGGATCCATTTCAAATGACAAGCAAAAGGCCAAAGTAAATGAAATCATGGATGTGTTTAGGCAAGTGAAAGTCAATCTTCCACTTTTGGATGCAATCAAGCAAATTCCGGCTTATGCCAAATTCTTAAAAAACTTGTGCACCCAAAAGAGGAAGAGCAAAAGCCAAGCACCTAGAAAAGTGGTCTTAACAGAACAAGTAAGTTCAATTTTGCAGTATAACACTCTCCCTAAGTTTAGGGACCCCGGTTCACCTACTACTTCATGCATCATCGATGATCATATCATTAATCGGGCTCTTATTGACCGAGGAGCTAGTGTTAACCCTCTTCCATACTTGGTTTATGTCAAATTAGGCTTAAGAGACTTAAAACCAACGTCGGTAGTTTTACAAATTGCCGACTGATCAATCAAAAAGCCTAGGGGTATCATCGAGGACGTATTGATTAAAATTGATAAATTCTCCTTTCCCATTGATTTCGTTGTCATTGACACGGAACCGGTTCCAAATCCTAAGAGCTAAATTCCCGTTATCCTTGGCTGTCATTTCTTGGCAACCGCGAATGCCAACATTAATTGTAGGACGGGGATAATGAAGATCTCATTTGGCCACATGAAGGTAAATTTGAATATTTTTAAACCAACCCCCAACTCATTTGACAAACATGAAGAGATTAATATTGTAGAGAAATGTCATGACCTTAAAAGTGAAGGAATTGAGTTTTTGTGTGAGACCAAAGTTTCAAAAAGTCCATCTTCAACCTTGAAACCAAAGAAAGTTGTTTTAAAATCTTGTTTTGAAAGGGCGTGGAAGCCCAAAAATTGTCTTGACCAAGGACCGAAAACGTCTTTTGAGCTTAATCCAACAAGTTCCTTAAAGAACCATTTGTTGGGTAAAGTTCAAAACACTTATCACCCCATTGAGGAGGGGATGCACTATAAGATGTTTGATTCGGGCTAAAAGAGCCCAACGTCTTGCTAGAGACGTTAAAGACTAGCAAGACATTTCGTAGGGTGTCAAAACCCTATTCGTCCCTCATTTCTATCTTTAATTTCAATTCTTGCTAAGTCTAGATACTTGTTTTTGGTTTATATGCATTGCTAGGAACTGTGATGAGGACTACATGCACTTTTATGCTGAAATTGAGCATTTTGCATAAGTTCGATCGATCTCTAAGGAAAATTCGATCGATCGAACTTCGAACTGCATCCAACACTTAGAAAATTTTTGACCTGCATTCGACCTGCATCCAAATCACCTCTCTGTCCCATCAATCAAATTTGTTCTCAGATCAATCATAAGTCCTTAGATCGATCCAAACTTCAAGTTCAATCGATCTTGAGTTCCAACACTTAGAAAAATTTCTGAACCCAAAAACCTGCATATTTCAGCTCTCTGTTAGATCGATCAAACATTTTGTTCAGATCGATCTCTGTTCTTCATCTCACTATCTTTGACTTTGTTTTGATTTTGTTTTAATTTCTTAATTTCAAAAATTCTAAAAAAATATTTTATTAATTTTTATTGTCGTTTTATTTATACATTATTTTATTTTCTAGAAAAAAAAAATTACAAAATTTTCAAAGAGAGATCATTTCAGTTCAATCGATCTGAGGTCTCAGTTCGATCGATCAAACTAGTTCAGGGAAGTTTTTTTTAAAAAAATAGAACCGAGGGTTTGTAGATCGATTCCAAAGATCGATCTAACCCTTTCAAAGCCCTAACCTTCTCATCGCCGTTGCACCCATCCACTCTCCTATCTCCGGCGAGACCTCCGGCGAGCATCTAGACCGTTGTTTCTCTCTCTCTCCTCTTGGATTTCGCATCTCACCCCTTTCGATTCTCCACTTCTCTCTCTTGGTTTTTAGGTGAGATCCGAATCCCCCTTTATGATTCAAGCATCCATTTGATACATACACGCTTTAAATGTTAGATCTATGTTATTTTGATGATGAAAATCTTCATTGATGAAGTTTCGACTCACTTTGTATATATTCTGATACCCCTCGGATCTGAGACATGGGTTGATCAGGCCCAGGCCCAAACCCGAGGGAAATATCAAACAATCAATATGTAATTGAACACGGAATATAAAGTGAAATATGAAATAATATACTAAGCTGAAAGAAACTAAAAGGAAATCCTTGTATCATAATTAACCAAATCCGATAATCCAAAACTCCATAAGTTTACAACTCGGGAATCCATCCATTGGACCCCTTATTAAAATTCTTAAACCAAAACTGAAATAATAAAAATAAAATCTGAAGCTAACATAGAGAAGATTCCTATATAATCGGAGGAATCAATATCTGTATCTGCTCTGCACGTCCAAGCTCTAACCCTGGAACTGACGAACACCTGAAAAATAAAGGAGTGGGTCAGGCCCACATGCAAGTCCTGATCTACTACAATCCAAACAGTAATCTGATATGCAGATACATCCTAGGAAGACTCAATAATATCTAGAGTAGTCCATATATGTATATAGTACACACTATAGGACGCTCGCTAGTCTAGTAGGTCTGTCTCAGCCTGAATAGAAGGAAACATATGCAAATACGCACCCTAAGGTGGGCATGAGTACCTAGACCTACCAGGGAACAACACCTATGTCCAGTTATCCATCCTAGGTGATATACGCGCCTTAACCATAGTCATAAGACTCAAGCTCATACCACGACATCATATAATATATATATATAAAGTCTGTACTCCTCCTAATACAAAATACCACCCACCCTGAAACCATAGCAGGTCATTCAATTCTCAATTGATATGACACAAGTAGGTGATGGACTTAATCTATATGATTAATCCATACCTTAATCCAAGTTAGGTAGAACTTAGTGTTTGAACAAGTCCCTACCTAGTATGTCACCATCTCATACCGGTACATACAATCCTCCGGTTAACATAGTTGACAATACAGTATTAAATAATTATCAACCATACTCCAAAATATGCACAAGATAAATTAATCCATATACAAAAATATTAGGCATTTAATACAGGGCCTAAAATCATATCCAATGTTGTAAACTGCTATAACATATGCAACCATTTACCTCATCCAATAAGATCCATGAATTGATACAATCTTATACAATTGAAGTACCAATTAAGTCCATACCACGTATAGTTGATTTTAATTAATTCACCTTACCTATAACACTAGAAAAAAATATGATTATATATAATTTGATTATATTTAAAAGCCTTGATAAGTTCCAGTACATAAACCTAGCAAAATAGTTGGAGTAGTATAAGTTTTCTCAAACTGTATGCTACTTCATTTCCTAATACCATACTATACCAATGCTTTTCAATAGTTTTATAAGTTCCTAGCAGTTAATTACATTGAAGAAAATCAATTAAACAATTTAAGAAAAGTTTGTACAGCCCAAATAGTCCCCAAACAATGAAAAAAACTCGTTTCTCTGCGTTTTAAGAAGGAGCAGACTCTTAAAATTGGGAGCCTGCTCTATTTTTTATCTAGAGCTGGCTCTAGGCTTTTAGAGCTGGCTCCAAGAACCCCAAGAGCTGGCTCCACCTCTTTGGGAGCCGGCTTGTAATGACCCGGTCATTTTCTTTCCTTTTCTTTTCTTAGATTTTCATGGATATTTTTTTTCCGTTGATCTTATCCTTTTGAGTTTGGTTTCTCATCACTTAGTGTCATCTTGAGTGCTTGGTGAAGGTTTCTGAGACTATTTTCCGTGGATTGACAACTTCCTTTGAGGACCGAGTCATTTTCTGACACTATTCACCTTTCGTCTTTTTTCTCGGTTGTCACTTTGCTGGCATGACCTCACTTTTTCTGTTCGAATTTGATTCCAATTTTGCATGCATCCATGATATCTAAATTCCATACTATGTGTATTTTCACTTTTGTAGAAAAATATGCTAAGTGCTTACTTTTCATGTAAAGGGTATGGATGCATAACTTTTTTGTAATATTCTAAACTTTTGGGGTTTTTGTGTAATTACTGTAAATTAATTATTTTTTGTCTTAGGGACCATTTTGCAATTTAATTTGAAATATATTTTCAAAAAGGACCTTTTTGCAATTTTTGGAAAGTGTGACAAGTGTCACAGTCTCATGGAGCCACTTGTTGGCATTGAGGTGGAGGGACTTGGAGGCATCATCTTATGACATTTGGAGGGTGGAGAATCACCCACTTGTTGGCCTAAGATTGGTGCACTTGTTGGCTTGGATGGTTGATAAGTGTAGGCTTGGGATTAAGTCTTGCAAATTACTTTTGGGCCACTTTAGGATTATGGTTTTAAAGAAGGGTTTTTGAGCAATTGACCAAACTAGTGTGTGTTGATCATGGTGTAAGATCACATAGTGAGTGGAGGATTTCAAATTCCTCCACTCACACTCATTTCATTATTTCATATCCTTCCTCACCAAAAACCCTAGCCTCTATGGATGGAGCTTGAAACCTTTGGCCTTGACCTTGATTTTTGATGGCCTTCCACTCACCTTAGACCATGAAGTTTGGAGCACTTTTTGTTCCCCTCATCCTCCTCTTCATAACCCTTGAAGGGTTTACCATTTTGTGTTGATTTGCCTTGGATTCTAAAGTAACACTTCTCTAGTGAGGTAGAGGATGTTATAGGTTTATATTTTGTTATCTTGCATGTTTTTGATGCTTATACAACTTGTATGCATGTTTTAATGTTAATTTGAGAAATTAATGGTTGTGGTAACTTACATATAACTCACTTATGACTTGATATATGGCATGGCCACGACTTGATCTTTGTTGTATGTTAATTTAGGAGGACTTGAATAGGTTTCCAAATCTAGAGAATTAATGAATTTAATTTGATTTAAACTATAGTAAATTGAGTTTGGCTTGTATTCCATTTTGGACTTGATATATGGTATGACCATGACTTAGTCCTTGATATATATTTATTTGGAAACATTTGAACAACTTTTGAAAATTAGAGATTTGAGTAACTTAAGATTAATTAAATTCTACATGATGATGTCTTACTCATTTTGCCCTTTTGATTTGATATATGCAATGAGTATGCTATGTTGTTTAACATATATGGATTTTAAGTTATTTGGGATAGATTTGAAATCTAGAGACTTTCCATGACTAGGTTGAAAATCTCTTAAAATGTAGTATTCTAATTACCTTGTTAGTATGTTATTAACTTGATGTATAATTAGTACTACTGGCCTTTTAAAATGGTAATTGGACTTAACATGACCTAGAATATCATTGATTTGCAAAGCTTGTTTAAATGTATCTTGTGTAGGTATATAGCTTATCTAGAATATTACAATTGTTTATCTTGGAAGCTAGTTACTAAATTGAAGCTTATTTAGTACTTGTGGCTTAGGATGGTAATGTGGCTCAATTGTTGTAAAATATTCTTGCTTTGTGTATAAATTACATATTGAGGACATGACTTGTCATATGCTATTTAGACTTGAATTCTAGAACATGGTTTGTGTGGATTCAATATTACTTGTGCATGGAAGATGGGTTTTATGGATTATTGGATTTGATATAAGTTTGGCCTAACTTATTGATTTTGGTATAAGTTTTGAACTTATTGATTTTGGAAAGCTTGTAAGGACATATTTCATGTGATGGCTAGGGTTTGGATCTAGTATGGGGATAAGAGTCTTCTAAGTTATAAGTGCACATTAGGTAGTACCTTGTGGTCGTAATTACTCGGAATAACTTATACATGTGCGCATTAGGTAGTGCCTTGTGGGTCGTAATTACCCGAAAACACTTGTTTGGTCTAGTGACCGCATGTCCTAGTCTTTCCACTCTTGATTTCGCATTCCATTCCAAGTTGTTAATCATGGATTACTTGTAGCTTGTGGATTGGTGCTTGCCTTATGTATTTGGATCTCTTTTAGTATATTAAAGACTGTATACTTGCGTCATGTATTTTGATCTCATGTAGTGTATTTGGAACTGATTACTTGTTTCTTATATTTTGACCTTATTTAGTATACTTGGACTAGTGTACTTGTTTGTGTATTCGAGCCTCTTTTAGTGTACTTGAGCTAGTATACTTATTCCATGTGCGTAGGTTTCATTTAGTATACTTGTGCTATGTATACTTCTTTTATGTACAACTCATCTTCTTTAGTATGCTTGTGTTTCTATACTTGATTCATTATCTTTCCGTATTAATTGTATACTTGTGCAGGTATGTTTAGACATTGCATGAGTTATCTTAGTAGGGTTTAGTGTACTTGGAGATGTATACTGATATTGCTTACCATGTTTAGCATGACCTAGTGTACTTGTAATTGTATGCTTATATGTAGTATAACATGTTTTTGCATTGTTTAGTATACTGGGAGATGTATACTTATATGTTGTATAACATGTTTTAACTTTGCTTAGTATACTTGAGCATGTATACTTGTATGCCGTTGTTCATTTCAATTGCATGAGTAGCTTAGGATGATCCCTGAGTCTCATCTTGACATAGGCGTTAGGTGGCATGAGCCCCTTTGACATGTTTCACCTTAAGGAGATATAATTGTAAAATGCTAGGTCGATGCATGATCATTTCCTATGCGTAGCTTTATGTTACTCACCCACGTTATGGGGACATTTTTCAGGTACAGGAATTAAAGTTGAGACTCTCATTATGCTTGGATGGTTTGTGAACTTGGAAGTTTCCATCTTTGTGAAGGTTGGCTTGGAATGCCATTTGTAACCTTATTTGTCAAATGTGTGTATTTGATTCTAAACTTCTAGTGTGTGCCTATGCACACTTTTTGATTATTATTTTATGTATGACATGAGGCCAAGGGCTAAACTTCTTTTGAAATCGCATATATGTCATGGATGTTAAATTTTCACTTTGATGGGGATATATGAAAATTTTGCATTTAGTATGTTATTTTGCACCGGAGTGTGCATTATGTATGAGATTCATCCATTAGCATTCATTAATCATGTATGAAGTGTGGCCAAGGGCCAAATGGTAATTTCTAATCATTTGTTAATTTTGGTTTTCAAAATTTCCACTTCAAATTCATTTTCGCCTTTTTGGCCGTTGGGGGGTCGGATTTTGACTCGACCATTTTCAGGAACCGCAGACCATTCCCGCGTGCTCAAAATCACTTATTACGTTTGCGTGCATATTCGTTTCAGCCTAGAAATGCATTTGGGGTCCAATGTATTTTTGGTGCAAACTTGAATTTTTGCAGTTTTGAGCCTAAACTGAGCATAAGGGCATTTTGGGGTTTTCATATAAAAAATAAAGTTTTATTTTAGCATGATTTTCTAGAAAACATGATTTTGAGGGGGGTTTCTTCTTTGTGTTTTTTTCAAGAAGGCCCAGAAAGTCCTCAAAATTGCATTTCAAGTTGGCATTTCAGGTGCAGCCTACAGCAGAACGAGCGCTCCAAGTGGGGTTTGAGAGCTCCAACTTTGGAAAGAACTCTCAGGGGCTAATTATGAGCATTCATAGCCCTTGCTCTAGCGCTCGAGGTACTGTTCACAGGTGTATGTGTGTGTGTGTCTTGATTCAGCACTGCACCCCCGACTTCAAATCATCATATCTTCTTTGTTTTAACTCCGAATTGGTCCGTTCTTGGGTCTAAATTGACCGTGTCGAAATAAGTTTTCCAATGGTACCAATTAAAGCTTTAGATTCTTCTTTTAACTCAAGATATTCAAATTTTAGAAAGGTAGTGTCTGTTTTTGGTTCGAATCGGGATAGGGTTTCCCTTCCTTCGACTTCAGAACTTGATATCTTTGTCGTACGGACTCTGAATCAGGTGATTCTTGAGTCTAAATTCATTAATTTTTTGTTATCTTTCCAATGATGTGCATGGTGACACCCATTTTAGTGTGGAATGACTATTTTGCCCCTAGGTTCATTCTTATCCGTTTTTGAAACATCGCTTCCACATTTGTTTCCTTTGGGTTCCGTGACCTCATTGAGGGTCACATTGGTGTCTTAGAGACATGTTATATCTTTAGAGACCATTTTTCTATCTTTTGCTTCCGCATTTTGGATCCGTTTCGGGTCATCACAGGACACACTGGGTTGAAAAATCTAGGGTCGTCACAGGTGGTATCAGAGCTCCTAGGTTTGAATACCTTGGATGACGAGTTTTGGGTGCATATCATGCTTATGTTGCCATGCTCTATGTGCTTATATGCTTCATGACAACATGTTTTGGTTTGATAACATGTTTATGTGCTTATGTGCTATGTATGGTATGCTAACTATATAGCTTGCTTGTATTCCATTTTAAAGAGCATGATATATGATGTATGTTAGATTAGATTTGTATATGCATAACTGTGTTGTGTATTTGGCATGACATGAGATTGGTTATTGAGGCACGAGTTGAGGTTGATGGTGATTGTAGTCACAGTTTCGTGGTAGTGTAGGTTGTTATCGACCTAGCATTGGTTTTGAGGTAGGTGGTGAGTCACCTTTTGTTTAGGCTCTCGTGAGGTGAGTTATTTGGCATTGCCGTTGTGCTGGATTTGTTGGTTTTGGGCCACGATGAGGTTATGGACCTCTTAGGATCCTTGGTTATTTTGGAAGGTTCCTCTGAGATTGCAATTTTCGTGGGTGGGTACATATGTGGGCGGGTGCATGGCACTGTCATGCTACCGTACTCGCTAGCTACAAGCGCCGTTCGGATGGAATCAGTGTCAGTTTTTGTTCCAATAGGCGTAGTCCTTTTGGTTGGCGATGATGTGAGTTTTGTTTTGAGTGTCTGGTGTTAAGACGGTGATTGATGGTCGTTTTGAGGACGATTTTGGAGATTAATTCAGTTATCTGATTATATGGCTAAAGTAGCCATTTTGTTTGAGTTCTCTTTATGTGATGATGCTTTTGGGATCGAGTTGATTGATTGATGTTTTAGGTTGGTGAGAGCATTACATTGTTAGTGTCACTCATAGTGTCCCCTTTAGATTTAGAGATGGATTGTTAGAGTCTTACCATTGTGGTGAGGGATCACGTTTGTTTTAAGACAGGTTATTGTCGCATTGGGTTTTGGAGTCAATTTATGGATAGGATTGATCTTTCCTTTTATCTAGACACTCTAGGACACGATGTCCATAGGGTTCATTGTTGCATCATTTTGATTTCTGTAGTTTTGTTACTAACATGTTAGTAGTATGATTTATGATATTATAATGCATAAGTAGGTAGAAGTGTGTCCACATTTGCTTTCTTGTTTTGTGGCATTAGCATGCCTTTTTTATATGCTTAGATATGCCATGTTGTTACTGTGTTTTAATAACACGCTTTTGTGCTTACATGGAGACGTGCTGCATTTACCCTTGATTTCATCTATGTGAGTAGATTTACCTTTTTGGTAGTTGCATTTCTTGTTATATGCATGACTTTTATATTTGGTTTTCCCTTTTTGCTCCCTTTTCATATGTGTCGTGTTGATTGGTGTGAGATCATTTTACGGGGACTTGAGGAACTGTTTGATTCATGAGGTGAGCTCGATGCTCTTTTGAGAATGTCTTTTGGAGACTTACCTTGGTTTTGGAGACCTGGATGTGGTTGACTCTTAGGTGGAGTTTTGGAGGATCGCTGTTGGATATGGCTTGTTTGTGGAGTTTTCTCATCCTAGTTAAGATTAGGCGTGGTCTTGAGGAATCGTAGTTCCAGTGATTGTTCTTGGATTGAAATTGAGGGATTTCGATTTAGCTTGGTGTTGTCAAGCACGGTTTTGAGAGATTTATTTTGTGACCTTTATTATTGGCATTTTGATGTGTGTGCCACTTGGTGGGCTTGTATTTTGAGGATTTAGTTATCCATGATAGGGATGTGGATCTGATGTTTGATCATGGTGATTGGTCTTGTAGTTGATCTGTTTCAGCGAGAAATGTAAGACTTTTGATGAAATGTCTTGTGGTGAGGTTCGTTTTGATTTTTGGAGGTTTTGATTTGCTTTTCAGGTTTTGGATTCTCGATTGATGTTGTTGGTAGTAGCATTTTGAGACATTAGAGATGTTGGTTTTGCTGTATTGAGGATTTAGGGCCTTAAGCATAATGGTGCCTATGACATTGTTGTTAGAGTTTGGGATTGGCCGGGATGGTTTGGAACGTCTTTAGACCATATTCCAACTCTCACAGATGCCTGGTTCCCATATTGCCTTTGGCCATGATCATTTTGTGACATTGATGTCATTTGTATCGAGAGTTTCATGGGTGGACCTAGTGGGGGGCAGGTTATGAACTAGTGCCTTATACTATCATGCTACCGTACGAAGTTGTGTGTTGTGGGCGAGTGCTAGCTGCCGTCGATGCTACCTTACTAACGAGTGAGTGTGGGCGGGCACTAAACATTGTCATTGCTACCACACATTTGAGTACGTCGTGGGCGGGTTCTGGTCGCTATTCGTACTGCCATGTCGTCGTTGTTCAGTACCCTAATTTGATACGTGGTTATTTTGGAGTCCTTTTTGGTGGATGTTTTTGGATTCGTATGATAGTTCGTTAAGAGGGATGCTTACGGTTGTGGTCTTCCGTTCTTTTGTTTGACCTTGAGTTCTGTGTGTGAGTTCAGACTTGTTGTGTGGCCGAGTGGTCACTTTTCTTTTAAGAGGTTGTCCTGTCGTGCGCACGTGGGTGCGAATGACATTGGTTTGTACTTGTCTTTCAGTTCTGGGATTGTTTTTGTAGCATGTTGTGTGGGATACTCGAAAATGTACTCCGTAGTTATCCTAGTTCCGCCTTTTGTTTTGTTGGGGCTGGATTTCGGGGACGAAATCCCATTTTAGATGGGAAGGTTGCAATGACCCGGTCATTCTCTTTCCTTTCCTTTTCTCAGATTTTCACATATATATATTTTTTTTCCGTTGATCTTTTCCTTTCTAAGTTTGGTTTCTCGTCACTTAGTGTCATCTTGAGTGCTCGGGGAAGGTTTTTGAGACTCTTTTCTGTGGATTGACGACTTCCTTTGAGGACCGAGTCATTTTCACATTTTCATTTTTGTGACACTATTGACCTTTTGTCTTTTTCTCGGTTGTCACTTTGCTAGCATAACCACACTTTTTGTGTTCGGATTTGATTTCAATTTTGCATGCATCCACGATATTTAAATTCCATACTATGTGTATTTTCACTTTTGTAGAAAAACATGCTAAGTGCTTACTTTTCTTGTAAAGGGTATGAATGCATAACCTTTTTGCAATATTCTAACCTTTTGGAGTTTTTTTGTAATTACTGTAAAGTAATTATTTTTTGTCTTAGGGACTATTTTACAATTTAATTTGGAAGATATTTTCAAAAAGGACCTTTTTGTAATTTTTGGAAAGTGTGACGAGTGTCACACTCTCATGGAGCCACTTGTTGGCATTGAGGTGGAGGGACTTGGAGGCATCATCTTGTGACATTTGGAGGGTGGAGATTCACCCACTTGTTGGCCTAAGATTGGTGCACTTGTTGGCTTCGATGGTTGACAAGTGTAGGCTTGGGATTAAGTCTTGCAAATTACTTTTGGGCCACTTTAGGATTATGGTTTTAAAGAAGGGTTTTTGAGCAATTGACCAAACTAGTGTGTGTTGACCATGGTGTAAGATCACATAGTGAGTGGAGGATTTCTAATTCCTCCACTCAAACTCATTTTATTATTTCATTTCCTTCCTCACAAATCTCCATGGATGGAGCTTGAAAGCTTTGGCCTTGACCTTGGTTTTTGATGGCCTTCCACTCACCTTAGACCATGAAGCTTGGAGCACTTTTTGTTCCCCTCATCCTCCTCTTCATAACCCTTGAAGGGTTTACCATTTTGTGTTGATTTGCCTTGGATTCTAGAGAAACACTTCTCTAGTGAGGTAGGGGATGTTATAGGTTTATATTTTGTTATCTTGCATGTGTTTGATGCTTATACAAATTGTATGCATGTTTTAATGTTAATTTGAGAAATTAATGGTTGTTGTAATTTGCATATAACTCACTTATGACTTGATATATGGCATAACCATGACTTGATCCTTGTTGTATGTTAATTTAGGAGGATTTGAATAGGTTTCCAAATCTAGAGAATTAATGAATTTAATTTGATTTAAATTATAGTAAATTGAGTTTGGCTTGTATTCCATTTTGGACTTGATATATGGTATGACCATGACTTAGTCCTTGATATATATTTATTTGGAAACATTTGAACAACTTTTAAAAATTAGAGATTTGATTAATTTAGGATTAATTAAATTCTACATGATGATGTCTTACTCATTTTGCCCTTTTGATTTGATATATGCAATGAGTATGCTATGTTGTTTAACATATATGGATTTGAGGTTTTTTGGGATAGATTTGAAATCTAGAGACTTTCCATGATTAGGTTGAAAATCTCTTAAAATGTAGTATTCTAATTACCTTGTTAGTATGTTAGTAACTTGATGTATAATTAGTACTTGTGGCCTCTGAAAATGGTAATTGGACTTAACATGACCTAGAATATCATTGATTTGCAAAGCTTGTTTAAATGTATCTTGTGTAGGTATATAGCTTATCTAGAATATTACAATTGTTTATCTTGGAAGCTAGTTACTAAATTGAAACTTATTTAGTACTTGTTGCTTAGGATGGTAATGTGGCTCAATTGTTGTAAAATATTCTTGCTTTGTGTATAAATTGTATATTGAGGACATGACTTGTCATATGCTATTTAGACTTGAATTCTAGGACATGGTTTGTGTGTATTCAACCTTACTTGTGCATGGAAGATGGGTTTTATGGATTATTGGATTTGATATAAGTTTGGCCTAACTTATTAATTTTGGTATAAGTTTTGAACTTATTGATTTTGAAAAGCTTGTAAGGATATATTTCATGTGATGGCTAGGGTTTGGCTCTAGTACAGAGACAAGAGTCTTCTAAGTGCACTAGGTAGTACCTTGTGGGTCGTAATTACCCAGAATAACTTATACATGTGCGCACTAGGTAGTGCCTTGTGGGTCGTAATTACCCGAAAACACTTGATTGGTCGAGTGACAGCATGTCCTAGTCTTTCCACTCTTGATTTCGCATTCCATTCCAATTTGTTAATCAGGGATTGCTTGTAGCTTGTGGATTGGTGCTTGCTTTGTGCATTTGGATCTCTTTTAGTATACTTGAGATTGTATACTTGCTTTATGTAGTTTGATCTCGTGTAGTATATTTGGAACTGTATTCTTGTTTTGTGTATTTTGACCTTATTTAGTATACTTGGACTAGTGTACTTGTTTGTGTATTCGAGCCTCTTTTAGTGTACTTGAGCTAGTATACTTATTCTGTGTGCGTAGGTTTCATTTAGTATACTTGTGCTATGTATACTTATTTTTTGTACAACTCATCTTGTTTAGTATGCTTGTGTTTGTATACTTGATTCATTAGTTTTCCGTATTAATTGTATACTTGTGTAGGTATGTTTAGACATAGCATGAGTTGTTTTAATAGGGTTTAGTATACTTGGAGATGTGTGCATGATATTGTTTACCTTGTTTAGTATGACCTGGTGTACTTGTAATTGTATGCTTATATGTAGTATAACATGTTTTAATATTGTTTAGTATCCTGGGAGATGTATGCTTATATGTTGTATAACATGTTTTAACTTTGCTTAGTATACTTGAGCATGTATACTTGTATGCCGTTGTTCATTTCAATTGCATGAGTAGCTTAGGATGATCCCTGAGTCTCATCTTGACATAGGCGTTAGGTGGCATGAGCCCCTTTGACATGTTTCACCTTAAGGTGATATAATTGTAAAATGCTAGGTCGATGCATGATCATTTCCTACGAGTAGCTTTATGTTACTCACCCACGTTGTGGGGACATTTTTTAGGTACAGGAACTAAAGTTGCGACTCTCATTATGCTTGGATGGTTTGTGGACTTGGAAGTTTCCATCTTTGTGAAGGTTGGCTTGGAATGCCATTTGTAACCTTATTTGTCAAATGTGTGTATTTGATTCTAAACTTGTAATGTGTGCCTAAGCACACTTTTTTATTATCATTTTATGTATATGACATGAGGCCAAGGGCTAAACTTTTTTGAAATCACATATATGTCATGGATGTTAAATTTTCCCTTTGATGATAATATATGAAAATTTTGCATTTTCGTATGTTATTTTGCACCAGAGTGTGCATTGTGTATCAGATTCATCTATTAGCATTCATTAATCATGTATGAAGTGTGGCCAAGGGCCAAATGGTAATTTTTAATCATTTGTTAATTTTGGTTTTCAAAATTTCCACTTCAAATTCATTTTCACCTTTTTGGCCGTTGGGGGGTCGGATTTTTACTCGACCATTTCTGGGAGCCGTGGACCATTCCCGCATGCTCAAAATCACTTATTATGTTTGCGTGTATATTCGTTTCAGCCTAGAAGTGCATTTGGGGTTAAATGTATGTTTGGTGTAAACATACATTTTTGTCGTTTTGAGACTAAACTGAGCATAAGGGCATTTTGGGGTTTTCAAATGCAAAATAAAGTTTTCTTTTGGTTTGGTTGGCCAGGAAACATCATTTTAAGGGGGGTTTCTTCTTTGTGTTTTTTTTCAAAAAGGCCCAGAAAGTCCTCAAAATTACATTTCAAGTTGGCATTTCAGGTGCAACCTATAGCAGAACGAGCGCTCCAAGGGGGGTTCGAGCGCCCCAAATTTGGACTGAGCTCTTGGGGCTAATTACGAGCACTCATAGCCCTTGCTCGAGTGCTCGAGGTACTGTTCACGGGTGTATGTGTGTGTATGTCTTGGTTCAGCACTGCACCCCCGACTTCAAATCATCATATCTTCTTCGTTTTAACTCCGAATTGGTCCGTTCTTGAGTCTAAATTGACCACGTCGAAATAAGCTTTCCAATGGTATCAATTAGAACTTATGATTATTCTTGTATCTCAATATATTCTAGTTTTAGAAAGGTATTGTTTGTTTTTGGTTCGAATCGGGATAGGGTTTCCCTTCTTTCGACTTCAGAACTTGATATCTTTGTCGTCCGGACTCCGAATCAGGTGATTCTTGAGTCTAAATTCATTAATTTTTTGTTGTCTTTCCAATGATGTGCATGGTGGCAACCATTTTAGTGTGGAATGACTATTTTTCCCCTAGGTTCATTCTTATCCATTTTTGAAACATCGCTTCCGCATTTGTTTCCTTTGGGTTCCATGACCTCATTGAGGGTCACATTGGTGTCTTAGGTCACATTGTTTTATCTCTAGAGGCCATTTTTTTATCCTTTACTTCCATATTTTGGATCCGTTTCGGGTCATTAGAGGAAACACCAGGTTGAAAAATCCAGGGTTGTCACATGGCTCTAAGGAAATTGGGAGCCTGCTCTCCCTCTCCTTAGCAGCCTTGTCCGTTGCAGCTTCATCTTCTCCAATTCTGGTGATTACAGAACCTCTATAATGTGTTCTAATTCTTATTCTAGGTTCCAACTCAGTCCTAGGTTCATCTTAAATCTCTTAGATCCAATCCCAACATGTATAAGATCTACTTTTTAAAGCCACGAACACAGAACCTCTGCTAGAAATTTTTAAGCTAGTTTTTACAGATTTAATTCCCATTAATATTGTGTAATTAAATACTGTTCTATGGACTTGTTTTAGAGTTCAAACTTAGTCCCAGATTAATTACGAGGCATCCAATTATAATACTATGCTCAATTAGAACAATGCTTAATTGTAAACACAGAAGGAACATATTACAGAATTTCAATGATTATGAAAAACAGTTAATACAATGAGATCAAATAAATTCATATATGCATGGAAGACATGTAATTATGTTTGTTTCAATCCGTTTTAGCCTTTAATAAAACCTTGGAGTCTAACTAGGCATGCACAGAAGACGAATTAAAGGGAAAGAGAAGAATAGAGACTTGCCTTGAGTTTCAGTTTTGAAACTCTAAACCACTATCTCTAAAGCTTCTGTCCACGTTCTAAACTCCTGTTCTAAATCTCAAGTGCTCTTGTTTCAATCCAGAGGCACTCCGTCCAGTGTATCCTTGAACCTCTCCGTCAACCTTACCAGTTTTCACTCTCTGTATCTCTTTGTCTCACTATATATGTATCAGTGAATAGGGTTTTTCCTGTGTAACCCTAAACTAACGTATAATACTGTATTTATAGGCTTTAGCACAACCCTAATTCCAATACAAAACCAACCCTAAGTCGGCTACATCCGTATAAATAAAACCCTAATATAAATATATATGTGCCTCCATACAGTCACGTTAAAACAATTTAAATATAATTAACTTAATTCAATTAATTCAATTAAAACAACTAAATTACATCAATTAAACAATTATCTAATAATTAATTCAATACAATTTATGCAAATATAAACAATTTCAAATAATGCAAATATAAGCAAACCGCCAGTTAAAAAAATAAAACAAATAACAACAATTAAATAAATAAACAAATAAACAAGTAAACAAAAATAAACAAATACACAATTAAACAAAAATAAATGCAATGTAAACAATATAATAAATACCAGGACTATTCTTTTAAAATTAAGGGTATTACATTCTTCCCCCCCTAACAAAAGGAATTCCGTCCTCGGAATTCATTCTTACCTTCTTCCAATATTCCAGAAAACTGCGAGCGAATGACATCTTCCCGTTCCTAAGTGGACTCAGCCTCATTGTGATGACTCCACTGTACACGAACTAAAGGGATAACCTTGTTACGAAGGATCTAAGCCCGACGGTCGACAATACGACATTGTGGCTCCAAATAAGTCGCATCCGGCTGCAACTCAATCTCCCCAACATCGACATGCTGATACCGATCCTCATCTCGCAGAAATTTCCGCAACATGGAAACATAGAACACATTGTGAACGCAATCTAAGTTATCCGGAAGTGCCAACCGATAAGCCACTGCTCCAATGTGATCTGTAATTATGAATGGACCGACAAACCGTGGTGACAATTTTCCTTTCTTCCCAAAGCGCATGACACCTTTCATAGGCGATACTTTGAGTAGAACCTAATCTCCAACCTTAAACTCCAAAGCACGAGTGCGACGATCAGCATAGCTCTTCTGCCTACTTTGGGCAGTACGCATGCGATCTCGAATAAGAACTATCTTCTCAGAAATATCCTTAATGAACTCAGGACCCAAGAATCTGCTCTTACCAACCTCCATCCAACAAATAGCGATCGACACGGTCAGCCATATAACGCCTCAAATGGTGCCATCCTAATAGTCTTCTGGAAACTATTGTTATAAGCAAACTCCACAAGTGGAAAATAATCCTCCCAGTGGCCCTTGAAATCAAGAACACACGACCGAAGCATATCCTCCATAATCTGATTCACCCACTCGGTCTGTCCATCAGTCTGAGGATGATAAGCAGTACTAAGGTGCAACTCTGTACCCAAGGCCTGCTGAAAACTCTTCCAGAATCCAGACACAAAGCTCAAATCCCTATCTGATATAATAGACAATAGAATGCCGTGCAATTTCACAATCTCGGTAATGTAAAGTCTCGCCAACTGCTTCGAAGTGAAGTCAGTACGAATAGGCAAAAAGTGAGCTTATTTCGTAAGTCTATCCACGATAACCCAAATAGAGTTGTGATCCTTGAAAGAGTTTGGCAATCCCTCCACAAAATCCATAGAAATGCTCTCCCATTTCTACTCGGGTACTGGTAGTGGCTGTAGAGCTCTTGGCGGCCTCTGATGATCAATCTTAACCATCTGACAAGTACTACATCATGAGACAAAAAGAGCAATGTCCCTCTTCATACCTGCCCACCAAAACTGTCACTTCATATCCTGATACATCTTATCACTTCTTGGATGCACAGAAAACTTAGAGTGGTGAGTCTTAGTCATCACATCCTTCCTTAAATCATTAGCAGAAGGTACCACTAATCGTCCTTTGTACCTCAAACCTCCATCAGGCCCAACATAATAGAATGGAACTTCTCCAGAAGCTATCTCTGCAACCTTGTCAATGTACTACTGATCTGTGAGTTATGCCTTCAAAACCTTGTGAATGATAGAAGGAGTAACTACCATACAAGCCATGAACGCATTCCACTCAGTAGTGAATAGAGCAGAAAGACTACCAATAGGTCGGCGACTGAGTGCATCCGCCACCATAGTCACTTTCCCTGGATGGTACAGTATAGAAAAATGATAGTCTTTCACAAACTCCAACCACCTGCACTGTCTCATATTCAGCTCCCGCTGAGTGAACAAGTAGTGCAGACTCTTGTGATCACTAAATAATCTGAAGGACTCACCCAACAGATAATGCCTCCAAATACGTATGGCAAAGACCACTGCTGCCAACTCTAAATCATGCGTTGGATAATTAAGCTCATGAGGCTTAACCTTTCGAGATCCATAAGAAATCAGTCGCTCCTCCTACATCAAAACACATCCAAGACCTTACAACGAAGCATCCGTGTAAACAAGATATTCGATCTCACTCTGAGGAGTAGCCAGAACCGGTGCAAAAGTAAACTTCCTTTTGAGCTCATCAAAAGCTCGCTGACAGTGCTTAACCCACATGAACTGTACACCCTTCTTGGTCAGATGAGTGAGTGGCCCCGTAATCTTAGAGAACCCCTGAATGAACCTCCGATAGTATCCTGCCAATCCGAGAAAACTCTAAATCTCTATAGGTGAAGTAGGCTATCCCCACTCAACCATAGCTGAAACCTTGGCTGGATCTACTGCTATCCCCTTTTTTGACACCACGTGACCCAGAAACTTCACTTCCTGCTGCTAAAATTCACACTTCTCAAATTTGGCATACAACTGGTGCTCACGAAGCGTCTGCAACACTATCCGTAGATGCCTAGCATGGTCGTCCTCCGACCAAGAATAGATCAAGATGTCATCAATAAAGATAATAACAAACTGATCCAAATAAACCCAGAAGACTTTATTCATTAAGTCCATGAACACTGCTGGTGCGTTAGTCGTCCCAAACGGCATGACACGAAACTCATAAGAACCATATCTCGTGAGAAACGCTATCTTAGGAACATCCTGCTCCCTAACCCTCAGCTGATGATACCCAGAACGCAGATCAATCTTGGAGAAGGAGGTGGCTCCAAGTAACTGATCAAATAAATCATCGATCCTGGGTAGCGGATATTTGTTATAAATAGTAACCTTATTCAATTCCCTGTAATTGATACACAGGCGAAGCGAAGCATCCTTCTTCTTCACAAACAGAACCGGTGCTCCCCAGGGTGACGTACTTCTACGAATAAAACCTTGGCTGAGTAACTGCTGAATCTAATCCCTCAACTCTCTCATCTCCACTAGTGCTATCCTATATGATACCCTAGCAATAGGCATAGTGCCTTGAGCCAAATCAATAACAAAGTCAATCTCGCGACTAGGTGGCAACCCTGGAATCTCTTGAAATACATCTGGGAAATCCTATACAATTGGTATGCTATCCAATGATACAGTAGTGCCCTCTTCCGTTTCCTCTTCCACATGGAACAAATAGGTGATAATGACCCCACTAGAACGTGGCATAGCGATGACATACATGTCCTGACCAGGTATGGTAAACACAATATACCTATCAAAGAAATTAACTTGAGCATGGTAGTGAGACAACAATCCATCCCAAGTATCACATCATAAGTGTGCATGTCCAGGACCAATAGGTTGGCTAGAAATCTGAGTCTGTCAATATCTAGTGTCACAAGCCCATCACTCTCATGTATAATATCTGTATCGCCCAATGGTGTAGAAATACCCTGAGGTCTAGTGCATACCCTCATCCTCATCCCAAATAAAATAACAAAAGTCCCAGCTACAAATGAGTGTGTAGCACCGTTATCAAATAAAACATGTCCATGAAAACCATGAATAGGAAACTTACCCTCAACAGCTTGAGGGGCCTGCATATCCTGTGGCATAGGGTTGTACACCCTGCAATAATACAACTGCTGCGGTGCCTGTCCCTGAGTCTGCAGCGGTGCCGGTAAAGCCAGATGTGTCTGTCCCTGAATTTGTGGAACCTGTGGAGCTGGTAAAGGCACTGGCGCCCTCTGCCCCTGCTGCACATGCTGCCCCTGTCCCTGTCTGACTGTAGGACACTGCTTGGAAGTGTGACCATACTCTTCACAAGTGTAATAACTACCCTAGAAAGTACCAAATGGTCTCCTCTGTCGGTTAGCCTGTGGCTGACCCTGTCTTGCCTGTGGTCCCCTATTCTATTGTCGCTGAACAGGTGCCACATCCCTGGGAGCATCCGAACCACTATTGTGCTTTTTCCAAGGCTGCTGTCCCTGGAATTTGCCCTTATCATTCTGTCGATGTCCATTCCCATTCCCCTTCTCAGCTGACTGGTTAGCAAAGTCTCTGTCACCCCGCTTCTCACCCTTGGCCTGTCTGATATCCATGGTCAATTGGTAGTGCTGTAAAGCGGCGTCTACCACCTGAGCATAGGTTGTATAGGCTGGACTACCTGCAATAGCTCTTTTGATAGACCACATCAGTCCCTTGACAAAACTGTTGCGCTTCTTCTCCTATGTATCCACCTCCTCCGGTGCAAAGAGAGACAAGCGTGTGAACTGCTGTTCATACTCTGACACTATCATGTTTCCCTGTTCCAGATTGAGAAACTCAGCCTTCATGGCTGCCCTGACTGCATACGAAAAATACTTTTCTTCAAAGCGTGCACTGAACTCATCATAAGTCAAAGCCATCCTCTCCTCTATGGTGGTAACTGACTCCCACCACTGTAGTGCATCCCCAACTAGCTTAAAGGTAGCAAGCATTTGCTTCTAAACCTTCGTGCACTGAACCAAGCGAAGATGTCTCTTGATGTCCTATTTCCACTGGTGAGCTGATCTTGCATCGGTGAAGCCTATGAACTCAGGTGGGCTCCCCTTTGTGAAAGAACTCCTAGCTTTCTCCCAAGTATCAGTCTGAACAACTGGTGCTGATACCGGTACTGGTAACGGTGCCGGCTGTACCTGAGGCTGATTCCGAAGTGCAGCCGTTACCCCTGCTTCTATAGCTCGAGCAATAAGGTCATTGAGGTGAGGAGGAAACTCTGGATCTCCTCCCTGATCCCGAGTTTGCTAAACTTCCTCCTGCTCCTCATAGAACTGACCTTCATCCTCCTGACACTACCTACGGGCCGCTTCCCTTCATTGCCTATTGTTCAGTTTAGTTCTTGCATTAGCCATTCTATCAACACAAAAAGACGAACATCTGCATGACTAAACCAAGCCGTAAAGAATACAATGAATCTTAATACTTAAGCTCTAATCAAGAGAAAACGCTACGCGAAAGTCTTATACGATAGAATCCTAGAGACACTTGAACTTGGAGTGCTCTGATACCAACTATGATACCCCTCGGATCCGAGACACAGGTTGATCAGGCCCAGGCCCAAACCCAAGGGAAATATCAAACAATCAATATGTAATTGAACATGGAATATAAATTGAAATATGAAATAATATAATAAGCTGAAAGAAACTAAAAGGATATCCTTGCATCATAATTAACCAAATCCGATAATCTAAAACTCCATAAGTTTACAACTCGGGAATCCATCCATTGGACCCCTTATTAAAATTCTCAAACCAAAACTGAAATAATAGATATTAATTCCAAAGCTAACATAGAGAAGATTCCTACATAATCGGAGGAATGAATATCTGTATCTACTCTGCACGTCCAAGCTCTAACCTTGGAACTAACGAACACTTGAAAAATAAAGGAGTGGGTCAGGCCCACATGCAAGTCCTGATCTACTACAATCCAAACAGTAATCTGATACGCAAATGCATTTTAGAAAGACTCAACAATATCTAGAGTAGTCTATATATGTATATAATACACACTATAGGATGCTCGCTAGTCCAGTAGGTTTATCTCAGCCTGAATAGAAGGCAACATGCAAATACGCACCATAAGGTGGGCATGAGTACCTAGACGTACCAGTGAACATGTCCAGTTATCCATCCTAGGCGATATATGCGCCCTAACCATGGTCATGAGACTCAAGCTCATACCACGAAATCATATAATATATATATAAAGTCCGTACTCCTCCTAATACAAAATACCATCTATCTGTGTAGTAGTCTGATATATGTATAACAAATCCATCTTGAAACTATAGTAGGTCATTCAATTCTCAATTGATATGACACAAGTAAGGGATGGACTTAACCTATATGATTAATCCATACCTTAATCCAAGTTAGGTAGAACTTAGTGTTTGAACAAGTCCCTACCTAGTATGTCATCGTCCCATACCGGTACATACAATCCTCCGGTTAACATAGTTGACAATACAGTATTAAATAATCATCAACCATACTCTAAAATATGCACAAGACAAATTAATCCATATACATAAATATTAGACATTTAATACAGGGCCTAAAATCATATCCAATGTTGTAAACTGCTATAACATATGCAACTATTTACCTCCTCCAACAAGATCCATGAATTGATACAATTTTATACAATTGAAGTACCAATTAAGTCCATACCATGTATAGTTGATTTTAATTAATTCACCTTACCTATAACACTGGAAAAAAAATATGATTATATATAATTAGATCATATTTAAAAGCCTTGATAAGTTCCAGTATATAAACCTAGCAAAACAGTTGCAATAGTACAAGTTTTCTCAAACTGTATGCTACTTTATTTCCTAAGACCATACTGTACCAATGTTTTCCAACAGTTTATAAGTTCCTAGCAGTTAATTACATCAAAGAAAATCAATTAAACAATTTAAGAAAAGTTTGTACAGCCCAAATAGTCCCCAAACAATGAATAAAACTAGTTACTATGCGTTTTAAGAAGGAGCAGGCTCTCAAAATTGGGAGCCTGCTATATTTTTTATCTAGAGCTGGCTTTAGGCTCTTAGAGCTGGCTCCAAGAACACCAAGAGCCGGCTCCACCTCTTTTGGAGCCGGCTCTAAGGAAATTGGGAGCCTGTTCTCCCTCTCCTTAGCAGCCGTTGTCCGTTCCAGCTTCATCTTCTCCAATTCCGGTGATTACAGAACCTCTGTAATGTGTTCTAATTCTTGTTCTAGGTTCCAACTCAGTCATAGGTTCATCTTAAATCTCTTAGATCCAATCCCAACATGTATAGGATCTACTTTTTAAAGCCACGAACATTGAACCTTTGCTAGAAATTTTTAAGCAAGTTTTTACAGATTTAATTCCAATTAATATTGTGCAATTAAATTGTGACGGCCCATGTTTTTCAACCCGGTGCAAAAGTGATGAACCGAAAGATGACCCAATAATGGATCTGAAATGTTGAAGCAAAAGACAAACAACGGTCTCTAGAGATACAACATGACTCTAAGACACCATTGTGACCCTCAACGAGGTCACGGGACACAAAGGAATCAATTGCGGAAACAACATTTCAAAAACGGACAAGAATGCACCTAGGGGAAAAATCATCATTTCCAGCCTAAAAGTGGGTGCCACCAAGCACACCATTGGAAAAACAACAAAAAATCAATGAACTTAGACTCAAAAATCGCTTGATTCGGAGTCCGGATGAAGAAGATATGGCTTACGGAAGAAGATATGGCAAAACGGTCAAAAAGGGGGCAACCAAGAACATCTAACCGGTTAGGAGACCTTCCTAACCGGTTAGGAAGCCAAAAATCATGAGAAACACATTACCCATGCACATGTAACCGGTTATGAAACCCCTCGTAACCGTTTACATGTGAAGGAGGCAGAATGGGCAGCCCAAAAAACCTGGCAGCAGGGGTTTTTCCGGGAAAAATGAAAATTTGAGGGTCAAGATGACATTTTCTAGAAAAACTCAAAGAAGAAACCCCCCTCAAAATGGTGCTTTCTACATGAATCATGAGAAAAATTGAAAAATACGCAATTTGAAAGCCCAAAATGCCCTCCCAAGAAAACTGGTCCAGAGGGTCCAAAAAGCTGCTAAATTTAAAAATTGAGAGCTGAACTTCGGATGCAATTTCCGATGCCAAGATGGCATTTTTTGGAAAAGCACGAAAAAGAAAGCCCCCCTAAAATCATATTTTCTAATTAACCATGTGAAGAATGGAATTTATTTTCCAAAAGAAATTTCCAAAATACCCTTAGGTCAGAAAATGCAACAAAAGTGTAAAATGAGTCCGTAGGAGGCTCATTTCACCAAAGAAGAAGCTTTGCCTGGAAACAACCATGCACACAAACGTAACTTACCTAGTAAGATGTGCTACAATGTTCCATGGCCCAAGAATATGGCCGATGCAAATATGACCCCCCAACGGCCAAAATGCCAAAAATGAAGTTTGAAACGAAAACTTGGAATTTAAAATCATGAGATGGTTTCAAAATGCCGTTTGGCCCTTGGCCATACTTCATACATGATTAATGAATACTAATGGAAGAATCAAAATGGAATTCCCACACCCAATGCAAACATGGTGAAGCAAAAACTCAATATTCTTTAATACTTTCATAATACTCCATGAAGTCAAAAATTACATAGGATACAAATTACATGTCATTGGCCTCCGGCCTCATCTCATACAGGTCAAATACATTGTAAAGAGTGTACTCATGTACACAGTACATATATGGAATCAAATGTACACATGTTGACATATAAGACTACAATTGGCATTCCAAGCCAACCTTCACCAAAAATGGAAGTCTCCAAGTCCACAAACCATCCAAGCATAATGAAGACCTCAACTTTGATTTTTGTACCTAAAATATGCCCCAGTATCGTAGGGGTGAGTTACATAAAGCTACTCATAGGAAATGAGCATGCATCGACCTACGTTTTACAAGTTTACATGATTTAATCATTGTGGTTCATTCCACCTAACGTCTATGTCAAAGGTGAGACTCAAGGAGCATCCTAGCTACCTAAGATCATTTCTAGCATCAATCACCTCATTCATGCAATTTTAGCAATATAGGTTCATGCTTACACAAAGCAACAACATAGGAGTATGCTTACACAAAGCAACAACATAAAGATTCTCAAGGTTATCAACTTGAAGTCTAAAATGCAACATCAACTAAATATAACAATTTAGCATAATTAGAATATCTAATACCACACATCAAGACATAGATTCTCTAGGTTATCAATTAGAAATCAAAAAGTGTGAAATCAACTAAATATATCAATTTAGTATGGATGTACTTAACAACATCAAAATTGCCAATAGCCAAAACCACAAGTTAACAAGGGAAACATGATTGTCAACTTGGAATTGAATGCGAAAACAAACAGTGGAATACTTGGACATCACGCTCGGAATTCAGCTAAGACCTCAATGGTTATTCCGGGCACTAACCCACAGGGAAGACCACCCTAAGTGCACACTATCTCAATAACTTAGAGGACTCACGTCCCCGTACTAGAGCCAAACCCTAGCCATCTTAACTCAACAATGTTCCAAGATTCCAAAATAAGCCAAATAAGTTCATAACTTATACATATTACTATTACATAGTAACAAGTTAGCAATATAACTCTCAATTGTGCATAATAAGCATTTCATATCCATAATGCTACGAAATCACAAACTAATAATATATTCATATTAGAAACATACTCTCATGAATATAAACTTAACAACAATGCTCTTCAATGCATATAACACAATCTGGTGAATATATCACAAGTCTAAATCCATGCTCTTAAAATAGAAACAACTTCTAAACATGATTAGATCCATGGATACACAAGATAGAATTTAATTACATCAAAATAATTAAACTCTCTAGATTTCAAATCATTTCCAATTGGCCCCAATTTAATATATGTTAATAAACATATCATGGTTATTACATATATTCACACACAAGCTTAATTAGGCCCATGAAACCACCAAAATAGATTTTAATTAATACCCTTAATTAAAGTCTCTAGATTTTCAAACTCAACCAAATGCTCTCAAATTAAAGTATGTTAACACACATGCCAAAACTTAATTTAGAAGCATAATACAACTCAATTCCATGCAAGGTATGGCCATGAACTTAAATCTTTCACAAAAGATAAATATTAATTAAAAAGAGCAATTCTTATTTAATTAATCCAATTTTAATATATGTTAACCAACATATTAAAACAAGATTTTCTACCATGCCACAATTCAAAACAAAGTTATATATCATCATGAATTTTAAATCTTATGCAAAGAATTAAAATTTTCTAACTTTCTAGATTTGATACAAGGCATATATATAAGTTGTATAATCATGCTAAACACTCAATACAACACACACAAAAGCCTAAAACATTCCCTACCTCCATTTGAGATGATATCTCAAATCCCCACCAAAATAAATCAGCTCTGAATCCGACGAAACTCCTAGGTTTTGTCGGGGACAACACCACGAACATGAATCCCCATCAAAAACACAACTTGACTTCAAACCCAAACTCAAGAAATGGCCAAAACGAGATTCCAATCGGTTGGAATCGAAGGCCTCGCCGAGGGGAACAATAAACACAAAGGCATCACCACTTTTTAATGAAGGGAAGAAGTCCAAAAGAGGAGAGAGAAGATGGCAGCCATGGATAGAGCTTGGACTGGCCATGAGAGAGGAGAGAGAGAAAATCTGATTTTTTTCTTTCTAAGACCTCCTATTTATAGAAAAACTCAAAAAGTGTCCCGAACGAGCCTCGCCGGGTCCGGAAAAGTGGAATTCGCACAGACGCACTCAAATGGCAAAACTCCATGAACAAAAAAGATTCAAAATGAGATAATATGAACAACGGAAGAAACAGCGTCGAAAATCGAGTCCCGAGCAGAGAGTTATGCCCAAAACAAGTTTGGCGCAAACTAGGGCCAGAAACCCTGAAACTGGAAAACATCGTCCAGGAGAAAATTATAAGAGTCCACGACTCGACGAAATGTGAAAATAAATCTCGTACGAGGATCCAGGCTCAAAACAAGGCATTGAGCAATAACTTTATTTAATTGCAAAATGACCCCTCCAAAAAGTGAAAACTGCGAAACTGCCCCAGAGTGAAAATATCTTCCAAAAGATATTTTCTTAGATACCCCTGAAATAAAATATCTTCAAAAGATATTTATGAAAAACACCCCAAGAAAAGAAAAATTTTCCAAAGAACTTTACACTTATGCCCCTATGGGCACCGGGAGCAACCAGAGTACGTTCTCACGAAAGTAAAGATACCTATCTCATAGAAATCATTGAGAATGAAGATAAGCAAAGTCAGAAACCAACTCCGAACACAAGAAGTGTGGTTACGCAAACAAAGTGACAAACGGGAAAAAGACGAAATAGGGAAGAAGACGAAATAGGGAAAAGACAAAAAGTGAATAGTGTCAAAAAACGAAAAGTGTGTAATTGACTCGGTCCTCAAAGGAAGTTATCAATCCATAGAAAAGAGTCTCGGAAATCACTCCAGAGCACTCGAGACAACACTAATCGACAAGAAACCAAACTCAGAAAGGAAAAGACAACGGAAAAATATTTATCCGAAAAAATCCGGGTCATTACATAAATACTGTTCTATGGACTTGTTTTAGAGTTCAAACTCAGTCCCAGATTAATTATAAGGCATCCAATTATAAAACTAAGCTAAATTAGAACAATGCTTAATTGTAAACACAGAAGGAACAGATTACAGAATTTCAATGATTATGTAAAACAGTTAATACAATGAGATCAAATAAATTCATATATGCATGGAAGACATGTAATTATGTTTGTTTCAATCCGTTTTAGCCTTTAATAAAACCCTGAAGTCTAATTAGGCATGCACAGAACATAAATTAAAGGGAAAGAGAAGAACAAAGACTTTCCTTGAGTTTCAGTTTTGAAACTCTAAAACACTGTCTCTGAAGCTTTTGTCCACGTTCGAGACTCCTGTTCTAAATCTCAAGTGCTCTTGGTTCAATCCAGAAGCACTCCGTCCAGTGTATCCTTGAACCTCTCCGTCAACTTTACCAGTTTTCACTCTCTGTATCTCTCTGTCTCACGGTATACGTATCAGTGAATAGGGTTTTTCCTGTGTAACCCTAAACCAATGTATAATACTGTATTTATAGGCTTTAGCACGACCCTAATTCCAATACAAAACCAACCCTAAGTAGGCTACATTTGTGTAAATAAAACCCTAATATAAATATATATGTGCCTCTATGCAGTCACGTTAAAACAATTTGAATATAATTAACTTAATTCAATTAATTCAATTAAAACAACTAAATTACATCAATTAAACAATTATCTAATAATTAATTCAATACAATTTATGCAAATATAAACAATTTCAAATAATGCAAATATAAGCAAACCGCCAATTAAAAAAATAAAACAAATAACAACAATTAAATAAATAAACAAATAAACAATTAAACAAAAATAAATGTAATGTAAACAATATAATAGATACCAGGACTATCCTTTTGAAATTAGGGGTATTACATATATATGTGTATATATGTGTATATATATTTTGTTAGATTTTTAATTTTTGATTTGATTTTGGGAGTATGGGCCTCATTATGTGATTAAGATTGATGCTTTTGTGTGTTGATAGGCCCACAACCTTGTTCGTGAAGGCCCCGTGCCATCCACGTCACAGATCTGTGACTGCTCATGTTCTTTGCACAGTTTGATCGATCGAACCTATTTCTCAGATTGATCTAGTGAGATCGATCGAACTTAGTTTCTTAGTTTCTTAGATCGATCATGTGAGATCGATCTCACATTTTTTGTGATCGATCGAACTTCACAGACTTCATATACACATTCCATCCATCTTATCTTATGTCCATGCTATCTCATTCATGCCCAATGCCTGTTATTTTCTACATTGGATGCATTTTACACTTATACTACTTAGCATGTTCACATCCTGTCACTTCCATAGATTCGTATTATTTATCTATTTTTTATATCTTACTTAACATACATGATTCTATTTTGTGCTTTAAATTCTTTATTCTGGCACTGACTTCCTTTGTAAGTTTTCAATTATTTTGCAGGCCATGGCTCGGGTCAAGACTGTAGCCCGCGGACACTATCACCGCCAAGGTAGGCAGACTTTAGATGACGGGGCCGGTCCATCTCATGCCCAAGACCCCATACAGGAGGAGCCAGTGGAGCCCACACAGTCTCCCAATTCTGACAGCAGATTACACTCTGATGCTGGCGCATCCCCTTCTCATTCAGCTGAGGCTGAGCATATACCATCTCCACCACCACAACTGCTCAGCCAGACCAGGAGTTAGACCAGCCATTACGCAGATACTTACGCCTTTTAGTGGCGCACGAGTCAGTCTTCGACATAGACTTCTTTTCCCAATCGGTACTTACCCGATCTGTATATGATGATTTACTACGGAGGGGCCTTGTAGCCATTCTTTCCCCCGTCACATACCCTGTGTACCCGAGGCTAGTACGGATGTTTTTCCAGAACCTCCGGCCTGCCCCGCGTAACACGGCTGAGTTGAGGACCTCCATTAATGGCCATCTAATTTTTATCACTGTGGACACATTATCCAGATCGTGTCATTGTCCACATGATTGCTCTCCAGAGCTACAAGAGAAATATCACAGGCTATACCGGCCTTCATATGCAGATATGGCCATTTTCCTTACAGGACATTATGCCGATGGCGAGACCTTCGCCACCCGCACCTATTTGCCAGATGACTTGTGGTTCTTTAACTTAGTCTTGTTTCGCAACGTCTTCATGGCCGGCCATAAGATTCAGCAGGGAGGCGACTACTTGACAGCTCTGTAGGCTTTCTATACAGGGCATTGGCTATCTATCCCTGCGCTCATCTGGAGCATGATGAGGAAGCTTTATGATGATCACATTAGCAAGGAACGACCCAAAAGGGCTAAGTTTCTCCCATTTGGCCGCCTCATCACCCAGATTTTGCTAGACCAGCGCTATCCTTTCCATCCACAAGAGCGCCCTGAGAGAGGATCCTCTTCCTTAAAGAAGAAGGATTGGGATAAGAGCTACAATGCTATTATTGCAAGTTTACAGGATAACGCAGTAGAGGAGGTAGAGGAGCTAGAGGCTAAGGAGGCAGTAACAGCAGCAGACCTGGCAGCGAATGACATACCAGTCAATCTGGCTGCCGTACATATTGATATTGATTTGGAGCAGCCTGCCGAGGACGCAGAGCAGCACTCTCCAACTAGGTCACCCATTCACGCACAGGAGCAGACTCAGGATCATCATTCTCTAGATCTAGCACCTGAGGCTCCAGATCACATACCCAGCTTTGGAGAGCGTCTTTAGACTCTGGAGGACACAGTGGTATCAATCCGCGCAGCGACTGACGCCCTTAGAGCTGACATTGCTTCCCTCCGCACGGATGTCATGGCCGTATTTCGTAATCTATCCCGAGACATCCGCGGAGCACGCCCTGCCTGTCCTACCTCATCCACCTGAGATTCCCAGTCCCTCTTCCTTATTATACTTGATATTTATGATACTTGCTACATTTTTGTCACTGTATACTATTTTTACAGCCAGTCTGTCGGCTTTGATTTTATGATGTATTATGCACTTTATCTTACTTTATATATATGCTTTCTTTATGGATGTCATATTCTTATATTCTTATATCTGTCTGCTTAACTCCATCAGGGCATCTCAGTGACTTCAGTGAGAGAGAGTGCTACACAATTTTTAGGACCACCCTTTTACCTCTCTCTAATTTTTAGTTGCTATCCCATTTACACTTGCATAACCACTGTGCACTATTATTATCCCTTTTGTTATCTGACGAGTTTATTTGAGTACCAAATTTCAAGACCGCAGTTCATCCCAAGTTTGGGGGGGGGGGGGGCTATGCCACCCACTTTGGATACTTCTGTCCCAACCATTCTTTGCCTTAATTGCACTGGTATACTCTATCCTTTTATTCTCTTTGCACATTGAGGACATTGTGCCATTTAAGTTTGGGGGCAATGGTGTTTTGCAGTGTTTGTTTTTAAATGCAAAATTTTGAGCATGTCTTGTGTATTTGAGAGATTTTCTATGATTGGTCCATTCTAGCGATGATTTTGATCTTTTAAGGACTATATTGATTAGAATTTAAAAATTGCTCGACTTGAGAGTTCAATACTCCTTGTATGCCTTGTGGATGCCATTTAGGAGTAAAATTTTCAATAAATTGATATTTTGCTTGCACTTGTGGTCCACATCATCTTGATTTTGTGATTGTTTTGACATTGACTCTAGTATTCGACACTAGCATTCATTTGTGGGGTACATGCTTTGTTGATTATTGAATTGGTTATATCCCAATTGGGCTAGTAGTGCATTGAAACCTTTCATTCTTGATAAAGGTGGATAACAACCCTTTTTCACTAAGTAGCCTAGATTCTAGCCTCATCAAGCACTGAACTTCTCACGCCGAAAGGTGGAGGGCCCAAACTCTAGGTTAATAATTGAACTTGATTAAAAAAAAAAAAAAAAAAAAAAAGAAGTTGCAAAAGCAATAAAAAAGTGAGGACTTCTCCCAAAAGGTGAGAAGTGGGAAATGATTAGATGGAGATTGTCTTGATTTGTAGCCTATTTGATTTGAGCTTATAAGTCCATAGGGGTGTTTGAACACCTAATGCCCTAAAGCCGTCTGGTTTGGGAGTCATTAACCTAACGCTCGACCTCATGGATTGCTTAATAGATCAACACATTGCACCATGCTTCCATCTTTGATCCTATAAAAAAAAAAATCCGAGAGAAAATAATAAGCGCACCTAGAACAATAAAGCTTTAATAAAAGGTCCACTTTTTGTCTTGATGATCGATACTAGATTTGTGTGCTAGTTTGAGGGTAATGATGTAATCATTTCTTTAGTTGGCTAAGATAGCAACACACTTGATGCCGGTCCACTCAAAAAGGATTCTAGAGTTGTTTTGATTTGCATGATCATTTTCTTGATGTGTGGAGGACCATACTTGCTTGCTTGATGTTGAGATTTTGGGAAATTGCTTGGAAATGTTTGAAAAATTACATACTTGAGATAGTTTTCTTCCAATGCTTGTTTGCAATATTGGTACCTCTTTTGAACAAATGAGATTAATGTTTGTGGGTAGCATTTTTGGAAACCCTTACGAGACTTCACTTGTCCACTAGGGGTAACCTAGGGGTTTAAAAGGCATATTGCATATGCTAAATGCAATCGTGTTCCCTACGAAAGTGGCGTTATCTATTTATTACTTTCTAGTTCATAGTTATTTAGTTGTTCATTTCATTTCTTTACTTTCTAGTTCATTGCTAGGGACTAGCAATATTTAAGTTTGGGGGTGTGATGAGCGTGGAAAAGTGCGTATTTAAACCCCTTAAGCTTAAGTATTCTAGAACCTTTATCTTTCTTATTTTACCATTTTGTATTGATTTCGTGTTATTTCCATTTTCAGGTACTTATCCCCAAAACAAGCTAACTCAGCCAAATAAGAGCATAATTGAAGCAATTCTGGGATGATTCAAAGAAAGGAGCAAAGTAGAACAAAAGGAAGCAAAAGGTGGAATTTTAGTAACTTCGATCGATCTCAAGAAAAGTTCGATCGATCCAACTCTCATCGATCTTGGCACTTCAAGATAGATCTGAGCCATGATTGTCCCTGTACAAAGATCTCAAAAGTTCGATCGAACATTCTTGTCCTTATCCAAATAATTGATCTTATTCAGTTGTACCACCCTACCAACTGCTTTTGTCCTTTTCCCAAAAATATCTTCAAAATATCTCAGATTTGTTTTTATCTAAAAATGTGCTGCCATCGTGGATTGATCCAGCCTAAGTTCGATAGATCTCAGCCATGTTCGATCGATCCAAGTCCAAGGTTCGATCGATCGAACTTCTTCCAATCTAAGGATAAGGATTACTTTTTACATCATATCATATCATACCTTATAGATTCATCTAGAGGGGATTTATAGAGAATTCTTAGGGAGGAAGAAAAAGAGGAGGAGGCTAGAGACACCATTGGAGACCCTTCATCAACCAAGGAGCAGATTTCTTCCATGGAGCTTGCCCTTGAGGGTTGGAGGATATCATCCATGAGTAACTAGACATCCTCTTGGGGCTAGAGTTAGCCCTAAGCATGATTTTTACTTCTTGATTTATGTATTTTTTGAGGGGATTTATATTGTGATTCATGTCTTGACACTTTTATATATATATATATCTTGTTTCTTCAATGATTTATGTGGTTTAATGCTTCCAATTGATCATTTCATTCTATCCATATGTCTATGTATGGTAGAATAGATGTTCATGTGTTTGTCTCTATTTCTTATGTTATTAATGCATGTCTATGTGTGTTGATGCTATAGATCTAGAGATTGTCAAGATATAATGCTTAATGTCATGTTCTTGTGGTTTATTTGATGGTTTATACTCATTACTTGATGATTGTACCTCTCCCTTAGTTTAATTAGCTTAATTTCATGCCATTAGCTTAGTTGTAGTGTAGTTGTTAAATGAGAGGACAATCCATGCTTGTTGTTGATGTTCCATACTTATGAAAAGCAAGTAACATATATCTCTAGCCTTGTGATGTGTTTGGATTGTGAGCTTAAAGAAAGGATTAATGGCTTAATTTGATATGTTGTGCTATCCACCTTGTTGTTTAGACAATATATGCTTAATTTGTCATCCATGCTTGTTAGAGTAACCACACACACACACTTTGTTGCAATACATGCTTTTTCTCTCATTAATTATGCATTAAAGGTGTAGAAAAGCTATGCTAAGTGGTGATCTCTAAACCCTAAGATCTCTCTCTCTTTTATTCTCTCTATTGCATTATTGTTTACTTAATTTAATTTGCATCTAGTTTAATTCAACCAACCAACCACTATTTTGATCACTCGACCTACTAACCCTAATTTTGATTCCTCAACCTAATACGACCCTCAATCCCTTGGGATGATCCCTACTCACCCTAGCTATATTTTTAGTGAAAGGTAGTAGTGGCAATTTCTAAATGTAAAACTTGGCCACATTGTATAAACTTTTTGGGTTCGACGACAGAAAGCCACCACTCCTCTAAAGGTTAAAGATCCTGGTGCTCCTATGATTTCTTGCATCATTGAAAATAATGTGATAGAGCGTGCACTTCTTGATCTGGGAGCAAGTGTTAATCGTATTCCTTACTCGGTGTATGAGAAAATAGGTTTGGGTGAGTTAAAACCTACATCAGTTGTTCTAAAGCTTGCTGACCGTTCTGTCAGACAACCACGAGGTATTGTTGAAGATGTACTCATAAAAGTGGACAAGTTCTATTTTTCAGTCAATTTTCTAGTTCTTGATACAAAACCAGTCTACGATTCCAAAAAGTATATTCCAGTCATTATTGGGCGACCTTTTCTAGCCACAGCGAATGCTTGCATTAACTGTAGGACTTAAGCCATGGATTTATCTTTTAGAAATATGAAAGTCAAGTTAAACATCTTCAATGCTATTCATTATCCCCACAATGATAGTGAATGCTTCTTCCTTGATGTTATTGATGAGTTGGTTAAGGAATCACTCCCAACTATGTTATCCAAGGATCCTTTAGAAGCTTGTCTAAATCACTTCAATTATGAAGATTTCGGTATTGATTCTTTAATAGCTGAAATGAATTCTTTGCTTGACTCCACTCCTATCACAGATTTTCCTCCATAGAAATCTAGGTTAGAGCCTCTTCCCTCACTTTCTAGTACTCCGCCTAATCCTTCTTTAGAATCTCCACCAAAGTTTAAGCTTAAGCCACTACCGAAAAAGATCCATTATGCTTTCTTGGGTTTAAATGACACCCTCCCGGTAATCATTGCTTCCAATCTTATAAGTTCCTAAGAAAGTAATCTCTTAAAAGCTCTTGAGCAAAATAAAGAGGCTATTGGGTGGAGTGTAGCTGATTTAAAAGGAATTAGCTCCACAATTTACATGCATCAGATTCATTTGGAGGAGGATTCTTGAACATCTTATGAACTCCAATGAAGATTGAATCCTAATATAAAGGAGGTAGTTTTGAAAGAAGTTGTGAAGTTGCTAGATGTGGGAGTAATTTACCCCATCTCAGATAGCAAGTGGGTAAGTCCTACTCAGGTAGTACCTAAAAAGAAAAGTATTATAGTAGTTGAGAATTCCGAGGGAGAATTAGTTCCATAGCGCACCACCACTGGTTGGCGTGTGTGTATTGATTACCGAAAACTCAACTCTACTACTAGAAAAAATCATTTTCAACTTCCATTCATTGATAAAATTCCAGATCAATTAGCTGACCAAAGCTATTATTGCTTTTTAAATGATATTCTGGCTATAATCCGGTGGCTATTGATCCTAAAGATCAAGAAAAAACTACTTTCACTTGTCCATTCGGTACATTTGCATATAGACGGATGCCTTTCAGATTTTATAATGTGCCAGCAACATTCCAGAGGTGTATGACGTCTATCTTTTCGGACATGGTTGAAAAGTTTCTTGAAGTCTTTATGGATGACTTCTCTGTTTTCGGGACCACATTTTAAGACTGTCTTTATAATCTTTCCCTAGTGCTTCAGCGTTGTAGGGAAACCAATCTTATTCTTAGTTGGGAGAAGAGCCATTTTATGGTTCAAGATGGTATTGTTTGAGGACATATCATTTCAAAGGGAGGTATTAAAGTTGATAGAGCTAAAGTAGATTTGATCTCCAAATTGCCTCCTCCTACCTCTGTAAGGGGAGTGCAATCATTTCTTGGGCATATCAGGTTCTATCGACGCTTTATTAAAGATTTCTGCAAAATTTCCCGTCCTTTGTGTAATCTACTTGCAAAGGATGCTCCTTTTGTCTTTGATGAGTCATGCCTTGAAGCTTTCCGAAAGCTTCGCTCTCTTCTTTCTTCAGCTCCTATCATGAATCCTCCAAATTGGGCTCTTCAAGATTATGTGTGATGCATCTGATTATGCTATGGGTGCTGTCTTAGGACAACGAGTGGATAAGCTTCCTCATGTTATCTACTATGAGACCAAAACTCTTTCAGATGCGTAATTGAATTATACCACTAGTGAAAAAGAGTTACTTGTAGTTGTTTTTGCTTCGGACAAATTCAGATCATATCTATTGGGTTCCAAAGTCGTAGTCTATTTTGATCATTCTACTTTGAAACATCTTCTTTCTAAAAAGGAAACCAAACCCCGTTTGATTCGATGGATCCTCTTGCTTCAAGAGTTTGATTATGAAATATGGGATAAGAAATGGTCAAAGAATGTTGTAGCAAACCATCTTTCTAGAATTCTGATTGCAGATACCTCAACTTCACTTCCAGTTTGTGATTCTTTCCCAGATGAACAACTATTTGAGGTTTCTCATAACGATTTGCCTTGGTTTACTGATATTGTGAATTACTTTACAATAGGCAAAATTCCTTTATCTTGGTCAAAGTAGGAAAAAGATCGATTCTTCTCCCAAATTAGGATGTACTACTGGGAAGATCCCCAACTATTTAAATACTGTGTTGATCAAATCATTTGTAGATGCATTCCTGAGAGTGAGTTTCATAGTATTCTGACTTTCTGTCACAGTTTGGCATGTGGAGGACATTTCAGTGCAAAGAAAACTGCAGCTAAAATTCTTTAATGTGGTTTCTTTTGCCCTTCGCTCTTTCGAGATTCATATTTATTCTGTAGGTTATGCTTTAGATGTCAGTAGCTAGGATCGATTTCCAGAAAGAACATGATGCCCGTAACTCCAATCTTAATTATTGAGGTTTTTGATGTTTGGGGTATTAATTTCACAGGTCCTTTTGTTCTATCCAATAAAATGAGTACATTCTTGTGGCTATTGACTATGTTTCTAAATGGGTTAAAGCAATGGCTACTAAAATTGCCGATCACGCAGTGGTGGTTAAGTTCATTCAAATGAACATTTTTAGTCGGTTTGGTGTAATAGGTACTTCCGTACCTTGGCCATGTAGAAATATCCAATCATGAAATTAAGAGAATTCTTGAGAAAACGGTTAAGTTGGATCGTAAAGATTGGTTTTTTAGACTGAACGATGCCTTGTGGGCTTACTGAACAACATAAATGACTCTGATTGGTATGTCATCTTACCGTCTTGTCTACGGTAAAGGGTGCCATCTTCCTGTAGAGTTAGAACACAAACCTTTCAGGACATAAAAAAGCTCAACTTCGATATGACATCTGCTGGTTCTAACAGGAAGCTTCAATTAACTGAGCTTGAAGAATTATGTAATGATGCTTATAAGAGTATTAAGGTTGATAAAGCAAAGACTAAGGCATTTCATGACAAGCATATCTTGCGTAAGACTTTTGAGTCTGGGAAGAAGGTTTGGTTGTTTAATACACGACTAAAAATTTTTCGTGGAAAGTTAAAGTCACGTTGGGAAGGTCCATATATGGTTATTTCTGTTATACCTTATGGTGTAATAGAGATACAAGATTGCAAGACTGGACAATTGTCTAAGGTCAATGGACAGAGACTTAAACCCTACATAGGGGGTAGTGTACAGAGAGGCACAGTTGAGGTAGTAAAACTTCATGATCCTATTTACTTGGACTAAAGAGGTAGGGTTTTCGTCGAGCTGTCGACGTTAAACTTAGCATGCTGTCGAGCTGTCGACTTTAAACTTAGCATTTGTATGTTGTACCGTAGTTTTATTGCATATTTATTTTCATTTGTGATTTAATTATTAATTTTTTTTTTTAGGTTTTAGTAATTTTTAGGTTTATTTTATTTTATTTAAAGTATAGTTTTAGGTTGAAAAAGAAAAAGAAAATAAAAATTGAAGAAATCCAAAAATCCAAAAATTTGTCACAATGCTCGAGCCTGAACTTTGGGGAGCGAGCATCAGCTACTATAGGCTCGAGCATCAGTACCTCAAGCTCGAGCTTTTCATCATCATTAACTTTAGGGTTTTGCAGCGGCCATGCTCAAGCCTTACACTTAAGGCTCGAGCCTCTGTACTTTAAAATATTAAAAAAGCCCTCGAGCCACAGATGAAACCCTCATGCCTTTGGTCTTCTTGCCTCAAATCTCTCCCGAAATCTCTTAAATTTCATCCCTTTCTTCATCTTCATCATCTTAGGTTTCGATTCCACATCAAAAAGGTATGAATCTATCTATCTTTCTCAGTTTTTCTATAGATGTATATATATGTATATATTTTTTATATATACACTGATTTCATGCCCAAATCTCTTCAAAAGCTTAATTTTGATCCTTTATAAACCTTATCTAATCACGAAATCATCCAAAAACTTGCAGAAATTTTGAATCTCATTTAGATTTGAAGAACACGAGTTCGGGTGATTTGAGGTGTTTTAGGCAAATATAAGAAGTTTTGGGGTTGTTGTGAGATTGTAGAGAGGTATTGAGGTGTCGTTTTTGTAGTTTGGGGTGATTTTGGACGAGTTGAGGATGTTTAAGCTTCGGTTGAAAACTAGGAAGTTCGAGCCTTCAAATTGAGGCTCAAGCATTTGCTTACAACAAGCATTAGGACTCCAAGCTCGAGCCTTAGCCAGTACCAAGCTTGAGCATTATACCCCAGGCTCGAGCCTCAGAGCATAGACTTAGGAGTTTTGCTGGGAAAATGATTTTGGTTTATAGAGATGCCGAGACAGCCGAGGCAGTGGGTTGTTAGGACGCCGGTGATGACATTAGACAATTCCTGGCGGTACAGCAAGATCTGCTTTGAGACAGATTTTGTTATAGTGGATTTTCAGCGGCACCGCGATACCTTTTGGGTGATGGAAGCCCTTCAGGCTCGCCAGCTCTCAGGGTTCTTGAGGCATCCAGCCCAAATTTCCTATCCTAGGCTGGTGAGAGCATTCTATAGATCCCTGTAGTTCCATGCAGGAGATGAGGAGCAGGAGGAGAAGGATCACTTTACAGCCACTGTCGAGGGTGTACAGCTGACAGTGAGCTGTGATACTATTGCTCAGGCTGTGGGTTGCCATCACAGGTGCCCAACCGCTCTTTAGGAGAGGTTTCCCAGATTCCCCCGGGCACGACCCGGGAGGTGATGGTCCGTGCCTTGGGCCAAAGGCGACATGCCACCACCTGGGAGATTATCCAGAAGTCACAGCTTCTAAGACATTTTTGGTTTTTGGATACGGTCCTCGTGGCCAATGCTCACCCTATCTGACACAAGATAGTGCGATGTACTGAGATAGTGGATGCGACCTATGCATTTCACACTGGCTATTGGGTGTCTATTCCCCAGTCAGTTCTTGTGCAGCTCCGCCAGCTTTACAAGGAGATGGGAGAGCCCGACGCCCTCATACTAATCATATTCACTTTCCCAAGCTTGTCACGAGCCTTATGGAGATAGCGAGGCTTCCGATACCCCTGAATAAGGCTGATGTTACTGTCTTCACCCAGTACCATTTCACGTAGTGGAACAATGTCTTCGGGCATATGCCTAGGACAAGGAAGATGGAGTGGGGTGTTTACGATGAGATCCGAAAGGATCGACGGCACAGGGACACCGAGGTGAGGGGTGTGTCGTATATTCTGTACTTTCCACCTTAACCACCCCCGCCTACTATTCTTTCTACTGACCCTACTGATGTGGTGATGGTAGTGGCGGATAAGGACAAGGACGACGACGATGATGATGAGGCTACGGAGGAGGAGATGGATCTCTCCGATTCCAGGCCTCAGGTTAGGAGGAGGCTCGCTCCTGCAGCCCAGCCTGAGAGTTATTCTCAGGCTGAGATTAGAGTTTTATAGGCTAGGGTGGCCGAGCTGCAGGATGGTCAGACAATGCTATGGTAGATGCTGACTGTGCAACATAGCATATTAGAGGGGTTACTTCGACGCACCCCGTCCTCTCCATCCACTTCTTCCGATCCACCACCACCACCTATGGATTAGTTTTTAGGACTTTTCTGTATTTTTGTTGACTAGGGCAGTCTTTTTGCTGTATTTATTTTCATATGATGTATACCTACCCTAAGTCTTTCTTTTACAAGCATTGTACTAATTTCTGATATATACACATGTTTGTTGGTTATATTCTCCTCGTGTTTATATTTATCTATGCTTACTCCATATAATGGATACTCTAATGTGTGTTAGAGTTTATTGATTTTGCTAGATACAACTGATTAAGTTTGGGGGTGATTTTGAGAGGAACCACTAATGATCGGTCAATGATCTCAATAATAATCAACCCTTTGCAATAGCATAAATCATTGCAAAATAGGGCTATTGGACGGGTAAGTTGAACCACTGGGATTGCTAGTTTATGATAACCAAGATTGTAAAATCACTTTTAGTTTGATGAAAGAGGTGTAAGGTTTTTGGTTGGTTTGTTACTAGGTGACTTGGAATTAAAATGGGCATAAAACAATAAATTGAAGGAGATTAAAAGGAGGGAAACTTAGGTAGAGAGGACTAGGGAAGTGAATCTACTACCAACCCTATACATATGCTAGATTATGATTAACTTAGGGAAACAACATCTGTAAGTGGTCATGACATGTAGCAACTCACCAACCCTATACACATGCTAGATTATGATTAACTTAGGGAAACAACATCTGTAAGTGGTCATGACATGTAGCAACTCATGGTTGCTACATTATCTTCAAGAAATTCATTAAATCAAAAGGCAAGAATAACCTATCAAAGTTTCACATACTTGAACTACCTAAACTAGGGTGTAGCCTTAGACATGCTCACTAAGCTAGAGATTATCAAGCCCTCAGTTAAATGATAAAAGCACATGAATTCAAGAGTCAAGATTAATCCATCCAAGGGAGACCCTAAGCTATGGGTTAACAAGTTTCTCATAAATCATGCCATTAAAACCATTTCACAATCTCATTTTCATTGTCACTATAAAAATGCAAGCCATACAACCATAAGAACATACAATCTAAGACAAGATAATAGATTCAACATGATCATTTATAGAAATTAATATCCATTACAACATATAAAGTGCTATAGATTATGAAATAACCACATATATACATCATTTCCCAAATTTAATGCAAAACTAAGGCATGCTTACAAGGAAGGGCTTCATCACCTCCCTAGAAAGGGAGTTAGTTACCCATGGATGCAAAGGAGGAAGGAGAGGAGATGGCCACACCTTCCATTTTCGCACCTAGAGGCCAAGAACAACACAAACCCTTTAGCACTCAATATTTGTCTCTCTAGAAACCCTTACAATATGAGATATATCTTTTTATATTGAATCAAGCCTCTAAATAATTAACCAAAGCCATCCAACAACCCCATTTTCATGGTCCAAAGCTACTAGAAGATTACAGAATGACACATTGGGTCAAACGGGATAACTTAAGCAAAATCATGGAGTGGGTGGCCAGCTTTTTGCAAATCGGCAGGCGACTGCAGCGTAGGGCAGGCGCCTACATTGTGTCAATGTGATGACCCTGGATTTTTCAGCCCAGTGTGTCCTGTGATGACCCGATACGGATCCAGAATGCAGAAGCAAAAGATGAAACAATGGTCTCTAGAGATACAATGCGTCTCTAAGACACCAATGTAACACTCAATGAGGTCACGGAACCCAAAGGAAACAAATGCGGAAGCGGCATTTCAAAAACGGACAAGAGTGAACCTAGGGGAAAAGTGGTCATTTCCAACATAAAAGTGGGTACCATTGAGCACAGCATTGGAAAAACAACAAAAAATTAATCAAATTCAAAAAAAAGTTCACTTGATTTGGAGTCCGGATGAAGATCATATGGCTAATGGAAGAAAGAAGGGCAAAAAGATCAAAAGGAGCCAACCCTAGAACATCTAACCAATTACCACACCTTTCTAACTGGTTAGAAGGCCAAAAATCACGTCCATAACACTACCCAAGTACATCTAACCGTTTAGAAGACCCCATCTAACCGGTTAGATAACAAAAAACAGTAGGTTTCAGCAAGGAAAACTAGCAGCAAGGGGTTTTTCGTCAAAAAGTGGATTTTTGAGGGCCAAGATGACATTTTTTGGAAAAACACAGAGAAGAAACGCCCCTCAAAATTGAGTTTTCTATGTAATATAAGGAAGAAATTGAAAATTAATCACTATAGGATGTCCAAAATGCCCCTCAATAAAATCAGGTCATGAGGGTCCAAAAAGCTGCTAAATGCAAAACTGAAAGCTGAACTTCATGAATGATACACGGTACCAAGATGACATTTTCTGAAAAAACACAAAGAAAAAACCCCCCCTAAAATTATGTTTTCTATTCAACCATGTTGAAAGAACAAAATAAAACCACAATGAAAACTCAAGAATTCCCCTAGTTCAGATTATGCAATAAAACACAAAATGAGTCTAGAGAAGGCTCAAATCACAAAGGATAAGGTTTTGCCCATAAACAACCATGAACACAAATGTAAATTTCCTATTTGGACGCGCTACAATGGTCCATGGCTTAAAAATACCGCCAATGCAAAATCCGACCACCCAACGGCCAGAATGACAAAAATGGAACTTGGAATGAAAACTCAGAATTCAAAACTAGGAAATGGTTTCAAAATACCGTTTGGCCCTTGGCCACACTTCATACATGTTTAATGAGACCTTATGGAAGAATCAAAATGGAATTCCCACACCCAATGCAAACATGGTGAAGCAAAAACTCAAAATTTTTCAACATTTTTATAATATTCCGTGAAGTCAAAATTTACATAGAATACAAATTACATGTCATTGGCCTCCAGCCTCATCTCATACATGTGAAATACATTGTAAAGAGTGTACTCATGTACACAGTACATATATGGAATCAAATATGCACATGTTGACATATAAGGCTACAAGTGGCATTCTATGCCAACATTTTCAAGAACTAAAAACCTTCAAGTCTACATTCATCCAAGCAATGATGAACATCACGAACCTAGTCTTCGTACCTGAAATAGCCCCCAGTAACTTCGGGGTGAGTAAACAAATTACTCGTAGAGAATGAGCATGCATAACTCGATTTCTTTAGAGATTTTTACATTGACTTGAAACAATTTAAAAGGGTCATGCCACCTAACGTCTATGTCAAAGGTTAGACTCAGGGAGCATCCTAAGCTACCTTAAAACATTTCTAGTAGACACCACATCTTCTATACAATTCCAAATGACATAAGAGCATGCTATACAAGCAACAAGATAAAGGTTCCCAAGGTTATCAACTTGAAATCTAAGGTACGAGAACAACTAAATATAACCATTTAGCATAATTAAAACTTCTAACACAATGCATCAAGACATAAATTCTCAAAGTTATCAACTTGAAATCTAAAAGTGCGAGATCAACTAAATATAACAATTTAGCATAGATGTACTTAACAACATCAAAAATCGCCAATAACTAAAACCACAAGTCACAATAAAATATGATTGTCAACTTGGAATTGAATGCGAAATCAAATAGTGGAAGACTTGGACATCATGCCTTGGATAATGCCAAGACCTAAATGGTTATTCTGGGCATTAATCCGTTGGGAAGACCACCCTAGTGTGCACTATCTTAATTGGGGAGAACTCATACCTTCCGCACTAGAGCCAAACTCTAGCCCTATCACTTGTAACAACAATGTCCCAAGACTCCAAAATAAAACAAATAAGTTCACAACTTATACATAATTTATATAATGCACGAAAACACCTTCTATGCACAAGTAGGTTGAAACCATACAATCCATGCCTTAGAGTTTCAATTCTAAAATGGCATACATAATGTCAATTACCAAGTGTGCAATTCATTACGCAAGGCAACAATATATTCCATAAAGAAAAAATGTTCTTATGAATACAAATATAACAACAATGTTATAAAATGCTCAATACAAAACCAAGTGAATACACAACAAGTCCAAGTCCATGATTTGAATATAGAAACAACTTCTAAAACATAAATAGATCCATGGAGCCCCTAGATAGAATTTAATTAAACAAAATAATTAAATTCTCTAGATTTTAAAAGTTGTTCAAATGATCTCAAATTAATATATGTCAAGCATTAAGTCATGGTCATACCATATATCAAGTCAAAAATAGAATACAAGCAAAACTCAATTTACTAGAATTTAAATAATTAAATTCATTAAATCTCTAGATTTGAAAACTCATTTAAATCATCCCTATTTAATATATAACAAAGATTATGTCATGGTCATGACATATACCAAGTCTAAAATGAGTTGTATGCAAACTACGAAAAATCATTAATTTCTCAAATTAATCAAAAGACATGCATACAACTTATATATCACTACAAAAGCAAGGAATACCCTTAGGTAATAAATTATAACACCCCCTACCTCACAAGAGGATCGTTCCTCTTGAATCCAAGGCAAATCAACACAAAATGGCAAACCTTTCAAGGGTCATGAAGATAAGGATGAGGGGAACAAAAAGTATTCCCAAGGTTAAGCTTGGAAATCAGTGGAAGGCTCTAAAAAATGAAAGTCAAGCTTAAGGCTTTAAGCTTCATCTATGGAGGCTAGGGTTTTTGGTGAGGAAGATAATGAGAACAATGAATGAAGTGTGGTGGAGAAAATAGAAATCCTCCACTCACTATGTGATCTTACACCATGGTTAACACACACAAGTTTGGTCAATTGCATAAGAAACCCTTCTTTAAAACCATAATCCCAAAGTAGCCCAAAAATAATTGCAAAACTTAATTGTGAACCTACAGTTGTCACAAATCCAAGGTTCCTTCGTAGGCTTAATCTCAAGCCTACTCTTGTCAACCATCTAAGCCAACAAGTGCACCAATCCTAGGCTAACAAGTGGTGAATCTTCACCGTCCAAATGTCAAGAGATCATGCTTCCAAGTTACTCCACCCCAAAGCCAACAAGTGGCACCATGAGAATGTGGCACTTGTCACATTTTTCAAAAATTGTAAAAAGGTCCTTTTTGAAAATATCTTCCAAATTAGATTGCAAAATGGTCCTTAAGATGGAAAAGAATTACTTTATTTAATTACACTAAAACCCCACAAGTTAAGGATAATTACAATAAAATATGCATTCAAACCCATTTCCAAGAAAGGTAAACACTTAGCTTGCTTTTCTAAGAAATTAAAAATACACATTGCATGAAATTCAATTATCATGGATGCATGCAAAACCAGAATCAAATCCGAACACAAAAAGTGAGGTTGTGCCAACAAAGGGACAAACAGGAAAAAGATGAAAAGTGAATAGTGTCACAAACGTGAAAATGTGAAAATGACTCGGGCCTCAAAGGAAGTCGTCAATCCATGGAAAAGAGTATCGGAAACCATTCCTGAACACTCAAGATGACATCAAGTGACGAAAAACCGAACACGACATACTCAAATGACTGGGTCATTACAACCTTCCCACCTTAAAGGGATTTCGTCCCCGAAATCTAGCCCCAACAAGACAAAAAGGTGAAACTAGGATAACTACGGAGTACATCTCCGAGTATCCCACATAACATGCTATGAAAACAAATCCCAAAACTGAAAGATAACATACAAACCCCATGTCATTCGCATCCACGTGCTTATGACAAGACGACCCCTCAAAAGAAAAGTGACCATACGGCCACACGACAAGTTGAACTCACACACAGAATCCAAGGTCAAACAAAGGAATGGAATACCACAACCGTAAACATCCTTCCTGACGAACCACCATACGGACCCGAAAACAACCACCAAAAGAACTCCAAGATATCCATGAATCAAATCAAGGTACTGAACAAGGACAACGTGGCAGTACGAATAGCGACTAGAACCCGCCCACGACGTACTCAAATGTGTGGTAGCAATGACAGTACCTAGAGCCCGACCACATTTACTCGTCAGTAAGGTAGCATCGACGGCAACTAGCACTCGCCCACAGCACACAACTTGTATGGTAGCATGACAGTATAAGGCACTAGTTCATAACCTACCCCCCACTAGGTCTACCCATGAAACCTCTCGATACAAATGACTCTAATGTCCAAAACGATCATTACCAAAAGCACTACGGAGACCAACATAGTGTGAGAGTTGAGATATGGTCCAAAGATGTCCGGTCGGACCATCCTGGCCAATCCCAAAACTTTGACAACAATGCCATAAGTACCGCTACGCTTAAGGCCTTAAATCCTCAATATAACAAAACCAACAGCCCTAACGTCTCCAAACACTACTATCAAGAACATCAATCATGAATCCAAAGCCTGACAAGCAAAATAGCGTCTCCAAAATCCCAGATATCATCCTAAAATAGATCAACTATAAGACTACTCACCGTAATCAAACATTGGATCAAAATCCCTATCATGGATAACTAAATCCTTGAAATACAAGTCCACCAAATGGCACACACATCAAAATCCTGACAACTAAGATCACAAAATGAATCTCTCGAAACCGTGCTTGGCATCACCAAGCTAAATCAAAATTTCTCAATTTCAATCCACAAAAATCACTGGAACTACGATTCCTTAATACCACACCTAGTCATAATTAGGACGAGAAAACTCCACAACAAGCCATATCCAACAGCGATCCTCCAAAACTCTTCCTAAGAGTCAACCACATCTAGGTCTCCAAAACTAAAATAAGTCTCCAAAGGACGTTCTCAAAAGAGCATCGAACTCACCTCACGAATCAAATAAATCCTCAATGATATGGACACAAGTCACCGAAAAATAATCTCACACTAATCCACTCACTCTAAGCACCGTAACCCGTCAACAACCACGATAAAAACTCCCTAAGGGAAGACACGAAAGAAAAGGAACCACCAGTCCTAAGTAGGACAACACCATGACTTTGTCTCCAAAAGAAAGACAAAGTCAAACGTGGAAGTCATACATATGACAAGGAATGTAACTACCAAATAAATAAATCTACTCACATAGATAAAACCAAAGGTATATGGAGCACATCTCCACGTAAGCACAAAATCATGTCACTAAAGCACAGTAACAACATGGCATCTCTAAGCATATAGACAAGGCATGCTAATGTCACTCAATAAGAAAACAATGTGGACACACTTCCATCTGCTCATGCATCACAACATCATAAATCACATTACTAATATGGTAGTAAATGAAACTGTAGAAGAAAAAAAAAATGCAATAATGAACCCTATGGACATCGTGTCCTAGAATGTCTAAGTAAAAGGAAAGACCAGTCCTAGCCATAAAATGACTCCAAAAATCAATGCGACCACAACTTGTCTCAAAACAAATGTGAGCCCTTACCACAATAGTAAGACTCAAACAATCCATCTCTAAATCTAAAGGTGACACTACAAGTGACACTAACAATGCAATGCTCTCACCACCCAAAACATTAATCAATTGACTTGATCCCAAAAGGTTCAGCACGCAAGGAGAACTCAAAGAAAATGGCAACTATAACCATACCAACAACAACCAAATCAATCACTACTACTGATCCCCAAGAGAACCATCATCATCATCGATCAAAAATACAACGCCTATCAAAACAAAACCAACGTTGATTCCATCCGAACTGCACTTGTAGCTAGCTAGTACGGTAGCATGACAGTGTTATGCACCAGCCCACAAATGTATCCGCCCACGAAAATTGTAATCCCAGAGGAATCATCCCGATCAACTAAGGATCCTAAGAGATCCATAACCTCCTCATAGCCCAAAACCAACAAATACAGCACTACGGCAATGCCAAATGACTCACCTCATAAGAGCCTAAACAAAAGGTGACTTACCACCTATCTCAAAACCAATGTTAGGTCAACAACCTACATTATCACGAAACTGTGACTACAATCACCATCAACTTTAACTCGTGCCTCAATGAACAATCCCTGTCATACCAAATATGCAACACAGTTATGCATATACAAATCTAATCTTGCATACATCATATGTCATGCTCTTTACAAAAGAATAAAATCATGCTAAACAAATGATATGTCACATATAGCACATATGCATATAAATATGTTATCAAACTAAAACATGTTATCTGATAAGCGCCGAATATTGGATATTCAAGCGCCCTTATTTGCATTATTTAAGTCCATTATTTTATCACATTCATATTCTAGCTTCATTTGCACGATTTTGTTTATTTTCAGGTTGGTTCCCCAAAGAGAGTTAAAAAAGATGCTTTGACGAGTTCTTAAAGAATTAAACCACGCCGTTGCTAGGGACCTTCATTTTGGCCAAGATTAATGATCCATGGGACTCACGACGCTCTATGCAAAAAGTTCTAGGAAGAATTGCCGCATCTTCGGGCTAAGCCAAATCATTTCAGGTTGCAAGTAGCAAATTGGTGCAAGGTTGTAACAGTGTGGGCGCCGGTTCATTTTCCATCAGACTTTGGCCTCCAATTTTGACCCTTTGTATGTGCGAATTTGGTCTTTAGTAAAACATGAAATATGAAGGGCTATGAGTTAGATTTCCACAGACATAAAGTTTGCCTCATTTGGAGTTCGGAGCAAAGAGTTATGTCATTTTTACCAAAGGTAAGCAGAACAGCCTGGCAGCAGTGAAGTATGACTTTGCTCTTCATTTTAGACCCACCAAACTTGAGAACTGGACTTCCATTAAAACATGGCGTACTTAGCGCTTTGAATTAGCTTTTCAAATCTTCAAACGGTTTGTAATTTGGAGTTTGGAGCGGAAAGTTATGGGCATTTTACCAAAGTATCTCAAAGCTGAGTAAGTTGACTTCGAGTGCTCGAAGGGCTTATTTCGAGTGCTCGAACTTTTGGCAGAATACTCTTCGAAATTCCATCACTTCAGCCCACTTGCTCCTTGATTCCCTCATTTCTGATTTCCATCTTTATGGGTTGGTTGGAGATGTCTTTTGGGGGGAGTTGAGCCTTGTTTTGGTAGGATAATGGCTATAAGGTGAGGGGAGCCACACATAACATATCATATCTCATCTTTGCAAGATTTCTGGAGAGAGAAAGCGGAGGACAAGAGAGAGTTCTTGAAGCCAAGGGAAGGGAGCTCGAAAATGGAGGTTGCATCCAAGCTTCTTCCTTCTTCTAAGGCTCCCATGGGTAACTAAACCTCCATCTAGGGAGGTGATGAGGCCCCTCCCTTGTAAGCATGTCCTAGTATAGTTCTCTTTTGGGGATTGCAATGTATAATCTTTGGTCTTTTCATGGTCTAGAGCATTTTGCCTCTTGTAATGGATCTTCATGTATTTAAATGATTAATGTTGAGTCAATTATCTATTTTTGATGGTTTATTCTTTTAATCATGTTGCTTGCACTCTCATGGTGACAATGGTAGTGAGATCATGGAATAGTTTAATGGCATGTTGATAAGGACTTTGATAGATCATTGTTTAGGTGAAACCTTTGATGATTTATGCTTATTTCTTACCTTCATGTGCTTCATCATTTTATCTAGGGCTTGATAGTCCTTCATTCAAGTAAATGTGGTTAAGCTACACCTTAGTTAGGTAGTCAAAACATGTTAACCTTTGATGGATCATGTTTGCTTCTAATTTAATGAACTTCTTGAGGATACTATAGCAACCAAGTGTTGCTATGTATCATGACCATAATATATATTGTTTTCCCCTAATTTAGCTCTAATCTAGCATGTGTATAGGGATGGAGGCGGATTCACTTCCCTAGTCCTCTTTACTTGTATTTCATCTCCTTTAAATTCTTGCAAGCTTTTAATTTATGCACCTTAATTTCATAGCTTAAGTGACAGGCGAAAAAAGTTGTATAGTGAATAAATTCATGCCTTAGAGACCTGATTAAAAAGGGAAATTTAATGATTTGAAGACTTGTGTTATGAAATTGGAAAAAGAAGGAAAAAGCCACATGTTGGGAATCCGGTTCATTTTCGCTGAAGCTAGAGTTGATTTCTATTATAGATATGACAATTGAAGTATTTATATGGACCATGATGTTAATGCATGAGAATTGAAACATGTTTTTCCATTTTGTATATCAAGGCCTCATATACATACGGTAGTCTTCATAATGATTCCATCTCCAATGTTCTCTATGTTCCAAGTTTGAAGATGAGCTTTATGCAACTTTATGCACCATGTTTGATGTTTATGGGTAACATTTCTGTTAAACCCTCACGAGACTTCACTCATCCTTTAGGGATGCCTGGGGTTTAAAAGGCTTGTTGTTTATGCTAAATGCAACTGTCACTCTCACGAAAGAAGAGTCATTTTGTTATTCCATTGTGTGTTCAGTTTTGTTTTGCTAAGGGACTAGCAAAATGTAAGTTTGGGGGTGCGATAAGCGCCGAATATTTGATATTCAAGCGCCCTTATTTGCATTATTTAAGTCCATTATTTTATCACATTGCATATTCTAGCTTCATTTGCATGCTTTTGTTTATTTTCAGGTTAGTTCCCCAAAGAGAGTTAAAAAAGATGCTTTGACGAGTTCTTAAAGAATTAAAGCACGTCGTTGCCAGGGACCTTCATTTTGGCCAAGATTAATGATCCATGGGACTCATGACGCTCTATGCAAAAAGTTCTAGGAAGAATTGCCGCGTCTTCAGGCTGAGCCAAATCATTTCAGGTTGCGAGTAGCAAATTGGTGCAAGGTTGTAACAGCGTGGGCGCCGGTTCATTTTCCATCAGACTTTGGCCTCCAATTCTGACCCTTTGTATATGCGAATTTGGTCTTTAGTAAAACATAAAATATGAAGGAATATGAGTCAGCTTTCCATAGACATAAATTTTACCTCATTTGGAGTTCGGAGCGAAGATTTATGTCATTTTTACCAAAGGTGCACAGAACAGCCTGGCAGCAGTGAAGTATGACTTTGCTCTTCATTTTAGACCCACCAAACTTGAGAACTGCACTTACATTAAAACATGGCATACTTAGAGCTTTGAATTAGCTTTCATAATCTTTAAACGGTTCATCATTTGGAGTTCGGAGTAGAAAGGTATGGCCATTTTACCAAAATATCTCAAAGCTGAATAAGTTGACTTCGAGCGCTCGAAGGGCTTTTTTCGAGCGCTTCAACTTTGGGCAGAATGCTATTCGAAATTCCATCACTTCAGCCCACTTGGTCCTTGATTCCCTCATTTCTGATTTCCATCTTTATGGGTTGGTTGGAGATGTCTTTTAGGGGGAGTTGAGCCTTGTTTTGGTAGGATAATGGCTACAAGGTGAGGGGAGCCACACATAACATATCCTATCTGATCTTTGCAAGATTTGTGGAGAGAGAAAAGGAGGAAAAAGATAGATTTCTTAAAGCCAAGGAAAGGGAGCTCGGAAATGGAGGTTGCAACCAAGCTTCTTCCTTCTTCTAAAGCTTCCATGGGTAACTAAACCTCCATCTAGGGAGGTGATGAGGCCCCTCCCTTATAAGCATGTTCTAATTTAGGCTATATTTTGGGGATTACAATGTATATTCTTTGGTCTTTTCATGGTCTAGAGCATTTTGCCTTTTGTAATGGATCTTCAAGTATTTAAATGATTAATGTTGAGTCAATTATCTATCTTTGATGGTCTATTCTTTTAATCATGTTGCTTGCACTCTCATGGTGACAATGGTAGTGAGATCATGGAATTATTTTAATGGCATGGAGTTGGAGGACTTTGATAGATCATTGCTTAGGTGAAACCTTTGATGATTTATGCTTATTTCTTACCTTCATGTGCTTCATCATTTTATCTAGGGCTTGATAGTCTTTCATTCAAGTAAATGTGGTTAAGCTACACCTTAGTTAGGTAGTCTAAACATGTTAACCTTTGATGGATCATGCTTGCTTCAGATTTAATGAACTTCTTGAGGATATTATAGCAAACAAGTGTTGCTATGTATCATGACCATAGTATATATTGTTTTCCCCCAATTTAGCTCTAACCTAGCATGTGTATAGGGATGGAGCCGGATTCACTTCCCTAGTCCTCTTTACTTGTATTTCATCTCCCTTAAACTCTTGCAAATTTTTAATTTATATACCTTAAATTCATAGCTTAAGTGACAACCAACAATTCCTCTATGAACACCCTGTATCATTCTAAAAAGAATCTAGACACTTAGGTTGCCATAGATTAGCGCAGTCCCAGTGGTTCGACTTACCCGACCAATAGCCCTATTTTACAATGATTCGTGCTATTGCGAAGGTTGATTAATAATTGTAATCGACTCAACCGATCAATTTTTGGCACCGTTGCCGGGGATTGCAAACGGTTTAGTAACCGAAGTTCTAGGGTTAATTTTAGTGTGATTGTTAATATTGTGATTTGTGAATATTTCTTGTGCGGTTTTGACCATCTTTGTGTTTTAAGTGTTTGTGAGATTCTAGGAACTCGGGGCTCACTAAGGGAACGCTAGCAAATTTGTAAGTCTAGGGAACTCCAGGTAAGTTTCTTGACCTTCTAGTTTTGAATTTGTAATATATTGTGCATGTGTTAACCTTAGTGATGATTTAGTTTTAAAGCCCTTATTGAGGCTTTTAACTTGTTTAAATTTCGTGTACAAGCATCGGTCCTTGTCGTGGCCATTTAAATTCTGTCTTGATAATTGAGAAGAAAGGGATCATTGCATGTGGATGTTTTGGTGAATGGTTGTTATATATCTTGTTTGTGTTGTATATATTTTCTGTGAATTTATCTTAATGTATCTAAACAAGTGGCTGAATTAGTCCTAGATGGAGGATCATTATCTTCCAACTCAATTCTACACACCACATGAGTTTTGTGCATTTTGCTCTAGTCATACACATCATACAAGAGATTGTCCTCCACCGGGACAATTTTTAGATTTTTATCTAGAGCAACCCAATGAAAATTTCTTTGAACCGGGTAATGATCCATACTTCAATGGTAATGACTCGGGTTGGGGAGATCATCAAAACCTCTTATGGCATGACATGGGAAATTCAGCCCCACAATCTCATGAGCAACATTTTCACTCCAACTTTCAACCCAATGATCATTATTTCCAGCCCTCTTCTCTTTTTCCACCATCTCAATTGGATGAGTTCATTGCTGCAAACAAACAAATGATGGAGTCTATCAACAAGCAAATGATGGATTCCAACAAGTAAATGTTGGATGACATTATTAGCATGCAATCCACCACCTATTCTCATTCCCAATCTAGAGTTGAGTTAGATGACCAAATTGCTCAAATTCAACAAATGGTTAATGCTCTAAATCCTGAAAAGGAAGAAGAATTTCCAATTAAACTTG